>NC_141153.1:29948333-30271666 GCF_053477565.2 Lygodium microphyllum | reverse complement strand
CAACTGTGCATCCCGCCCTGTGCCGGCATACGGTGCAAGAAGGAAGGCCAGGAAGCCTTATAATGCAGTGCACAGAAACAAATTGTGCTTTGTGCATTGAGATTTAAAGGGAAAAGACTGGTCTCTCGCCCCACCCCCTGTCTCACTCGTTGTTGATAGATACAGGAGGCAACCATACTCACTTCCCCATCCGGTTAGGATGAAAGCTCAAATCACTCGATTTTTTGTCGATGAAGATCGCGTCATCAGTTGTTGAAGAGGCGTACCTAGGGAGGTAGCCATCAAATCGAACGTTGTATTGGACAGGAACATGTCATCTGCTAGAGGACAGGTAGTCACTTTGCAGAAAGACCCAGGACACAGCGTACCAAGGGAGGCAGCTTCGGAATTGGATCCGAGGGATATCAATCAATAAATCCACTTTCTGGACTGCTGGGTGCTACCACCTTTTCCACAGCCAGCTTCTCGCCCAAGGGTGTTTACCACCTTTTCTTGGAATGAGGCCTGCTATGACAGGGAATTGCTTCCTTTTCTCTCATAACAGATTTGTTTGTTTGTTTTTTTTTCTTGCTTCTTTGGTTTTTTTTTTTCTCTTTTTCTTATTTTCCCCTATTCCCGAGGGTGTTTCCACCTTTTCTCGAAGAATAGGTCGGCATGACAGGGACCTAAGTCCTTTTCTCCCATGACCGATATATTTTGTTTTTTTCTTTTTCCTTTTTTCTTTTTTTTTTCCTTCAAATTGAACAAGGAAATGGTGGAAAGACCATGTGTCAGAACCCACCTCGCCACTGTCGCTGGTGGAAAATAGAGGATAAGAGATCAAGGCTGGAAGGGGAGTTTGAGGAGATAGAGGGTTGCGTCCACTTCATCAGGAGTGATTAAAGAACAGCTATCAGAAGTAGCATCATAAGAAGTACAATGCCGCGCCAACGAGGGAAAGGATCAAGTGTCCGTAATTGTCAAGATCCCCAAGGAGGGAAGTACTTCTTCAAGCGATATCCGTTGATCAGAAAGGGATCATCAGAGGCATCCACGGTCTGTACTTGGACAGAGCCATTAGGGTTGACTGCAAGTACCTTATAGGGGCCCATCCACCGCTGCTAGAGCTTGCCAGGAAACTTGCCAAATCGTGAATCATAGGCTAGGACCAAATCACCTGCTTTGAACTCCTTGTGCTTGATGAAACTGTCATGGTAAGCCTTACGTCGGGCTTGCGTGGCTTCCATGCACTGTAGAGCCATCCGACGAATTTCGTCCAAACATTCCAAATGCAGGAGACGGCGTTGCAGTGAATCATCATCTCCCAAACGCTCTTTGATAGCCACTCTCAAAGAGGGTAATTCTAGTTCAACAGGAAAAACAGCTTCTGTACCATACACCAGCTGGAAGGGTGTTTGTCCTGTTACTGCTTTATGGGAGGTTCTGTACGCCCAGAGGGTCTCTGTAAGTCGATCATCCCAATCACGACGATGTGCAGCGATTGTTCTTGTCAGAATCGAGCAGAGGATGCGATTGGTGACTTCGACTTGGCCATTGGCTCTGGGGTAATAAGAAGTGGACTTGCGATGGCGGATCTTATACAACTCTGTCAACTCTTCCATGACTTTGTTGAGGAAATGCGTGCCTCTATCACTTACCAACTCTAAGGGACTGCCAAAACGGGTGATGATATTCTCGTACATGAACAGGGCCACGCTGTTACCATCGTCCCGCTTTAGGGCTTTAGCTTCACACCACTTTGTGACATAATCCGTACATACGAGGATGTATCTGTTCTGTTTCCTTCTGGTGGGAGGGTCGATTGGACCTACGAAGTCAATGCCCCACTTCTCAAACGACTTCAACGGAAGGATAGGTTGCAATGGCATAGCACTTGTCTTGGTGGGTTTTCCCATTCTTTGATAAGCATCACATCTTTTACAGTAATCATAGGAATCTTTGTGGATGGTAGGCCACCAATATCCCGCTAGCAGAGCCTTCCTGGCTGTAGCTTCTCCTGCAAAGTGACCTCCACATGGCTCGTCATGGCAAGCCTTCAGAACAATCCCAATCTCTTTTCCTGCAACACATCTTCTGAGTACTTCATCTTTGCCTTTCTTGTACAGTGCACCACCTAGCAGGGTGTAGGGGGCTGATTCTAGCATGAGCTTCTTCCTTTCCCGACTAGAAATACCAGGAGGGTACTGTTGGGTTGCCAGCAGATTGGCAATGTCTGCATACCAGGGAGTTACAGTCTCTACCAAGAATAAGGAAGCATCAGGGAGGTCTGGATCATCCTGCTCCTCGTCTGCAGTTTGTGGGATACGCGACAAATGATCAGCCAGAACATGGGAACGACCAGGCTTAGTAATCACCTCAAAGTCAAACTCCTGGAATAGAAGGAGCCATTTCATCATTCGTCCTTTCACATCTGCTTTGTTCATCAAGAAGGACAGGGCCTCATGATCCACATAAAATTTAAAGTGGGTATATAGGAGGTAATGGCGAAACTTCTCCAGGGCAAACACCATTGCCAAGCACTCCAGCTCGGTCACTGTATAGTTCCGTTCCCTATCAGTGACTTTTCGGCTTGCATAATAGATCGGTTGATCCAACTTCGAGGAGCCCTTTTGGCAGAGGACAGCACCTAAGCCTTCAATTGATGCATCAGTGTGTACATGGAACTCTTTAGTCCAATCAGGAGGTTGCAGAATGGGTGCCTCTATCAGACACTGCTTCAGAGTATGGAAGGCTTTGTCACATTCTTCTGTCCAAGTAAACTCTGCATCTTTCCTCAGGAGCTTGTGCAAGGAAGTTGCCTTTGTCGCAAAATGGGCTATGAACCTTCTGTAGTAACCCACATGGCCTAGGAATCCCCTCAACTGTTTGAGGTTGGTGGGTGCTGCCAGAGCTGCAATCTTTTCGATCTTTGCAGGGTCTGTTGATATCCCTTGTGCAGAGACAATGTGGCCCAATAGAACTCCAGAAGAGACCCCAAAGATGCATTTGTCGAGGTTGAGGGAAATCCCATACTCCCGCCATCGATCAAAACATTGTTCCAGATGTTCCCAGTGTTCACGGATCAAGCTATAGACACAGAAGTCATCTAAATATACCTCAATAAAGTCGTGCAGATGATTTTGAAATGCGGCCATCATGACTCGTTGGAAAGTAGCAGGGGCATTGTAGAGCCCAAATGGCATCACTCGGTAAGCGTAGGTCCCCCATTCTGTGGTGAAGGTTGTTTTGGATTGGTCTTCTTCTGCGATTTGGACTTGGTTGTATCCGTTGAATCCATCCAAAAGAGAATAAAGTTCATGTCCTGCCACTGTGTCCAACAGTTGGTCTGTGAAAGGGATTGGAAAGTGATCCTTCTTTGTCTTGGAATTAAGCTTTCAGAAATCCACACATATTCGCAATTTGCCATTCTTCTTGGGTACAACCATGATGGGTGAAACCCATTCACTAATTGCCACTGGATAGATGAACTCGGCTTCCAGAAGCTTGAGCAGCTTCGCTTTCACCAATGTGGAATAATTCGGGTTCATTCGCCTCTGTCGTTGCCGTACTGGCTTGGCATCAGGCTCCAAGTCAATATGATGTTGACATATCGTGGGATCAATCCCTTTTAGGTCTTTGTAGGACCACGCAAACACGTCCAAATTCTCTTTCAACAAGTTGTACAAAGTTGACAACTCCTCTTCTGGGAGACTGCTACCCACCTTCAAGTGGCATTCAGTGCCTTCTGAATCCACAAAGGTTAACTGCCTTTCACCTTCCACTTCACGGATGAAGGTCCCGCGGACTGCTTCTGGATACAGATCCGACTCCTTCAAGGGAGTGATGTCCTCTTCTGATGTCCCACTAGAACCAACTTCTTCTTTTAGTGGAGACTTAGGTTGCTCGTTAAGACGTTGGAATGGGATAAGAGCCGTTTCGGGTTTGGTTTCAAAATTAATTACCTCTTGGCTTGAAGACTCATCTTCTGATGATGACACATCCAGGAACGTCACATAACAGGGACCCTCTGATGCCTGTTGGGTTTGTGGGACTGGTACTTGTTGGCACGGTGCATCATCATAATCTTTCTTTGGCAAGGATGGGTTAGGACGGCAGGAGCCACACTTGAAAGACGGCTTGTTCTTCTTAATCCATTTCTTATAAAGGTTTTGCATATGAGAAGATCCATTTACCAGACCAAAGGGTACCATCACCATTCTGTCCCATAGCATGAGCTCATCGGCTTCTGATACCTCTGGAACTTCTTCCTCAAATGTATCCTCTTCAGGTGGGATAGATTCTTCTGGCTCACTTTCATAATCTTCTTCGTCCATATCATATCCATCCTCTTCTATCTCTGTCTCTGTCTCTGCGTCTGCTTCTGCTTCTGCTTCTGTAGGAGCTCTGTAACATAAGAATAGATTCTCTGTTTCCTCTCCTGCCTCTGTCTCTGCTTCTGCTTCTGTTCCTGCTGTGACCATGTAACAGGGAGAGCAGTACATCTATGCTTCTATCTCACTGTCAGAAGTGATTTCCGAAGTCATCTCTGGTTCAGGCAGGAAATATTCACCCATTGATAATGGCTTTGCCTCTTTTGGAAGTCGGCTTACAGTATCCACTGTTAAGGAATGTGCCACTGTTTTCTTGGGAAGGATCTGTTTGACAGCATCTTCGTCTGCTGATGTTCCATCTGTAGCCTCATTAGGGAAGTCAGAAGATAATTCCAAGGAGGTGGATCCATGTCCTTTTTGAGAACCATACAGTTTCAGCACCACTTTGTTGGGTCCTCTACCCAAGGTCAAAGTTCCTTTAAACCAATCCGTCCTTGCTCGGGCTTCAAAAAGCCATGGTCTGCCCAGTAACAGAGGATAGGATGTACCATAAGAGTTTGGCTTCACCACCAAATAGGTTAACCAATAATCTTTTCCAGCCACTGTAGACTTCACATATGGAAGAATGCCCAAAGGCTTGATTCTACTCTGATCCGCCAGTCTGATGAGCCATTGGGTGGGTTGCACACCTTGTAAGCCTAGATCCTTCATTGTCACATCCGTCATAATGTTTACTGATGAACCTCCATCAATCAGTGCATTTGCAATGAAGCAGCCTTCTATCCACACACCAGTCTCTGGAGTACCCGGATCTAGAAAAGCATTAGCCACATCCACTTCTTTTACAGGCTCTGGAGCCTTGTTGGACTTTGTCACTGTTGAGGAAGCAATCCTTAAACCACGTCTTTTTGTCAGTATACTTTTGAATATTTTCCGGTAACTGGGAGACAACAACAATAATTGTCGGAATGTGAGGTTTGGTCTAAAGGTATCTAGATCTCTGACCAGATCGTATTCCTTAATAGGATCCACTGGCTTCTCTAACCGATTAGGGAATGGGACAACACCCATTTTCATTTTCCCTCTTTCTTCCATCAGAGGAATTACAGGAACTTCTTCTGCCACTTGTGGCACTTCCTCCTCTTCTGTATCCTGGACCTCTGGTCCTGTCTCTGTAATTGTCTCTGTAACTCTATGTGGCACTGTAGGGCTCTGTACGGCACTGTTAGGCTCTGTTCTGTTCTGTTCTTCTGGTGGAAGATTGAACTTCACTGTTCTGGCAGGGGGGTTATTTTCTTTCTGGATAGGTGGTTCCTTCTGCTTTGCACGCGTGATGGCAGCAACTTCCAATTCCACCAAATTGGAGGTAGGCTCTTGAGCCTTGGACGGACTATCAGTAGCACTGTTTTTCACTGGGGCTGGGCTTGGACAGTCTTTTGCAGTGTGGCCTTCTCCTTTGCATCGACTGCATAAGGGCTTGTAATCCACTGACCTTCGAGGATTTGGACAATTTGGTGAGATGTGTCCCTTTTCTCCGCATCTGTAACATTCCACTTCTGATCTCTGACCACCGCCAGACTGTCTTCCTCTGTAACTTTGAGAGGGAAATCTTCTGGGTCCGAAATTAGGACCAAACTCTCTAGGCTTGGGTCCAATATCTTGTGTTGTCATTTTGGATTCCAGCAAGTTGAATCTTGCGTCTTCTTCCTTCCTTCTCCTATCATGCATCTCCTTCAGAGAGCAAATGTCCTCTGTATGGTTCTTCCGCAAACAGTAGGAACAGAAGGTCCCAGGAATGGTTGGTTTTCGTGTACATTCAGTGGCTAAATGGCCTGCTTGATGACACTTACCACACCAAGTGTTTGACCGCATCACATCTCTTCTTGCTCCTGCAACGTTGGATATGCTCGCTGTGTTCACTTTCAACATCTGTAGTTGCTCTGTAATCACATCCATCAACTCCTTTTTGATGTTTGCAACTGAGTTAGATAAATAATCCTTCAAGCTTTCTCCTCCTGACGTACTGGCAGGAGGGTTTTGAGGAGTTTCTGTAATCACTGCATAAACTGGTTGGGCTAGTACAGAGGGGTCTCTGTTCTGGTTCTGATTCAGAGCTCCTGTTTGAACTGTTGGCTGTTGACTCCAGTTGGTAGGGTTCCACTGTTGCTGCTGATTTGGCATTGAGGAAATTGGTTGAGACCATGGTTGTTGTGGTTGAACCACCATTTGAGGCATGGATTGTGGCCACTGTGGATTTGGTGCACTGTACTGTGATACCGAGGGCATCTGTTGGTAGGGGTAGGGAACAGTCCCAGGGACTGCATTAGGTGGGTACATCATTCCTGGCATCAGAGGAGGTAGGACTCCTCTTCCTGTATTCATTGCTAATCGAGCTTCCACTTCATCGTACAGTCTTGCACCTTCTGTTGCAGCTTGCAGGGTGGCTGGTCTTTGCAGCTCCACAAACTTACGGACTTCTGGTTGTAATCCTCTGAGAAACACCCCCTTTTGAATGCCATCATCTAGATTATGGTTAGTCCATCTCTTCAGGATGGATTCCATTCTTGAGACATAAGCTTCTACTCTTTCTCCAGAGGACTGACTTAGGTTCATAAATTCCTCTCTCATCCGCTCTTCAAAACATTCACGCCTGAATTTAGTGAGGAAGGCCAACTTCAGGTCGTCCCATGTGCCAAAAGTTCCTGCTGCTTGTTTCTCATACCACTGAAATGCCGCGCCCTTGAAAGTGGCGGAGAATATTGCCAACCAATGCTCAGGGGTTCTGGCATTGTTAGCCACACACGCTACCATAAGCTCTGCTACATGAAGATCGGGGTCTTCATTGTACTCTCCCTTAAAAACTGGCAATGGGACTACATTCGTTGGCCTGTCATCAATATTTCCAGGACAGATCTGGCTTGGAAGTGGACCTCCAGCAGGAGGACGAAGGGCTTGATGTGCCATTGGGACTTCTGTAAAGAGTTCCGCAAGGGCGTCAAAGGCGACTTCTGCTGCGAGCTCGCTCTCGGCTCTGATTCTTGCTTTCTCTCTTCTCACGTACCTCTGGACTCGTTCTAACGCTTGCCTCTTTATTGCGTCATTCATCAGGGGGTTGGCTCCACTATGTTGTTAGTGCTCCACAGAGGGTTAACAGAAGGCTTCAGTCTCTGGAGGACTCTCTTGCCAGCATTTCTTCTATTTCTTTCTTTTCAATGTCCCTGAATTCTGCTTTCATGCCACTGCACAGAGGAAGGTATTCGGTTCTGAAGGTGTCAAAATGCATACGTCTAAGCATTGTGGTGGTGCCATCATCATAGTAATGCCAGCTTCTGATAGTTTCAACAGTGTACGTTGTAAAGAACACTCTGTCTACCAACTTCCAGTGGGTTACCAATTGGACAAACAAAATTGTCAGAACACCAAGCATCCCACGTATCTTCCTGTTGAGCATCCACGAACAAATTCCAACTCTTTTCCTTCTTGTCTTTGTGAACCTCTACAAACCAAGACTCCTGAAGCTTCTTCACAATCTCCCACTTGATGTTGTCTGGAAACTTCTCAATGAATGCCAAATCTTCCATGGATGTTCATTCTCTCTGTTTCTGTTCTTCAGTTTGTTTCCAAACAGTTTACCACCAAGATGCAAGTTTCTGCTGCTTCAATAGGAAGAGGAAACTGTCCACCACATAGAGTATGCATCATGATGGTGATGTGTTTCCGCCATTGTGGGATGAACTTTTTGTGGAAAGTGGCTTTGATTATGAGAAATTCCAACTCTTCAGTGGAAGAAGGAATTTTACAATCATCCATTGAATTCTTCTCTTCTTGGCAATGCCATTTCCTTCATTTTCAGCCTCTTCTGGTGCTTGTTGATGGCAAGTTTCCCCGGCTGCGCACCAAAAACATGGAGCCCCGAGAGGAACACCAAGGAAAAGGGAATTCTCTTGCAAGAAAATCTATCTTGTAACATCAACAAGCTTTTTTATCATGTTTCATATTATCACAATGAAGAAAAGAACACCAGGCACAACAAATCTTCATGCAGCATCATGTAGATCTCCCACGGTTTTGAATAGAATCAACCATATTCTTCAATATCTTCACAAAATCCATCAATGGAACAAAGAAAGCAAAGGAATACACCATCTTTGAATGGAAATACATCACATAGTATTCATCTTCAATATCTTCATAATCTTCTCTCTCAATCTCTCATATACAATCACTCTGTTTGAGTAGAATTGGCTATCTCTGACTCTCTCTCTCACACTCCATCAATAATACATCATATCCTCACTATAATCTCTCAAAATTACTCTCAATAATCACTCTTAGGTCGTGGATACCCCTCCCAAGAGGTATGTCTGATATGAAGGGTCACCAGAGCCACTACAGTGTCCTTTCATAGCTCACTACTGTCACTTCACTCTAGTCTTCACTTGAGTCTTCAGCAGCTACTTCTTCCACTTCTTTCAGCTCTTTTGCACTTGTATTCACCTCTTTCCAAGGCTAGAAAACTTTCCCAAAGTCACATATACATTCCACAGAACACTTACAGAAGCATACAGAACAGTCTACAGAACAGTACCAGAACAACTACAGTACAGAACAGAACAGAGACAGAACAGAAGCAGAAGCTCTACAGAAGATCTACAGAAGGTTACAGAAGGTTATCAAAACCTCATAACTCACCCTCAAACCATTTCAAACTCTCACAAACCATTCAATAAACTTTCTCAATATCTCATTCTTCATCAATCAATACTTCATCCCTCCTTACAGAAGACAATCAGAACAAAATAGACCAAAATAGAACAAAACAGAAGGTATACAGAACCATTCAGAACCTATCAGAACATCACAGAACCACCAACAAACATCAGGAACTTCCAAAACACAATCAATATCATCTAAAACACTCTCAAACCACTTCCAAATCAACCAATCATCCCATAGGGAGGTTTGCTGTCAATCTCCCTCCCCAGTCAGTGCTAGATACTCCAGGATATGATAGTGACATACTCCGTCGAAGACAATGGACACTCCATGATTGTGTGACAGGACCGGTATTTAACTGGCCTCTCATTCCAAGGTCTTGGGATACATCTGCAGCATGTTCGAACTCTTATCTTCATTTTGCCAAAGTGCATGCTACTTCTGAGGATACCACTGTTCGCCTTGCAGCTCATTTTTGTTGGTATCTTGCTTTCATGCATCAGCAAAGTCAAAGCTGAATACTCGAAAGAGTATCCCTCAGTTGCTCATCAATCCAAATGTAGATGTGACTGTTGCTCAAATGGATGTTTTGTATTACTTTGCACAGGCCTTCCCTACCAGGTTCCTCATCTTACTGGAAAGGATGTGTTGCTTGCAGTTCCTCCAGAATGTGCCTCAGCATTTTGTTGATGAGAGTAAAGCTTTGGAGCGTTTAAAGCTTAGTATGTAGTTTAAGAAGAAATACCTTCATCCTACTCAGCAATGGAGCTTTTTCCTCATTGTATCATTCCTCCTTTATTAATGGAAAATTTCTTTTTGCTCTCCAATTTTTGGGGATCCATGCCATTCAGACTATATTTGTATATGGGTATTTTTTTGTATTGGGTGATGTTTTTTTCAATTGTGTGGAGCTGATGCAGATGAAGCTGTGAAGATTGATGCAGTTGGTTATCACATGGTTGTAGTTGCAGATTTGGATGCAGAACTCTTATATCCTTTAATAGTTTGAGTTATATGTTGAGTGTGAAAATGATTGGTTTTTGGGCTGATTTTTTGTTGTTTTTGTTGCTGAATGGTTGTTTTTGGTGGTTGATTGTCTGAGTTTGAAGATGTTTTTAAGTGTTTGGAGTGGTTTGAGTATGTTTGAAAGGGTTTATGTTGGTTTTTGATGAAATATGTTGTTCTGAAGAGTTCTGTAATTCTCTCTGTATGGTTCTGTAAGGCCTGATTTTCTTCTGTTTTGTTTCTGTTTTGGTAGTTGAGATGGTTGAATGAATGTTTTGAGAGATGATTGAAATGTTTTAAAAGGTTTGAGAGATTGAATTGGTTTTGTTTTGGTTTTTATGATTTTTATGGGTTTTGTTGATCTTCTGTAAAGTTCTGTAGCTTCTGTGCTTCTGTAGCTCTGTAGTCCTGTTGCTCTGTTGTTCTGTGGTTCTATTCTATTTGTTTCTGTTGAGTGTTATGATGGATGTATGGATGTTTTGGGAAGTGTTCTTGTCTTAGGAAAAGAATGAATGGAAGCTCTATTCAAGTCAAAAGAAGTGAAGAAGTAGCTGATGAAGATTTACAGAAGGTTGAGAAGAGAAGAGAAGAGAAGAGAAGAAGAGAGGACAAGATGGAGAGCTTCTCCTCCCCAGTCCCTCACCCTCACACACTCACTCCCTCACACTCTCACATTCTCAAGCTAGCAAGAAGAAGAAGAAGAAGAAGAAGAAGAGCAGAGTCACTTTTTGCCACACACAAGAATGAGCTTCTCACTCACTTTTCAGCTTTATATACAAAACCTTAAATCCCTTTTGGGCGTCATCCCCTTATCCCCTTTTTTACATGGCCAGCCATGGTCTAGGTCCTTTTTTCCATTGTCCTCCTATCTTCCTAGCTTCCTTCATACCGCCCATCTACCTTTACAAATTGCACAGGTGAGAGCTCAGTGCTCTTTAAATTAAATCATAATGCACTTGCGCTCTTTTACAAAAGTATTGACTTGTGCTTTTTCTTGTGCGTCTTTTTCCTTTATTTAGGACTTTTCTGCACTTCTTGTGTTTCCATATTTTTCTTGGCACACCTTCGTCTTCCGTTTCACTTCTATCTTGGCCTTTGTCTTCTGCTTTAGATTTTCTAGATTTTCCACCTTTTTCGTCTAAGGGTTAACATATGGTCTCCATCAACTTGGTGGAGATGTGTTTTCATGATGTTCTACACCTTTTGGTGGGTTGTTGGCCTGTCGATCTTAGGACACCTGAGATATTTATATGGATATTCAAAGGTGAATGTCCCACTAATAATAAACTTGCCCTAGTAAAAGGGTATTGTACACCCATCGAGCAAAGAGACATCATCAAGGATAGCCTCGATTGTGCCATGTAGAGTGCTTACATATCCTAGTTGGGTGTTCATGATCTTTTGTGCTTTTCGGTTCCATTAAAGGTTACCATGGGCCTAGCTCTAGTTGCTAGTCTTGAAGTTCCATAGGCCATTATATATGTTTTCTTCTGTGATCTGCTTCTATTTGATAGATGTAGGTGACTACATGGTGTAGAAATTACACACCACAGCAAACAAAATCTAAGCAAGGAGTAGAGAACACATAGCAAATATGAGAAGAACAAAGACTACTTTCATTTCAGACAAATTGGTACAAAGATGGCTATATCCACTCATGTGCTTCCAATATGAAGTTTAGGTGGTGATCCAAATAGATGATAGGCAAATATCTTAGGGTAGCTAGAAGAACCCTGATTGGGTGAAAGGTAGATTGACAATGGCTTTAGAGGGGTCTTCCTTTTATAGACCGCTGGTCGGCATATTTGACCATATTATGAACGTTCTCTAGTTTGCCAAGGAATATTCCATGGAATATTTTCTTTATCATCGGATTGATGCCATAGCCCTCGAACCCCAGTTTGGGGGTCCATTTGGCCCCCCTAAGACCCCCCCAACTAGGAGCCACTTCTGCAACCCTCAAGATAACTCCCATATCCCACAACGCGATGCATTGTGCCTCGAGTTGTTACAATATAATTACTCTATCTAACCTAGAGGCTAGATCCACAAAGGCCACCTTTTTGCCATCTGATCACATAGACCTCATCTGACATACAAGTTAGAACCCATCCAATGTCTATGCTCAGACATGGCTTCTCCTCATAATGCGGGCCTTAAAACTTAGAGCACCATGGATCATTGGTGGCACCTTATGAGGGTGGAGCATTGAACGTGTCTAACATGGCCCTTGTTAATGGTGGATGTGCAATGGCTTGATCCCCATTGCTAAAGATAGAAATCATTCTAGCCCTAGGAAGGTTCAAGTGGATGTGTTCTTCTACATAGTCAATCTAACATCTAGCGTGGAAGTTAAACAGTCACCCTCGCAAGATTCCTTATCTCACATCTTTCTATCACAAAGGGCATAGAAGAGCATGGGGATATTCTCAATTTCTATTGTCACCATTAACTTACACTAGCATTAGCTAGTAAATTTTTTCCCATTTATCTCCAAAAGTGATAAGATAAGTGTTATATTCAAAGCCTTCATTAGTGAGAGCATCAATGAGGGCCTCTTTACTAGCATTGAGGTTGACTTTGAGGTAGGCTAGTGGCATTACTCATTGGCCATCCTCATCTAAGTCATTGATGTAACCAATTTGACTTTGAAGTTTTTAAACTAGGTAAAATCTATATAGTTTTATAGTTGGGATCTTTGCTAAATATCAGTGCCAGTTAAAATCAATGACTTTGCTAGCCTAGGGGATAGTATTTCTTTGCAAAGCTACCATTGAAGTGTCCAATTACATTGCCTTCTAGGGTTTCTAGTTCTACATTCCTAGGCCAATTGCATGAAGTTAGTAGATTCCATCCCTTTAAACTTTAGCTTTTTCTTGTAGCCTTTGAGAAATACATGAGAAACAAGCCCCTTTTGTCAAAACCCTTCACAATAAGATTTCTTTTAAATCCATGGGTGGTTGGTCTCTATAAGACATTCAAACTCAACCAAATGCCTTGTTTCTTTCCTAGCATCCATGAATTCCTATGCACAAGCTGGGGATAAGAAACTCGACAAGCATGATGGCATTTGTGCCATAGGTCAATCTGAAAGTGTTTAACATGTTGCAATCTTATTTGATTTGACAAGCCCATAGTGTGGCCATTGGATTGTTGTCCCAATTAGGTCGTGATGTTGACATCAACTTGCACATTGATTGGGGCTTTGTTATTAGTATACTCAATTTGGCTATTGTCTTATGGGTAATAGAAGTCAAGTTAAAATGGATAATGAGAAACAAAGAGAATATGTGCTTCACAACTTCATTACGAAGTGTGACCCTCTATCACTAACATTATCTATGGGATAATCAAATCAAGGTATGATCTATTCCCACAGGTATGATGTTATATCATGCGTGCGAATATAAGCTACATGCTGATGGATCCCATGAAGTCAATTTCTTATTTCTTGAAACACAAATGATCTAAGACTAGTACTGACTCAAATTTTTCTTTATTGATGGGCAATGGGTGTGTCGGTACTCATCATAATGTTTCACAAACCATTGAAGCTCCTTGAATACAATCAACCACTAGAGCTAGGGTTAGAGTACATTTTGAGTAGTGGTTCTAGCATCAAAGTGACCTCCCATTATTGCCCTATATGTTTCTTTTAACACTCCTTCCATTTGGTGTTCACAAATACATTTTCTCAACAAACTCTCCCATCCAAATATGTATAATTACCTCTTGATCAATTGATAAGGCATGGTCTTGATGAGGAGGCATGTAAGGTGAGCCTATTCTATAGTGGGAAGCCCATACACTAAGATATCTACTATGTCATTAACACAACAAGAAGTAACGTTAGCTTTAGACAATTGAGTCTCTTGCTATGTCATGAGCAATTGGATGTTAGGAAGGTTGTCATCAATTTTGATTGCCTTTTCACAACTCCACAATCTTGACATGTAGTTAGCCATGTAATATTATTTTCTCTTTCTCATAACCACATTATAATTCAAATTCAAGGAGCAGTAGTAGCCATCCGGTGATCAATCCTACCGCATAGGGTCAAATGGTCTACAAAAAAGAAGAAGGGGGCATCTATCAAATTAGGGAAAACTTTCTTCATAGTGTGTCAAGTCCCTCCTACTTAATACTACAATAGTTCATTTTGATTTCCATGAGCTATGAACTAGTAAAGCTCACTAGAAAATCCATATTATGTTTGTTAGGTTAGCTAAGCACCACTCTAATCAATGATCTCAAATGCATCAATATGTATATGAAATGTGGTTCATTAGTTAGGGATTTGCCAAATGGATGCACTAATAAGACCCTTTTTAAGGGCTTTCTAAGCTTTTGTCCACTTCCAAATTACTAAGAGCTTGTATAATGGTCCGTAAGTTGAGCACAAAGCATTTATAAAAATAAGTATGTCCCAAGGAGCATTACAAGAGCTTGACGCTTTCTAGTATTGGCAACTCCGTAATGACATTGATCTTAGATAAATTAATGGCTATGTTGTTATTGGACAATGAGCACAAAGCATCTATATAGCCAATGTGTCCTAGGAAGTACTACATGCGCTTGACATTTTTTAGTAGTGGTAGCTCCATGATGACTATGATCTTAGGTGTATCAAAGGCTATGCCATTCTTGGAAACTATGTGGCCCAAAATGATGGCATGCCTTATCCATAATTATCACTTGAGAAAGTTGTGGTATTGCCTACACCATGCTCATAAATTGTCTAAGCACTCATTCCATGAGGCATTGACACAAAGATGGTTGACAAACACTTCTAGGTACTTCTAAGCATGTCCTTGAAAACCATGCACATTAAGCATTGAAGGTTTCTCACACATTCTCAAAGGGCATGACTATGTATGTGAGCAACCCCCATTCTTTGGCAAAGGCTATATTGTGCCCATTATTAAGATGGACTTGCATCGAGTTGTATATCCTAAGAACCCATCTAGGAATGTGTATGCCTCCTTGCATCAATCATCTGCTCAGTGTAAGGCAAGGGGTAGTGATCTCTGTTAGCAACTACATTAACTATCTTGTAGTTGCACTCTGATCTATTTGTTCTTCTTGAGTACTAATACTGTGGTTGATATCGAGTCTATGTGCTCAATGTCATAAATGAACCCTACCTTGAGGAGCTTGTCTAATTCCTCTCACATGACATGAGAATATATGGGGTTCATCAAGTAGTTAATGCACACTCTAATTTGTGTGTTCTTCTTAGGTATCAGCCACTAGTATGGTTGATACCCAGTGTGTGTGCTCAATCTCATAGATGAACCCTAACGTGAAGAGCTTGTCTAATTCCTCTCACATGAGATGAGAATATATGGGGTTCATCGGGTAGGGTCTTTGTTTAGCACACTTAACATTGAGCTTTGTAGGTATTGTATGCATCAAAATGTGAGGTGGCACACCTCTTAAGATTAGTGTAGTTCCATCCAAGCATGTCCTAAAACTTAGTCAAAAGTTTAGTGATCTTTCTTTCATCTCCCCTAAGAGGTCATCAAGGATATATGCAAGCTTGAGAGGTACTCTCTCCTTCACAAGATTCACCTCCTTGACAATGGAATCTCAAGATCGGTGTGCGTGCTAGCATCAAAATCTAAATTTGTCAAGCTAGACTCTTGATTTGAGTTTCCATTCATTGTCCTTTTCTCGCATGGTTGCAAGGACTTTGAGAGCAAGGAGTAGGTCCTTGGGCTTAAACTCTATCTATTTGTGATTAAGGACCTCTAAATATTCTAGCCATTCTAGCTTCAAGTTTATTCTTACTACACTTCGACATCCACTACCAATTCTTTCACCTTCCTAGGCTTAAGATCTAATGTTTTCCCATCAAAGCCATAGTCTATCTTCCTCATTCTCATTGTGATCCTCAAAGAATTGCTCCTAAGAGCCATTATATTCATCCCCCTTAGGTGCTACCTTGTCTATGAGGGACACTATTAGATCATTGTTGCGATGTTTTAATTAAGGCATGGCATAGCTTGGTCAAGTTACACTCGTGTCTCTAAAGCAATTCATCAAATATATGCCGGTCATCCTTGGATTGTCCTTAAAGCACTACTATGACCAAATGAGCATTTTCATCAATTCCCAATGGGCTCATGGGAACATTGAACCCATTGATGATTGGTTGAGATAGCTTTTTGTTCAGAAATGCCTTCCACATACATGGAAAGGTTTAAGAACTGGCTGGAATACTCCCTCATTGTAGAAACCCCTTATCTAAGCTAGAATAAAAGAATATTAAATAAGATCAAATTCTATGGTTTCCTATTACCTTTTTTGCACCTATCATTGCGCATCTTGTAGCATTGTGGCCTAATGTGACCCTATTACTCACAATAATGACAATAAGAGAAGACTTAGGATCACATGACTTACCGAGTTATTGCCCACGAGACCTAGACTTGCCTCTATTGGGCTGTGAGTCTCTACCATTGTTACTATTCCCTTTTCCATCATGTCTACTAATAGCTGTAAGTGCATGAGAAGTGTAGCCTACATTAATGTTCTTTTTATTTATGTCTTCCACATAAGCAAAGCCTCTATATCTCAACATTTAAGCCCATCTTCACAAGGATTAGCACTCATAGCACTTTGGAATGTATCCCAAGACTCGGGTAGTGTAACAAGCAAAAATAGAGACTTTATATTATCCTCAAATTTAATACCCTATGAGATAAGTTGATCGATAATGGAGTGGAACTCATTCAAATGAGTAGACATAAGAATGCCCTCCTTTATGCAAAAGTCCACAAGCTTCTTTAATTAATACAATTGAAATGCAAGACTCTTCTTGTCATAAAGTTCACATCTCTTATATATAAATCATATGCACCACCTCTTGTCTCAATAACATTGAAATACACTTGCTTGGACAATGATAATATAAAAGTGGAGTTGCATAGTTCACCCAGATCATCCCATGCCAATACATCAAACCCCAACTTCGTGCATCTGCATTTCAACAATCAGACTTGATTCTTTTCCACAATACTTGCCAAATTTGAGTCTTACAATAATTGAAATTAGTGCCATCCAACTTATCTATGTTAAAGATGGCACTATCCCCAGTAGTAGATGCCATATTAACTACAAACTAAAGAATAAGTCAAATACTATAATAACACTAAAACAACCCCAAAATCAATTGCAAAAGGTGGGTATAGTGCAAGGTATAGATGTCCATAAAATAGATATTATAGAGTGCATATAACCAACATCTACTCTCAAAGAACTATCCAAATCTAGACTTTTAGAATGGTTGCTCACAAAATTGTAGTAAACAAATGTACAACTACAAGATATGTAATGCGGTTAGTAGAGCAAAATAGTGCATGAACCACCAAGGCACCACAAGTACTGCTAGAGACTCAAAGATGTCCAAGACATGGATGCAATCCCAAACAAGAAGTAGCATGTACATAAGCCAATTGTGTACACAATATCTTCTAAAGGCAACAAAGATCAGCCAATCTACAATTAACTCACTACTTATGAATAGTGAAGCTCAAGTACATAACCAAAATGCATCCAAGCTAACAAACCTATTTGATAAGAGAAAGTACTAAGTGTACAATCCAAAGCCAAGTCAACCCACAAACATCGATATCTACATGAACAATATAGACCATAACCAACTCAACATATGTACATGAGCAAGTAAGAGTCTAAGCTTTGCAATAGAATACCAAAGTGCTTCCACAAAAGCAAATTCAAAAAGTCCAAGAACCAAGCAAATCTCTATATATAAACCTCATAACATCCAAGTGCTCAATGATATGAAGCAAGATATCTAGGATCATGTACCTACAATACAGACATGTAGCATCCCCAAAGTATGTGTATGCATTCAATACATAAGATTGTACAGTGAAGACTTGCTATCCATAGGGCACTAGAGCAAAGAACCCTTCAAGAATTGAACTAAACAAGCTCTAATAAAATGAAAAGCATTTCCTAAGCATCAATACATCATCTGGGAATTGCAAACTTGTCCCATAAGCATTAGTAGAGCATTGACCAATGAAATGCTTGCTATTCAAACAATACACAATAGCCTACCCTGAACTATAGAGTGATATCTAATCCAAAACTCTTAAAGGATGCAGGATATGTAGCCAAAGGAAGCCGAAGAGGCCCTCAAACATGGGGCAATGAACAGTAGGAGCTAGAGGAAGCAATGGCTAAGGTGTAACAGTCAAGGGAATAGCCCTAAAATTGCACTAGAAATTGCAAGTTGTTCCCTAGGCTACTTCTTAGCTACTATTAAAGTCAAAGATCAATGGGAGAGGCTCAAATGATCTAATGGAAAATCCTAATCACTTTTGGAAGGTATGGAGCAAGTCGAAGAAGCAATGGAGCTAATGCATACTTCATTGAGTGGCTACCATGGAAGTTGTGAATAAATCTTTCTTCCCAAGCTGAAGCGAATGTCAGTGAAGCTCTTTGAATGCCCACTATAGTACCAATTGAAAGGTGGAGCAAGAATGGAAGCACGAGAAGAATAGGAGAGAAGTAAGAGGTATGAAGGTTCAAGCAAGAGAGAGCAAGGTGTTTGGAAACTCAAACAATCACAATATGTGACCTACCTTCCCTTATTCTATTGTTGTCATAGATAGAATAAAGAATAAAGTGATAGTAATGGGTGGCCACCACCTATAGCGTACATATGTGTAGGAAGTAAGTACAAGTAAATGTAGGCATCTAGGCGCAAGCGGCCTTTAACTCCCAACACATGGACTCGATATATCCTTGATTAATGAATCCTCCTAACCAATCACAAACAAAATACATTGTACTTTGGCAATATGGTTTTCTTATTGGGTTGAGGTCGGGGTAGCGTACACATGTGCAAGAAGTAAGTACAAGTAAATGTAGACATCTAGGCACAAGCTGCCTTTAGCCCCCAACACTTGGACCCAATACATCATTGGTTAATAAATCTTCCTAGCCAATCACAAACAAAATGCATTGTGCTCCAGCAAGATGGGTTTTCTTGTTGGGTTGAGCTTGATGTGGAAACCTTGCACATCATAGGATAGGATGATAAGTTGGAAGGCAACCATTCAAGGATTTGTAAGCATATCAGAATGACCAATACGTTTGCTTAGATTATAGATTGTCTTTTCAATATAGAAAATAGCAAAAAACTCCACAAAATTTAGAACTAATGACTTATCGAATTATCATAAAAAACATGTACTATATTGACTCATTCTTTCAAGTACAAAACTTTAGACATTTTTGTTAAATCCTCACTTTATAAAACCATCGATGTATGCAAATTCCATAGAAAATCCTTTAACCAAAATAATCCCTACTTTGATGTATTGCCTTCCTTCCATTTATACATGCAATTGTGCAATATCAATGTTACTTTGAGTCTCTATCACAAATCTATAAAAGTTTAAATGAAACCTTGGATGAATTATGCAAAAATTAACCATGTGCATTGTAATCCAAGTCATTACTTCTACTTCTAACCCTACCAAAATCCAATTGAGAATTTTCTCCTTAAGCAAGTCAAGCACCCAAGTTTGGAGGCAAGGGCAAATGTGTAGAAACAAATGGCAAAGTTTGGATCAAGAAAATGGATAATTATTTCCTCACTATTGGAACCAATGCCTCAATTGAGACCATGATAGCTAAGCTCAAGTTGATAGGAGAAGTTTGGCTATGCTAGAAGCAATGGTGGCAATACTATGGCACATCCGCATCGATGCCACATGGGAGCAGTTAAAAGAAGCTATCTACGAAAGGTATCTTTTTCCATATTATTGTAGCACAAAAATAAATGAGTTATTTACCTTACACCAAATGATGTTAATCTTGGATTCCTACTATTCTCACTTTTTGCAACACTCTAGAAGTATGCCCCACCTATGATCACTACTTAATAGGTAGCCAAGTTCTCTTATGGATTGAATCTCACATTGGATACCCAATTGGAAGTGATGCGACCCTAGGATCAAGATGCATTACCAAGGACAAACCCCTTTACTAGAAAGACCAATACATATCAAAGTGTAAAAGATATTGGGGGCAAGGTTCCTCAAACAAGCGACCATGTGTCTTTATCAAAAGAGCCTGAGGCCAACAACAAATTAGCCTAAGGAAGAATGCCAAGGCCAATATAGTAGAAAATTATGTCCCAACAACTAGAAACAATAATACTCAAAGTTGCTACCACAGAAACAAGCCATGACATTTCAAAAGTTAATGTCCAATGTTAAATCAAGCCTTCTCTGCCAAGGTCTGTTTCATAGGCAAAATAGAGAGATAGTGGCTAAGGAAAAGGAAAGGTTGAAATACTCACTTATAGGGAGTGAGAAGAAGAGGAAAGCCACGATGAAAGCTAAGATGGAAAGAAGAAAAGTCCATGCTACCAATAAGAGAGGAAAAATCACCAATTTTCATTGTTTCAAACACCTACAAATTCTCAAGTTAAACCCTTCAAAGTTCTAATAGACTATGGAAGCACTCAGTTTCTCATTTCACCAAAATATGTAAAGAAGTTAGGGATAGAAAGTACACCTACATCAAAAAAGGTGGAATTTGATTTAGATGACGAGCCTCCTAGCACAAGGTTCTATGGCGGCATGAACTTGGATGCCTGTGAGGGACTCCTAAAGATGGATTGGTCAATCCCCAATCATGTCCACCACATCTATTGTAGGAAAGGCCAAATCTCGATTCAAAATTTGAAGGGAAATCAAGTGACTATATAGGGTGAAGCTCGTAAGGCAAAGATTCACTTGATTAAAGCCTCATGCATTGCTCAAGGTCTAAGGAAAGGATTTCTTGTTCACTTAATTAAGCTCAACGAGATTAAACAAATAAGGAATCTAAAGAAGAACCTTCTTAGATGAAGGAGTATGTACATATATTCCATGAAGAGTTGACTAAAGTTTATTTTAAGAGGGAAATTGACTACAAAATTAAACTTATCCAAAAGCTAGACCAATAGAAAAAAGCCATAATTGAATGTTAATGCCCAATGTCATTAAGTTAAAAGAACAACTCAAATAACTGCTAGATCAAGGCTATATTTAACTGAGTAACTCGCCATGGTGAGTCTTATTCTAGAAGAAGAAGAAGGGTACCCTTCATCTTTGCATCGATTACCATGGACTATATTAGGCGATAGTAAAAAATAAGCACTCGTTTCCTAGGATCAATTAGCTTATTGACCAGTTTTAAGGGGCAAAAGTATTCTCTAATGTTGATCTAAAAGCATGCTATTACAAAATCATGATCAAAGAGAAAGATATCCCAATTTATTGTAATATCCTCTGGTTTGGCTAATATCCTACCTACTTTCAAGAGGCTAGTGCAATACGTTTTCAGGCCTTACCTTAACAACTTCATCCTTGTCTTCTTTGATGACATCCTAACTTAATCTAAAGCAGAAGGAGACCATGAATGACACCTCAAAATTGTGCTTGAAATGTTAAGAATGCATAAGCTCTATGCGAAGAAGAGTAAGTTCATGTTCTTTAAGAAGTATAAATAGAGTACCTTGGATTTATAATATTTGAGAAAGGAATTGCAATGGACCCATCCAAGGTTAAAGATGGGCAAGAATGGCCACTTCCAAAACCAATCAATGAAATACAAAGCTTTTTAGACTTAATTGGATAATATCAAGTTTTCATTAAGGATTATGTCTTGATAGTTACCCCTCACCAATCTGTGCAAGAAACAAACTTATATTATATGGATCCCAGCTGAGATATCCAACTTTCAAAAGCTCAATTACATTTTAGTGATAGCTTCTATCTTAAATCTCATGATCTAAATCAAGATTTTGAAGTTGTGACATATGCTAGCTCTCTAGCATTGGGTTGTGGACTCATGTAGGAGGGTTATCCAATGGCCTACACTTCAAGAAAGTTTAAGACATATGCTAGCTCTCTAGCATCGGGTTGTCGACTCATGTAGGAGGGTTATCCAATGGCCTACACTTCAAGAAAGTTAAAGACAAAATAGAAAAACTATGCTGCACATGATTTAGAGCTATTGGCAATCATTTAAGATCTCAAGTTATGTAGGTGCTACTTTCTTGGGAAGAAATTTACCTTATTCACCACTCACAAGAGTCTCAAGTAGATGTTTACCACACTAGATCTAAACATGAGATAGCAATGGTGCATAGAAGTCTTGTAAGATTATAACTTTGAGATCAAATAAAAAATCAGGCAAAGAGAATATAGTTGTAGATGCATTAAGTCACAAAGCATTCCTCAATGCCTTCGTATTGGAAGAGCCTTAATGAGCAAAATCTCTAGCTACCATAGTGTTAATGCTAATAAATCTTATCATCCAGATGGCAAAGGAAGAAGCATCCAAGGACCAAAGTACTAATAATTGACCCAAAGTACCAATAGTTACAAAGAGATATCCAAGATAAGGAGTAAGACCTTAAGTTAAAGCTTAAGTACCAATACTTCTCCATTAAGGAAGGACTTATCTACTTCAAGATAAGACCATGCATTCCCTTAATTCAATAACTCACAAAGAATATACTCTAGCAAGCCTCCCCATTTTGAGAACACCCTGGCTATACCAAGACACTCAACTCCTTAAGAAAGAGTGATCATTACAAAAAGATAAAGGATGATGTACTCAAGTTTGTTACCAAGTTTCTAAATTGCTAGGTTTGAGCTACTTGTCAACATCTCTGAAAAAAAATGGGCATTTATCATACAAATGTTATATTAGGGTTACCTATAAAAATTACACAACGTAGCAGACAGATGCCAAGTAAGGAGTAAAGAATACATAGCAAATATGAGAAAAATAGAAACTACTTTAATTTCAAATAAGCTAATACAAAGATGGCTATGTCCACCCATGCACTTGCATTGTGAAGCTTAGATGTTGATCCAAATAGACAAAGAGCTTAAGGCTAGCTAAAAGAACTCTACCTTAGTAAAAGATAGATTGATGATGGCTTTGGAGGGTCTTCCTTTTATAGCCTAGAAAGCTAGTCTAGTCAACCTATCCAACCATATTATGATCCTTCCCTAGTCAAGCATGAAATATTCCCTTTACCATTGGGCCAGATGCATTGTGCCTCGAGTTTGAATCAACATAACTACTCTATCTAACCCAAAAGCTAGATCCACAAAGGTGACATTTTTTCCATCCGAGCACATAGACCTTATTTGACATACAAGTCAAAAACCACTAGGCTCACATATGGCTTCCCCTTATAATGAGGGACTCATAACTTAGAGCCCCATGGTTCATTGGTGGCACCTTGTGAGGGTGGGGCATTGAGCATACTTAATAAGAGGATACAACTCTATCATGGTCATTGTGGACATGTTGACAAATAATGCTTACCTTCTTTTTCTCAATACAAACTACAAGGCTTTTGATATTGCAAAGCTCTTTATAAAATATATTTTTAGACTCCATGGATTACCAATAAGGATTTTCATTGATCATGATTCTAACTTTACTTCTAGATTTTGGAAATATTTGAAGCCATTGAGACCCAACTTTGCTTCTAGTACAACTTACCACCCCCCAAACTAATGGCCAAGTAGAGTGGGTCAATCGAGTCAATGAAAACATACTTAGGAAATACTATTACAAATAACATAAATAGTGGATGGAATATCTACCCTTATAGAGTTTTCTTACAATGCTTTTTATCACCACAGCATCAAGATGACCCCTTTTCAAGGTTTGTATACACAAGACAATCTCACATTACTCAACTTTTATTATCCTAGCCTAAACATGGAAGCCTCTAAGAAGATGCTAGATGAAATGAATGAATAGGTTAAAGCCATCAAACAGTATATTCAAGTAGCCAAGGATTAACAAAAGGCCTATGTTGATCTAGGAAGGCAAGAGTGGATCTTCAAGGAAGGAGACATGGTCTTTCTTTGTGTCTAGCCAAAGAAGAGTTGTCTATCATTAGAAGAATTTAAGAAATTGAATGGAAGATATTGGGGACCCTACAACATCCTCAAGTGCCTAAGGCCTAATTCATACAAGTTTCAACTCCTTAAGCACATAAAAATCCACAATGTATTACATGTTAGCTTGTTGAGAGCCTATGTGCCCAACCCCTTAGCATGTTCTT
Source organism: Lygodium microphyllum (assembly GCF_053477565.2). NCBI lineage: Eukaryota > Viridiplantae > Streptophyta > Polypodiopsida > Schizaeales > Lygodiaceae > Lygodium > Lygodium microphyllum. Next base: position 30,247,510 of record NC_141153.1, on the reverse strand, counting down.
GATGATCAACAAGTTGCTATACCAAGCCAAGGAGTCTTTGAGATTCAACTTAGAAAAATACTTAATAAAAGAGAGAATCTTTCAGAGTAGAACTCATAGGGAATACCTTATCCAATGGAAGAACTATCTCAAAGAGGATGCCACTTGGATTGACGAGGATACTTTAGGTAAATAATACCCCCACTTTTTATTGATATGAGGACATCTTGATTCCTCTAAGGAGGAGCAGATGTAATGTCCTCGTAGAAGAAGACCACATGCAAACTATATCTTCAAAACCATAAAATTAAATAGTAAAAACATTATAAGTAAATTTTCTATTAATTTTTCATCAAATTATTGAATTGTAGTACTATCACCCTTTTTTTTCCTATCGCCATGATCATCAATGAGATGATCCTCAAGATCATCTCATTGTGCACATCAGATTGCTACAATCCATTGAGCTCAAGGAACAAATCTAGCTAAAAGAGACAAAGGAAAGGAGGAGGACTCGGTTGATCATCCCAATGATCAATTCAAGAGAGATTGAGAGAAAGCATATTAACTCAAGCTTATATGCTATATAAGAGCCTATAGATATAGGGTCAAGACTTGATCCATCTTTCATTTTCACATACACAGAGACACACAGAGAGAGAGAGAGAGAGAGAGAGAGAGAGTGGAGACACTAGAGAGGAAGAAGAAAGGGGATTCAAGGCAAGGAGAAGCATAAGAATTGAAGAAAGGCCCCATATTCTTTTCATCCATCATCCTATTCAAATTGCCATTACTACCCCATTGATGATGTCTTTGCCTCTCCAAATCTATCCATTCTCTCTATTGTCACACTTTGATTACTCTACTTCTTTGGTACTTCAAGCTTTTGTTTTCTAAAGCTTATCAAAACACATGTTTTCTTCCCTCTCATCACTCTTGATTCATCATCCAAATCTACATATCAAGATTTACTATTTCCCTAGCCTAGGGATATTCTCTTTTGTTATATCAAAATCATACATAGCCCATATTCTATCTAAGCACCACTCCCTTGTCATGTCCTATCTTGAACCCAAAGATGTGCAAGCTTATCAAGACCAAAAAAGAATGAAAGAAAGTGGGATGAGTGATGTAGCCAAGAGCAAGACAAGATGTAGCATGTGTAAGCAATATATCTATTGCACCAAGTCAATCTCAAGTACCCTCCTTTATACCTTAAGATGTGCTTTTAATAAGTCAAATAAAAGTCACTATTATTTTAAATGAATGAAAATTTCATGTAAATGCAACTAGTGGAGTTCGAGCACATTATGATGTTTTGTGATCTCGATATATGAATACTAAGGTTGACACCTTAGGAGGGAATTCCTAAAAGGAATACCCTCTAGTTATGGGATTAATCAGTTCATTGCATGATAATCTAGTGATAGTTAGCATAAATTCCATACCAATAACAATAGTATGAATGTTGTACAAAGAAAGAACCTACAACCAAATTTCTACAATAGAAAAACTATTATAATTCATTGTTTGCTTTATGCCCTCGATAGGATATTAGGTTGATGGATTCCACTTAAAGAAAATTAGATAAAGGCAAACACTATGTTTGTATTGTAAATTGTGAAACAACACTATATTATCTTGAATATCAACACAATAGTGAAGTACTATCCAAAAGAGTCTAAGTGAAAGAAAAAGAAAAGCTAGTCCCAATGGAACTAAAGAACTTTGAATGTTGTTTATAAATCCATTTCACTAAGGCTTGGTCATAGAAGAAATAGTTGAAGAAAGTAAGTATATCCTAACTAAGAGGATGTCATTTCCTTACACTAGTTAGGTGTAACCCTTACTACAAAACTCAAGATGAAGGATGTACAAAGATAGATCAAACATGTGGGGGATTATATATGTCTAAAGGATTCCTTTCAAAGATTTGTTTGAAAAGAAACTCTCTATAGCCTTAACAAGTTGCAAAGTTAAACTTCTATATTCATTGAGGGGGATCTAGGTTTAAAGAAACCATCAAAGCTAGAAGAATTAAAGATTCCCAAGGAGGGAAAATCATATCCAATCTAAGATTAAAAAACAATCAAAATGATTGAATTCACTTCAAGGGGCTAGGATGATGCTTCCTTAAGTTTATGATAACTTAACAAGTCATGTGGAACCTCAAGCTAGAAGAATGACACCTAGAATGGATTCCAATGCAAAGATTGCATTTTAAAATCTATTCCATGCATTAGGAAAGACTACTTGTTGATTGTGTATTCTGATTAAAAGCTCGTATCACCATAGCTTGAGATTTGGATGCATACTAGGCCTCCCCCCATGCTAGGGCAGGAGCCCTTGCCAAGGGGCTATATTGTATGTGTTGGATGTAGCACTAATAGAGTGTTGGAGCTACAAGGAGAATGGAGATTTCATAGCAATGGGGGGGAGAGAGAGAGAGAGAGAGAGAGAGAGAGAGAGAGAGAGAGAGAGAGAGAGAGAGAGAGAGAGAGAGAGAGAGAGAGAGAGAGAGAGAGAGAGAGAGAGAGAGAGAGAGAGAGAGAGAGAGAGAGAGAGGAATGTTATGTTTGCAGCGCCTCCAATTTCTTTTGTCATATCACTGAGACAATAAAGAATGATTGTATGCATATATAGTTAGGGTAAATAAAAGGGGATATCAACTTCATTGGCCTTTACCCCTTAAAGGCCAATGTGCCTTTAAAAAGGATAAAAGAATGAGAGAATGTGTGATGTATAATACATGTGAGTTACCCCCACCCAATGCCCATACGAATAAGGTGATATCTCACTTCTATATGCTTGGTTTTTGCATGAAATACAAGATTGCCAATGTGATGGGACTCTGACTATCACTATACAACAATGACATGCCTCCATTGAGGCCCAAGTCTACCACTAGATGAGTAAGCCATATGGCTCTTTTGTATCCCTCTATGGCTCCAATATACTTAGCTTTAGTGGCGGATAATGCTATGCATATAAACAAACAAGGCATCTATGAGATTGCACCACCATACAAGGTTAAAATAGCTCATGTGGTTGACTTTCGATTGTCAACATTATGTGCATAGTATACATCTGGGTATCCTAATACACCACTATTAATTCTCCCAAAGCATATGTACATATCTCTTGTACAGCTTTAGTATCTCAATATGCATTTCATGACTTCTGAATGCTTTTTGCTAACTAAGCAAGTGGCAAACATAGCATAAATGAGATTGCCCACACATATGAATATGAAACCTTGTCTATTTCAGCCCTCTTCTCATCAGATTTGGAATAATTATCAATACTAACTTCCACAAATGGAGGCAATGGAGTACTATTTGTCTTTTCCTCTCCATATGGAAATGATGCAACACTTTGCTAACATAATCCTTTTGGGATAGATAAAGCAATCTCTATGTACCTATACCTGATTATGTGCATGCTAAGAATGTGATTTGCATGTCCCAAATCCTTAATTTCAAAGGTTTTCATTAATATTATCTCTAGGGCATCAATCTCATATCCACATAAAGTATCAACTTTATCAAGATGTCATCTTTAGTCTATCTAGTGTATAAGCAATTGGCTATCTCATTCCTCTTGTAGCCATGAGACTACATAAAGGCATCAAAATCATTATACCATTCCCCTAGGGCCTACTTTAATCCATAAAGACTCTCTTTTAGCTTGCAAATAATATTTTCTTTGCCATATTCCATAAAACCCTTTGGTTGCTACATGTAGAACTCACCATGAAGGTCACCATGTAGAAATGATGTATTGACATCCAATTGTACAAGGTCCATGTCATATATGGCCACCAAGTCAAGCACAATGTGACGACTAGTCAATTTCACCATAGATGAAAATATATCATCAAAATCAGTACCTTTTTCTTGCTTAAAACCGTTGGCCCTCTAGCAAAGGAACCAAATCCCAAGTCTAATTTTTCATCATGGAATCCATTTTAGACTACATAGCTATCTCCCACTTAAGCTTATCATCATGAATCATGGCCTCTTATAACAAGATGGTTCTTCACAATTAGTTAACATCACATAGTCAACTCTAGGCTAAAATCTCTTAAGGGGAGGATATGAGTAGATTTGTATAGCACGATGAGATGTCTTGGAGTGCGAATTTTAGCATCCAACTTTTCTTCACAAAGGCACCATAAGGCTCTCAATTAACTACTCAATAAATCTCCCCACTTCCTACTCACTAGTAAAGCATCAGTTGTGCACCCTCAATTTGCATGTTGGGTACTCTGATACTTGCCCTGTTTGGCAAAATAATAGGTGGCACTGCATCTTGGAAAATAGCCTTCATTGTTTCCAATGTTTTAATTGATAGGAAAGTATTTGTAAAGAAACCCAAGCACGAGCTATATCGTGCTTCATGCAACATGAACCATAAATTTTAAACATTGTCATTAAACTCTCATCACATTTAAAACTCCCATCAAATTTGAATTCTTTTGATCATTTTCCCATAAAATTTGGAACCCTCATCAAGTTTGAAATTATAACCAATTGTTTGAGAAGGCTACATCCATGATGATCCATCCAAAGCTACAACAAGCTACCACTCCTTGTCTACCACCATAATCAATTCCTTAAAGAGATTGCATGGCATAACCCCCACCTCCTCACATGCTACTTTTGGCACCCTCAAGGTTGCCATCATGTCAATCTAGAAGAGTTGCACGCAAGCTACATAGGATCATTGTGACTAGCCTCACCTCCTCACATGCACCTCAATTTTTAATGGGATCCCTTGTTCTCGGTGCATGTCCATGCCCTTGTTGAATGTCTAGCATGCATATCGGCAAAGAATGGTGTTCTGCCCTAACCATGGGCAACAATCAAGGCATATCAAGTTGCTAAACAATACTGATGGTAGCCACAAATGTCTGGGAGAGTGTAAAGGTTAGCAAGGAGGGCAAAGTAAGCACAATGCTCTTAATGCCATGGTTATCGAAGTAAGAAACAAAAATGAAGGTTATTAAATTAAGGCACATTTCTCTTAATGCCATGGTTATTGAAGCAAGGTAAGAAGCGGAAGGTTGAGGAGTAGGAGGACATTCCAAACTAGTGGAAGATGCTAATATTGAGCAAAAGATCATTGCACAACTAGATGATCAACAAGCTAGAGTCAAAGTTTGGAGTGAAGCTAAAACAAGGGAACTAGGGTTTCACCTTGATCTCCTCTAAATCTCCTCCTCAAGGGGTACTTGGATGGGGAGGTTGCCTAGGTCATTGAAATGCAAGTGGCTAGGCACAACAACCACCATTGCACCTGCCACCTCCTCCTATGCACCTATAGAACCTGCCTAAAAGCCAATTGGAAGGCGTTTCTCTCTCCAACTCTAGTAGATACTTATGATATCCACATGTGCTTCTCCATGAGGCCACTACTAGAGCATTGGGATGTGTGTGGTATTGTTATTCAAGCTTTGACCATAGTAGCAAATGACAACACATTGTTTCCTATTACAAGGACCCCTAAATATTGATTTAAATATGTTGTATGAGAAAATGACATCGAGCAAGGCACACCTACCTAGCAAAGGATATGGTCCTCACTTTTGAGGAAACATGGATAATTAAGCCTCATGCCAAATACCGCTATCCTTGATCTTATTTTACTTCTATTTATTTGAAGAAGATGTGGTGGTGAAAAAAGTGAAACAAAATCTCCAAAGATACGTGATAGATGCTCAATTTAGAAAGTGAGCCTTATGGTGTCAAATGGTGGTGTGTAAAATCATTCAAAGACCATGCACATGAGGTTTGTCCATTAGTCACCTTCAACCACAAATAAGACAATAAGAAAAGAATCATTATATTTTGAGCAGATAGCTAAAATTATTTTTTGAAAGATCTCCTACTTTGTTTGCAATGCTTTTCCCACCCTATCCACTTTCCAACTCAAATAGCTTTAGGAGTTATGCTTGTAACAATGCATTTGTTCTTCAAAACAACAACACAATGTCTACCAAAAAATTCTCACCAAGCAAGAATATTCCCAATGCTAGGAATCGATTCCCTCATGTATACACCCTATTGTGCACATGACATACAATTGATTTCAAGACAAAGAGGCCATATACTCTGTTGAAATCAAGGATGAAAAAAGTGGCACAAGACATCAAAAGATTTGTTAATCCACACGAGAGATGCTCAGTCTCAAAGAGTGTGCCTTACTAGATATCTCAACTCGAAAAAGAGACGAGCCAAAAAGGTGACCATTGACATTTATGAGATTGGATGAGGCTTGCAAGACATTTCAAATTCAAAAACTAGTTGAAAGGTGGCCATTGACATTTATTAAAGGGGATAAGTAGTTGATGGGAAATTATATGAAAAGTAAACCTCTCACTTGTGCCTCTGGAAATGGGGTAATACTTTTAGAGATTATCTACCACCGTAGGGTTATCAAAATTATCAAAGCCATATTTTCTATCAATCCTAATTATGCTATCAATGAGACGATTTTGACAAGCCATATCATGCAATTCTTTGATGCATAGAACTAAAATGTTTAAAGAAGAAATCTATTGCTCATCTTATATTTAAGATGGAAAAAACATTAATCAAATCATTCAAATGGTTGCAAATTAAACTAGATTATTTTCTTCTTGCTCATGATTTATTTGTAGTTTCTCTATGCATGCATGGTTTGTGGAGAACTATATAGCTTTTGATCATGAGGGCTTGAAACATAGGGATAGCCTTTCTTAAGCCTTTACATGATTGCTTATTTATTTCTCGTTTTCTTTGCCCATCACGACTAATTGTTGGGGAGAGAGAGAGAGAGAGAGAGAGAGAGAGAGAGAGAGAGAGTGAGTGAGAGTGAGAGTGAGAGAGAGAGAGAGAGAGAGAGAGAGAGAGAGAGAGAGAGAGGCAATGGGGGACTCACTTGAGTCAAAGGAAGAAACAAGGAGTCTACAATCTTGTGTGTACTTGTGGGATCGAGAGAGCTTGACAGTAACCCTCCCACGAACAGAAATAACCACAAAACCGAGGAGAAAGCACACAAAATCTATGTGTATGGCTTAGCCATTAATCTCAAAAACTGAAAAGAAACCATAAATCTTCCGCTTAATAATGAACCGATTCATTATCTTCATCATCTTCATCCACATCTTCAACCATTATACAAGAACAAAAGGGAAAAGAAGAATTTCTACACAAAAGACAGAGGAGAGAGGAGAGAGAACCACTTTTTGCACCACCAAAAAAAGGAGAATATGCAATTGGACAAGAGAGGGAAGGCAAAGAGGCACATAACCACTCGTGCACTCCACCCCACCTCTTCCCTAAAAAGCACACCCCTTCGTATTTTTATTATTTCTTTGAAACTTTGATACATTTGATATTATAAGACCTTTGGCCTTTAATTTTGAGTATTCTTACCCTTTACAAATGCATGCACGTAACACTTTTGTGTATACCATTTATTTATTATGGTGGATGTGGATGTGGATGTGGCCCCCTCATATCTCTATCTCTTTTTGGAGATTTTGTAACAATGTTGTATTATTCTCTTAACAAAAAATAAAAATATGATGCATGCTTGGATTCTTTTGTGCCTTGTCTTTATGCTTCTTTGGGTGTCATCAGAGCTCAGCAAATTGTGTTATCGATAGGATTTGAGATCTCTCCACACACTCTAAGACTACAAACATTGGTATGTTCACTCGCATTTTCTATTCTTTGGTTTAGCCATGACTGGAAAGCTCACGGGGTGAGAGCTGAGAGCCCATGAGCAATTGAGTGATTGAGGGTGCATGAATCCATATGATTGTTCTATCCATATCAAGAAGAGTCATCAAGCCAGACTACATCTTGCTTTATTTATTGGACATGATACATTCTTAATTAATCAATATTCATAAACCAACTACAAGAAAAGTACATTGTGCTCTGGTAAGATTGGTTTTCTCATCGAGTTGAGCTCGATACAGAGCCCTTGCACATCATAGGACAAGGCAACAGGTTGGAAGGCAAACATTCAAGGATTTGTGAGTAGATTAGAATGATTAATAAAAAACTCCCAAAAAATAATATTGGTCACTTACTGAATAATAATTACAAACATGCATTATACAGAGCTCAACAAGTGTTGTTGATTTCTTGTGTGCTTAAAGGAAGAGACTAGGCTTGGCTAGGTTTGTATGGAATTACTATTGGGGCTCTTAATGAGTATCATTAGTGGTTGTGCCCTTGGTGGGGTTTAAGGAAGGTTCCTGGCTTGGTAACTAATAGCATAGAGTCTATAGATTCACATTCCTTTAAACTTTCACTTTTATTTATGGCCTTTGTTTATCAAACAATGATTTGGGATGGGCTTTCTCAATGATTACAATGTGGGTGGCCAAAAGCTTGGTCACAGGTGGTTCAAGTGTGGCGCTTTAATGTTAAGGTGGGGCTATTGAGGGCTAAAGGCCACATGTGCCTAGCTACCTACATTTACTTTGTATATAGTGCTTACACACATGTACACTGCAGGCAGCTACTGCCCATCATCGTCACTTTATTCTTTATTCTTTTTGTAACAATAGAACAAGGGAAAGCATGTCAAACATCATGACTATTGGAGTTCCCACCTATGTTCTCACTCTTTCTTGCTTGAATCTCCATAGCTCTTGCTTCAACTTGTGCTCTCAATCTTGCTCCACCTTCAACTAGTATCAAAGCGGGCATTCGAGGAGCTTCATGGACATTCACCTCAACTCAAGAATAGAGCTTGATTCATAGCTTCCATGGTAGCCACTCAATGAGGTGTGCATCAACCCTATGTCTTCTCCAATTAACCCTACCCTTTCTAGCATTGATTAGGACATTTTGATATCAATTTGAGCTCTAGCAATTGAGTGTTTAGGCCAATGATAGTAGCAATACCCTCTAGGACTGCCAATGTGATTTATGCTAGATATCCTCGTTGTCTTCTCTCAGTCCTCTTCAGTCCATATCCAAGTTTAGGCATTGTTAAAACTTTGTAATCATTGACATTTGCTATTGGGAACTTGTGAATTTGATCTTGAGCATTTCTTGGAGAGTTAGAGGTCAACCATCAAGCTATAGTTCAAGATAGACCTATTGTTCACTCTTTTGGACAACAAGTATTTGCTTGATTAATGCTTTATTGATGCTTATGGGGCCCATTCTTATGCCCTAATGATGTATTGATGGATGTTAGAGCTTGTTTAGCTCAACATTTGAAGGATTATTTGCTGTGATACCATGTGGGCATTAAGCATTCATTGTGAGAGCTTACGTTGGATGCCTATAGATGCTTTAGGGATGCTACATGGATGTATTGATGCTAGGCATTGATTATTATGCCTGGATATCCTTGTTTTGAGCTTTCCACCTTGGATTTCAGCTCCATTGGATACATATTTGCAGTGGCCACTTACTTTGAGGCATTATTGGTTACAAGCTTGAAGGCTTGTTAGGAGTACGTGCTCCAGGATGTATTGCTTCATGTCATTGCGAACCCATATGTTATGAGGCATATGTATTGAGGTTTGCTTTGCTCTTGGACATTTTGGATATGCTTCCATGGGAGCACTTTGATATTTTCATTTGTAGAGCTTGGACTCTTGAGTCAGTGAGAGACTCCTACATGCTTATTGGTTCATGCATATACAATCCTTCTTGCAAACATTGACAATTGTGGGCTCATTTAGCTTTGGTTTGTATACTTGGTACTTCCTCTTGTTAGATGGGCCCATCAACTTTGATGCATTCTTGGTAACATACTTGAGCTTTAGTATCCATATGCACTGAGTTGGTTACAGATTGGTGGATCTCCATTGCCGTTTGGAGATCTCTTATGCATAGTTGGCTTATGTACATGCTACTCTTTTGTTTGGGAGTGCATCTATGTATGTGATGTCTCTGGGTCTCTCACAAAATTTGATACCTTGTGGTTTATGCTTTATTTTGCATTGCTAGTTGCAATGTATACCCTAGTTGCTTCCTAGATATTCTTGGTGATGGGAGCTTTGTCTTTTGCTTATTTGCTTGTAGTTCGACATTCATCTATAGCTTTATGGACAGCCATGCAAAATTTTAGTTTTGAGCGATTTCTTTGAGACAAGACACTTGTATTGCAAACTCTAGTGTTTTTTGCTTATGGATCATAGTATATTGGCTCGATCTTCTTCTTATTATACACTTTTTGGCCCAATTTTGAGGCTAATTTACTATTATTGCAGCAGTCCATACTTTCATTGGTTGGCAAACATAATGGCAAGTAATTTAAATGCAAATAATGACAATGCTATATTTAATATTAAAAAGTTGGATGGAAATAACTTCCGGCATTGGAAGTCTCAATTTTGGCAGATATTGGTGCAAAAGAAGTGAGTGAGGCCATTGAAATTCAGGCAAATAAAGCTAGAATATTTGAATAGGGATGATTGGAAAGAGCTTGACGAGCTATGCAAGTCTATTATTATCTTCTCATTGTCTAAGCAGGTTTATTTCAATGTTATTACAACTAAAGGTGGTGCTTATGATCTATGGAAAAAGACGTGTGATCTTTATGACAAGAAAAGTCTTGCTTCATAGTTGTATTGGTTGAAGAAGCTTGTGGATATTTGTATGAAGGAGAACACTCCTATGTCCACTCATTTGAATGAGTTTCACTCCATTTTCAATTAGCTTATCTTGCAGGGCATTCAATTTGAGGATAAACATAAAGTCTTTGTTCTCGCTCGTTACACTATCTTAGTCTTGCAATACATTCCACAATGCTATGAGTGCTAATATATTTCATGAGATAATATGCATATGTGACTAGAGTAGGTGCTTGAGTTATGCAATGCGATCTTTTAGGAGGAGCCTCCTATTATAATGTAGCCTGCCCTAGTAAGACAACTTGTAGTTGTTGATGACGTAGTGGCCCAAGATCTACCTATTGTATAGAATCATAATGCTAGATAGAGAGGACAAGTAGTAGACCCCACAACTAGCAGTCTTGAGATGCTCTACTAGAGCTTCATGTCATCCTAATCACTTTGAGCCCTCTATGCATTATGTCTCTATGACAAATTATGATGAGCCCCTTCCTTATGAGGAGGCTATGTGCAAAGGTGATAGTCACTCTTGAGAGTGAGCCATGTAGTCCGAGTTTGACTCACTTTTAGAAAAATCATATGGAGGACTTGGTTTCTTGGCTAGATAATAAACATATATTGCCATGCAAGTAGGTGTATAAATTCAAGAATACCCTTGGATGCCCTAAGCCAACATACAAGGCACATTTGGTTGCAAAGGGTCTTTAGCAAGAAAAGGGAGTTGATTTTTAATAAATATTCTTCCACACGATCAAGATGATTACCTTGTGCTTGGTTTTGGCCTTCGTTGCTCAATTAGATTTGAAGCTCTATTAAATGGATGTGAAAACAACTTTCTTACATGGTGGGGTACATGAGGATATTTATATATAGCAACCTGAGAGTTTTACTGAAAAAGGCAGGAAACACCTAGTGTGTAAGTTGAGGACAGAGTCTCTATGGACTTAAGTAGGCACCTAGAAAATGGTACCATGAGTTTGATGCTTTTATGCATTTGCAAGGTTATTTCAACAACACTATGGATATGTGTCTTTATATGAAGAAGGCCTATGATGGTAGCCTTATTATCTTAGTACCATATGTTGATGATATGTTCAGATGGGAATGGTCATGCTAAACTAAAGATTTAGCTTAAGAAGAGCTTTGAGATGAAGGACATGGGATATGCCATTCACATACTTGCTATGTGAATTACATATAATAGCTCTAAGGGACTTCTCTACTTATCCCAAAAGGAATACATCCACAAAGTACTTGAGCAATTCTATATATAGAGTGTTAAGCTTATTGGTTGCTCACTACCTTCTCATGTGAAGGTTAGTCAAGTGAATTATCCCTAGTCAAATGATGATAAGTTATGGCTTGTTATAATGTGGTACCTAGCTTGTGACATTGGGACGCCATGAAGGGTATCAAGAGATATCTTAAGGGCATTGCATATATGTGTATTTGTTATGATGGCTAGGATATTGAAGTCATGGGTTACACTAACTCTACATATACAAGACATGTAGGCAATAGGAATTCCACTATGATTGTATCTTAACTTTTGCTAGAGGTACTATTTATTAGATATCCTGGGTACAAAAATGCACGGCTTTATCTACTAACCGAGATTGAGTACATTCAACCACTGAGACTTGCAGGCATGCCCTATGGTTAGGCCATGTGGTAGCAAGCCTTGATATGACTATGACTTTAGAATCCTACAGATCTGCTCACTCAAAGTCCTCATTGGAACTTTATGCCATCCTTAGGAAGTACATAGGCATAGGATGATATAATGTCTATTCCTCATCCTGTTATACTTATATGTTCTCCTTCATGGGAGGTTGTTGGGGGTTAAATGCCACTAGCTACTTGCATTTACTTTATGCATAGTGCATGCACCCTTGTACACTGCACATGGTGGCTGCTCATCACTATCACTTTGTTATTTATTCTTTCAATGACAATAGAATAAGGGAAGGTAGATTGCACATTGTGACTATTGAAGTTGCCATTTATTGTCTTACTCTCTCTTGCTTGAACTTTCATGGCCGTGCTCTCACTCTTGCTCCACTTTCAAGGGCTTTGTCATCTATCTATCGGGCAATCTCTTGTGCGGCTTGGCTTGAAATGGTTGGACTTATTCTTGTTTATTTGCTCTCTTAATGATCTTATATGAGGTTATCTTTTAAGGCTTATGGAGTGAATCCTTACTAGTTTTGGGGTTTTAGGTTGTTGCATGTGGTGGGTTCCTTTTATAGGTGTTTAGGTTTTCCTTACAATGGTCTATCTCAATTGCAGGGGTCTTCAATCAAATATTTATTTTAATAATTCCTTGTGGTCTTATGCTCAAACATACTTTATTCTTTTTGAACTTAAATACAAGTGCACATGCACAATCCCAATTAATGATGATTCTACTCACTTTTGAGTCCCCTTGATTTACCACTCAAGTAATGGCCCTTGCTTAAACTCCTAGTTCTACACTTGAGTTGTAGTCTTTACATGCACTTAAGTATTTCTCGCTCAAGTTTTTGAGTTTAATTGGGTTGAGTTTGATGCAATCTTGGGACTCGACTTGAGGACTTACTTGGCAAGTGTGGTGCTTAGACTCAACTATTAAGTTACTAGATTATGGATTCACTTGAGGCTCTAGCCTTGAGAGCTATCCTAAGAATACCTCAACATATAGCTTATGTGCTCTCAAGTCCAAATCTTCATAGTCAAGTTTGATTCAAGTGGGGTCTTGGTCGATTAGTTGAGTTTAAAGCTCAAGGTGCTTTGGGACCCAAGAGTTTGTTCTTGATTGTTGGTGTGGTCGATCTTACTGGACTCAAGTCCTTAAAATTGAGAGGAACTTTTGTCTACTAGAGGGATTGAGAATTTATCGATTGATATTGCAAGGGTAGGTCTCTTGAGAGGGTCCTAAACCAATTCAAATCTAGTTTCTCTTGAGCAGTTGAGCGCCTCATAGGTTTAAATGGTGGTTGACTCAAGTTTGCATCAATTGAATGCCTCAAGGACAATTAGTTGAGCTATAGGGCTCTGGCTCTCAATGACTGGTCAAGGGTTGATTGTTGACTCAAGCTATTTGTAGGTTTCAATGGGTTGTGGTGACCTCAAGACAAGTGCTTGATTTTGACTTGTTGTGGGCTCACCTAATGTGATTGTTAGATAGCCATACAGTGTTAATTACACCTTAACTATCCTTGACAGGTGTACCTTCCTAGTGGGGGCAAGTGACGGTCGTAGATAATCATTGCCTGCACCCTACTTAATTATGCATCTATGCGCAATTAATGGCAACATTAAAAGCATTTCACTTGTGACCATGTGCACAATCATTTTTTAATACAACTATGCTCAATTCAAATTTATATTTTCAATGTGCTACTCTCAAGGAGCTCTCATCAATGTTGTGTCTTTGTTATCCTCAAGTGCTCAAGTGGCTAGGCTCCACTCTTGAGCGACATCATGTAGTGGTTGGCATAATAAATGGCTTGAGTGCCATGCATAGCAGCCATAATGGCATTGGCCTATTAGATCAGTTGATTTCTTAAATCTCCTTTCAAATCAAGGCATTTGTGCTCATTTTAGTGTATATTTTAATGCAATCTACTCTTTCTTTCTTCTCCTTTGAAGTGATCTTCCCTTTTTACTTCCCTCTCTTCCTTTATTATATCTTTTACATATTTGTATATTGCTCAAGCTCGCTACACTCAACTACGACACATAACGTGGGTTATCCAAATAGAACATTTATGCTCTATTTGTCCTAGTTTTAGCTACATTTTTACCCCAGTTTTTCTATTGTACCTAATGCTAATTGCCTCACATAATGTTCTATGCCTAAATGCTATTAAATCTCTTTTTCTAACCTATTTTAAAAATAAGATGAAAATAAACAATAAGAAAAATACTTAGTTTTTCCTCAAGCCACCATTATCCACTTTCTTTCTTTTCCTAATCTAACCATGTTTATTTCAAAGGCCTACTCTACAAGCTTTTATTCATAAGCACAATGGAGAAGCAACAGCCTTGGTTGGTTGATTCTACTCATGTCTTGGCAATGGAACCAAATGATGTCGATATGCTTATGTACTCAACAATTGCACATGAGCAAAGCTCCTATTATTTTAAGATTTTAACCTTCTTCAATAGACTAACTCTCAACTACTTGCTCTCCTCTCCTCTCCAAAGCACTAAGTCCACAAGTAAGCAAGAAAACCGAATAGTTTTGAGGCTATAGTAACACATCCCTTACTCCCTTACATTGTAGTTAGCCTGACCCAAAGCTTGAGATGCTCTCATACTCCTTGTGCAATCTCCTCTTCTCTAAGAGCTTGATCCATGCTTAGGCTCACTTCAAGCTCCAACCTCCATAGCCAATAAGATGGTTAAAAAGAAAACGGAGACGAAGAAATAAAGAATGCTTCACCCCCTTTTCCCTCGCACTCTCAACCTCAATCCACCCCTTGTGTGTGTGCATGCACATGCGCGCATGTGTGTAAAGGAAGCAAGCAAGAAGGAAACATGAGTAAGAGAGCAAGAAGTTATATACATGGACACTTTTTCAGGACTTTTTTATGTTAGGTGCCCACATTTGAACTAGACTTATGAATGGCTTTTTCACCATGAGACTCTTGCTTTTAGGACCACAACATCCTTCCTAGAATTCTATGTGACTCTTTTACAATTTGCATTGCCATGTGCCAAGTGACTTTTGGAACAGATTTTGTCTTGACTAATTATTCATTTGAAGACATTTCAAAAATCCATTTGTTGTTTCTTGGCATTAGGCTTCTTCCTTTTGCTTCTTCTTTGCTAGTCTTTTTTCTTTTGTTGTTTGCTACTATTTTTCCTTTAACCTTTAGCTTTCACATGGGTTAACACTTGGCAACAAAACTAAAAATTTGAGGTACACAAGCTCAATGTCAGGGACCTTGATGAACCACCTATTCTTTCACATGGTTTCACACACTCAAGGACTCACTTGTCTCTCACCTAGATTGCATTATCTCCGTCTCTTCACTTTTTATCACTTACTACTCATTCTCCGAGCATGGAATGCGTGCGAGAAGCGAGCTTTTAGAGTGAGCTTTTGAGCGAGTTTTTTTTGGCAACCTCAAGTTTTATTCCACATAGTCCACTTGGTCCTCTTTTTCTTTTGGGCATATATTAAGCACCAATGTTGCTCCTCCATTGCTGCAACTGTCACCGCCACCAGCACAACACCATTGCCATTGCCACTGCCACTGCCACCACATCTTACTCTCCCCCTCCTCATTAAAGCCACAACCAATTTTCCTCTCTCTCTCTCTCTCTCTCTCTCTCTCTCTCTCTCCTCGTATGTTGGGGACCAACCAACAACATCTCACTCCCCTTCAATAATATTACCAGCACTGGCACTGCCACTACACCACCACATCTTACTCTCCTCCTCCTCATCAAAACCACAATTCATTCTTCTCTCTCTCTCTCTCTCTCTCTCTCTCTCTCTCTCTCTCTCTCTCTCATCTTGGAGATCCACAACATGCATCTTCCTCTCCTCCTTCCCCTTAATGACACACATACACACACACACACACTCTCTCTCTCTCTCTAACAACACATTAGTAGTTCTCTCTCCTTCATTGCTTTACATCACTACATTAAGCTTGTGTGATTATTTTATATAGTATTATCACAATGTTAATGGTTGAATTACACATACGCAAGCGATATCACACCGTATACATTCACATCTCCCCTCTCTCAATTATTTATATATATGTTATAATTACATCATGATGTATTAGTACTTCTATTGTGCACACATAAGCAAAACTAGATACACTTACACATTCCTCTCTCTCTCTCTCTCTCTCTCTCTCTCTCTCTCTCTCTCTCTGTGTGTGTGACAACGAATTAGTAGTTCTCTCTCAACTTATTTACATCACTAGATTAATCTTTGATAATATCATCACAATGTTAATAGTTCAATTATGCATGCATATGAGATATCACAGTACATATACATTCACACCCCCCCTCTCTTCTTTGCACATATTTTATAATTACATCTTGATGTGTTAGTACTTTAGTTATACACACACGAGCAAACTATAGACACATCCACTCATACTTGCATATTGCTCTCTCTCTTCCTCATTTGATTAGGCTTACATATAGATTAAAGTTATGCATTCATTTAAAATAGACCCTTGCAAACAATTGCTTCACAATCTCCGTAAAATATAGCTTTATATTACTTCATTACTTGTAGTTGTTATTCCTTTAGAGAATTCTTCATTTTAAACTCCAAACTTCAATAATCAAATATTTTAATATACTAATATATTTCACATTATACTGCATGAACTTACTACAATAACTACAAAAACAATTTTCTAAATCCACAAATGCATTTGCAAGTTAGTGAACTATACTATATGTAAAGCAAATGAACATATTTTTTGCAAACATTAAATATCAATCCAGCTCCATTGCAGGAGGGTGAAATGGGTGTTCTCTAACAAACTCCTAAACTCCCTCGTGAAAACTTACTAGCTCACTCAAACATGGAAGCATGTATTTCAAGAGGATGGTATTCAAGGGATTTTCCTCAGTCAAATAGGGAAACATCTATTTGAAGAGGATGGTATCCATGGGATTTCTTGAAATGTAAATGGATATGTAAAGGAGTTAGGTGGGTTACATTGCATCTTCTTTATGCTATCATCCACAAATAGTATCATTGTAGGGCTAAAGTGTGGCCAATCAATATCATCAAAACATTTTAGAAATTGTGGCTTTCACCCTGACTCCTTATTGAAGAATGAGTTACGACAACAAATGCACTGCAGGTATCACTTTCCTACAATTAGCCATATTCTCTTTTGAAGAAGACATAAAAGTGTGACATATTCTAAAGAATACATGTGGAATTACTCACCAAGAATCTGGATCCTTATGTCTCTTACACCTTTTTTCTTCAAGTATTTTTGGTATAATGTAATCTTGTTGGGGGGAAATTCACCTTTACGTAGTCGAGGAAGATAAGACATCTTTTATACACCTCCTTGTTCCACTATTGCTCAATCTGGTGATCCTTATATATGAGCTACTTCTTCTTCAAGTGCACCTAATCCCTGTATTTCCTTGGCAAAGTTTGCAATATCCCCTTCTCCAATTGCCTATACATGAATCTACCATTCATAGTTGTATTACATATAGAGAACACATTGACAAGATACCATTGTAAATATACTTCTATAGAAGGATACCGAGTTATGCTTGTAGAGAAGTCTCCATGCTACTAACTTGCATGACTTCTGAGACTCAATATCATCATTTGGTTTGAAATTCTCTTTATCTCCTATGTGAACTAGAAGAACAAAATTTTATCCACTTGAATATTGTAGTAGTTTCCTCATTGAGAAAGAGACAGAGACAGAGATAGAGAGAAAGATTATGTGACTTTATCATCATCTCTCTAAGGGGACGTGAACTTTTTTTTTGCCGAATAGGGGTTGCTAGCAACCCTTTGAGAGAGAGAGAGAGAGAGAGAGAGAGAGAGAGAGAGCTTTGAATCACAACTCCTCTACATCATCTCTCTAAGGGGACATGAATTTTTTTGTCGCCAGATAGGGATTGCCAGCAACCCCTTCTCGATGGAAAATTTTTAGAAGTTGCCTCTATCTCTCTAAGGGAACTTATGATTTTTTTTTGGCTAAGAAGGATTGATAGCTCCATGTTTAGGTTTAAAAAAAAATAGAGTGGACTTGTGAAAAAAAAAACACCGAGAAGGGGTTGCCGGCAACCCCCTATTCGACGGAAAAAAATTTCACAAGTCCCCTCAAAGAAATGATGGAGGAGACTTGTGAAAAAAAAATTCATCTAAAAAAGGGGTTGCAAGCAATCCTTTTCTCGACCAGTTGCTAGCAACGCCCTTCTTGACCAAAAAAAAAGTCAAAGCAAGTCACATAATCTCTCTCTCTCTCTCTCTCTCTCTCTCTTTCATCTTTGTCTCTCTCTCCCCTCTCTTTATATTTTTATTTAGTAATTAACTAAAAATGATTAGTACTTTAGTTATTACTTAAGCAATAAATTAAGTTTTTCTCATTCTGTATTTGGAAAAATAAAAACCTTATCAAATATTTTTTTAAAAATTATACTATTGAAATTATAATCAAAATGTGACTTATTAGTCTAATTATACTTGGGCTAAAAACTTTTAAATAGAGGAATTTGATCTAAGTTGGAGAGAGAGAGAGAGAGAGAGAGAGAGAGAGAGAGAGAGAGAGAGAGAGAGAGAGAGAGAGAGAGAGAGAGAATGTGTATGTATATTTTGATAAAGGTCCAAAGTTATTAATGTAAGAGAAGCCCAAAGGTAGTATTATATTATTATAGGAGAGAGTTGCTATAATTGTTTTAAGCCACGCATAAAGAGAGAGAGAGAGAGAGAGAGAGAGAGAGAGAGAGAGAGAGATTATGTGACTTTATCATCATCTCATCTCTCTAAGGGGACGTGAAATTTTTTGGCCGAACAAGGGTTGTTAGCAAACCTTTCTCGGAGAGAGAGAGAGAGAAAGAGCGCTTCGAATCACAACTCCCCTGCATCATCTCTCTAAGGGGACATGAAATTTTTTGTATCCAGATAGGGGTTGCTGATAACCCCTTCTCGGTGAAAAAATTTAGAAGTTGCCTCCATCTCTCTAAGGGGACTTATGAAATTTTTTGGCTAGAAAGGTTGTTGATAGCTCCATGTTTAGTGAAAGAAAAATTTAGAGAGGACTTGTGCAAAAAAAATTCGCAAAGAAGGGGTTGCCGACAACCCCTTGTTCGGCGAAAAAAAAAATTCATCTCAAAAAGGGGGTTGCAACCAATCCTCTTCTTGACAAGTTGCTAGCAATCCCCTTTTCGACAAAAAAAAAGTCAAACCAAGTCACAAAATCTCTCTCTCTCTCTCTCGTATTTGTCTCTCTCTCCCCTCTCTTTATATTTATATTTAGTAATTAACTAAAAAATAATTAGTACTTTAGTTATTACCTAAGCAATAAATTAAGTAGTGCATGTGTGTATGCGCGTCTCTCTCTCTCTCTCTCTCTCTCTCTCTCTAGAGTCATTAGGATATATATATATAAACTAACTTTTATGAGAGAGAATAGATAAAAATAATTATTAGGTAGGAATATCAAATTATGTGTATATTTATGATATGTTTTAATGTGAGACATAGTAAATTGAGACTTTTTGAATGAACTATATTGAAAAGTTTGGACCTTATGAACAAGAAAAAGTCCTCTCTTTTAGGAAACTTTTTTCTTCTGACATAGAAAACTAATAATTAACATAACGTACAATGGCTATTGTCTTTTGCATTGTGTTTTTGAAAAAATAAAGACCTTATCAAAGATTTAAAAAAGTATTATACTATTGAAATTATAATCAAAATGTGACTTCTTAGTCTAATTGTACTTGGGCTAAAAACTTTTAAATAGAGGAATTTGATCTAAGTTGGAGAGAGAGAGAGAGAGAGAGAATGTGTATGTATATTTTGATAAAGATCCAAAGTTATTAATGTAAGAGAAGCCCAAAGATAGTATTATATCATTATAGGAGACAGTTGCTATAATTGTTTTAAGCCATGCATAGAGAGAGAGAGAGAGAGAGCGCTTCGAATCACAACTCCCCTACATCATCTCTCTAAGGGGACATGAAACTTTTTGTCGCCAGATAGGGGCTGCCGATAACCCCTTCTTGGTGAAAAAAATTTAGAAGTTGCCTCCATCTCTTTAAGGGGACTTATGAAATTTTTTGGGCAGGAAGGTTGTTGATAGCTTCATGTTTAGTGAAAGAAAAATTTAGAGAGGACTTGTGAAAAAAAAATTCCCAAAGAAGGGGTTGCCGGCAACCCCCTGTTCGGCAAAAAAAAAAACATCTCAAAAAGGGGGTTGCAACCAATCCTCTTCTTGACAAGTTGCTAGCAACCCCCTTTTCGACCAAAAAAAAGTCAAAGCAAGTCACATAATCTCTCTCTCTCTCTCTCATTTGTCTTTGTCTCTCTCTTCCCTCTCTTTATATTTCTATTTAATAATTAACTAAAAAATGATCAGTACTTTAGTTATTATCTAAGCAATAAATTAAGTAGTGCATGTGTGTATGCGTCTCTCTCTCTCTCTCTCTCTCTCTCTCTCTCTAGAGTCATTAGGACTATATATATATATATATATATATATATATATATATATATATAACTTTTATGAGAGAGAAGAGGATAAAAAAGTTTTAAAATAATGTTTGATGAGAGAGAATAGATAAAAAATAATTATTAGCTAGGAAGATCAAATTATGTGTATATTTATAATATGTTTTAATGTGAGATATAGTAAATTGAGACTTTTTGAATGAACTATATTGAAAAGTTTGAACCTTATGAACAAGAAAAATTCCTCTCTTTTAGGAAACTTTTTTCTTTTAACATAGAAAACTAATAATTAACATACCGTACAATGGCTATTGTCTTTTGCATCGTGTATTTGAAAAAATAAAGACCTTATCAAAGATTTAAAAAAGTTTTATACTATTGAAATTATAATCAAAATGTGACTTCTTAGTCTAATTGTACTTGGGCTAAAAACTTTTAAATGGAGGAATTTGATCTAAGTTGGAGAGAGAGAGAGAGAGAGAGAGAGAGAGAGAGAGAGAGAGAGAGAGAGAGAATGTGTATGTATATTTTGATAAAGATCCAAAGTTATTAATGTAAGAGAAACCCAAAGGTAGTTTTATATTATTATAGGAGAGAGTTGCTATAATTGTTTTAAGCCACGCATAGAGAGAGAGAGAGAGAGAGAGAGAGAGAGAGAGAGAGAGAGATTATGTGACTTTATCATCATCTCTCTAAGGGGACGTGATTTTTTTTTTTGCCCAGGGGTTGCTAGCAACCCTTTCTCGGAGAGAGAGAGAGAGAGAGAGAGAGAGAGCGCTTCGAATCACAACTCCCCTACATCATCTCTCTAAGGGGACATGAAATTTTTTGTCACCAGATAGGGGTTGCCGATAACCTTTCTCGGTGAAATAAATTTAGAAGTTGCCTCCATCTCTCTAAGGGGACTTATGAAAATTTTTGAGTAGGAAGGTTGTTGATAGCTCCATGTTCAATGAAAGAAAAATTTAGAGAGGACTTGTGAAAAAAAAAATCGCAAAGAAGGGGTTGCCTTGTTCAGCGAAAAAAAAAATTCATCTCAAAAAGGGGGTTGCAAGCAATCCTCTTCTTAACAAGTTGCTAGCAACCCCCTTTTCGACAAAAAAAAAGTCAAAGCAAGTCACATAATCTCTCTCTGTCTCTCTCTCTCTCTCTCTCTCTCTCTCTCTATATATATATATATATATATATATATAAAACTAACTTTTATGAGAGAGAAGAGGAGAAAAAAGTTTTTAAATAATGTTTGAGGAGACAGAAGAGATAAAAAATAATTATTAGCTAGGAAGATCAAATTATGTGTATATTTATGATATGTTTTAATGTGAGACATAGTAAATTGAGACTTTTTGAATGAACTATATTGAAAAGTTTGGACCTTATGAACAAGGAAAAGTCCTCTCTTTTAGGAAACTTTTTTCTTCTAACATAGAAAACTAATAATTAACATAATGTACAATGGCTATTGTCTTTTGCATTGTGTATTTGAAAAAATAAAGACCTTATCAATTATTTAAAAAAGTTTTATACTATTGAAATTATAATCAAAATGTGACTTCTTAGTCTAATTGTACTCAGGCTAAAAACTTTTAAATAGAGGAATTTTATCTAAGTTGGAGAGAGAGAGAGAGAGAGAGAGAATGCGTATGTATATTTTGATAAAAGTCCAAAAAAGTTATTAATGTAAGAGAAGCCTAAAGGTAGTATTATATTATTATAAGAGAGAGTTGCTATAATTATTTTAACCCATGCACACAGAGAGAGAGAGAGAGAGAGAGAGAGAGAGAGAGAGAGAGAGAGAGAGAGAGAAAGAGAGAGAGAGAGTGTGTGTGTGTGTATTGAAGATCCAAAATTATTAATGTATAGGAAAGGCCCAAATGTAGTATTGTAAGAGAAAGTTAAAAACAATTTTTTGGAGCCACACACACACATAGAGAGAGAGAGAGAGAGTGTGTGTGTGTGTGTGAGTGAGTGAGTATGTATATGTGTTTTGATAAAGATCCAAAGCTATTAATATAGAAGTTTAAAGGTAGTATTGTGGTGTTATAGGAGAGAGTTGCCAGAAAATTTTTAAGCCACATGGGAGAGAGAGTATTGTGTGTGTGTGTGTGTGAGAGAGAGAGAGAGAGAGAGAGAGAGAGAGAGAGAGAGAGAGTGTGTGTGTGTGTGTGTATGAGTGAGTGAAGGTGGTGGTAGAGCTAGTGATGATGGCAGTGGTGGTGACAGTGGCGGCGTCGGTGGCGGCGGCGGTAGCGGTGGCGGTGGCGGTGGCGGATACATCTAAGGTTGGAATAAGTGAACTATGTGGAATAAGAATAGAGGGGTTGCCAAAAAAAACTCGCTTCTTGCTCTTCCCTCGAGCATGCAACCTAGAAGAAATAAGAGATATTGAAAGTCAATTTAGCACTCACTGGTACCTCAATCCTTGCAATAATAAATATCGAAAGCTCAATTAGTACTCACTAGTACCTTGATCTTTGTAATAATAAATATTGAAAGCTCAATCACTCACTAGTACCTTGATCATTGTCATTATATTTTGGATGGTGTGAAGAGAAGGTTTGACATTCTTTTGTTCTATGATGCAAGCTTTGTAGCTTGTCTTGACACTATTTTAATCCCTTCAGCACAAATATGCAAGCAAGCAAAAAAACACTTAAGAAAAAGCTAGGGGAAGTTCTCACACTTGTAAGCTCATTAACACTCACTTATAAGCGCATGAGCTCAAGCTATGGTAATGGAGAAGAGACAAGAAAATGAAGTTTGTGAAATATAATATCTTCTCCATGCTGCTTGTGCTTCTTTTGGGTTACACATCTAGCTTCTCTTTCTCCTTTTGGTGCCTTTTTTGCATGTAGCTTCCTTTGCATGAACTCATTTGCATTTTTTATTGTTTACATAGACATGTATTAATATCACTACCAGCACTAAATGCAACACTATAACTAACTAAATTTAAGAGAAGTCATTGGATGCTCTCATGGATAAATGTGCTGATCATAACAACTAACCTAGAAGCATGGATTAAGATAGACCCATCTTGAATTAGTGCTTTAAGCTACCAAAATCGGCTCATATAGGGACAAGCCTTACTATTAGGGAAGTGCAAGATAACAATGACCATAGAAATAGAAGGACAATAGAGAAGTGCTTTAAGTTGTGAAAAATCGGCTCATACCAGGGAAAGCCTTACTCACTATTAGTAGGGAAGCGCAATATAACAATGATCATAGAAATAAAAGAACATGCCTATCTTACTTTATGTATTGCCTAACCTTGTGAATATTGGAAAACTATTGCTTAGTAGGTAATTCAAGTTTCGAACAAGCTGCATCATGGACTATGCTACAAAATTTATACATATGAGACTGCTAAGAGTGATAATTAATGCAACTTTTGGACATTGAGGCCCAACAGATAAGTAAGATGGCCAACCAAAGCCATGACCCAGTGCAAAGGCTAGCAACAAAGGGAGTAGAGACTTGGTGAAGAGAAAGCAATATGATATAAAGAAGAAACCAAGGCCAATGAGTCAAAACAAAAGAGAACAATGAATAACCAAAAAGTGGCCTAAGAACCCAAGCATCCTAATCATCCCCAAAAATGGAGAATCACATAGGAACTTTTGGAGAATCCAAGTCCAGCCACACTGGGTGTGTGTATGTATGTGTACTTGAAAGGTGTTCTAGTATTTAGTAAAGTTATTATGATTCTTAGTACTCAAAAGGCTATTTCTCTTGGTGGCTTTGGAGAAAGCATCCAAGCCAAGCCATTAGGCTAAAAGCATTAGAATAACAAGCATTAGGGTTATCTTCTATTTAAATAGTAAATATGAAACAAAGAGAAAGAGAGGTTGGAGGTGATATATCATCTTGTAAAGCCTAACATCTACGTTGGATGTATGCCTTAAAATCTCATTAACTAGTCAACTCATATATCTTAGAAACAAATACAAGAGAGGAAATAATGATGCTAGGAGCGATTCAATGACTTCTTATTGCTTTGAGTTGTGATCACAACTATCAATGGATCCATTTGCTTTACCAAAAAATAGCCGTGACTCAAGTGGCATAATCTCCCCAATCAATAATACTCAAAACATGCAAGCAAATCAAAGACTATCACCTAGACCCACCCTACAATCCCTCTAGCAAGAGACCCACATGGAGAAAGCATGTGTGGGTCCCCTTTTCCTTGATCATTTGAACTTAAGACTATATCATGTCCCTCTTCTCCTAGTACGTTGCTAACCCAACTCATGTTGTATTCACTTCTTTAATGAAAGTGGATGAGAGATTCTAAAAAACTCATTAATCTTGGTCAAATACTCCTCGAGCTTCATTTCTTCAACAATAACAAGATCATCAAACCTTGGAGAACATTGTTTTGACACAAATATCCTTCAACAATGCCAATCAAATGCCATTGTTGCCTTGGTCCTTATTCTTTAGTATACATGTACATGTATCTAATTCAAGGGCTAAGGGTACTTATCTCTTTGCACTCCATGCTCACCCTTAAGTCTTTCCCAATGATAGCTCTTCCTGACCATGTTGAGGGTCTTGGCATATCCTGGATGACCAAAGAAAGGGGAATCATGTGCTTCCCAAAGTATCCGTTGTTTAAGTCTTTGGCTCAAAGGAAAACATAATCTTGTCCTGAAGTAGACTAGGCCTTCATAGACAGAGTACTCTTGGTATTTAACTTTGAGTTTGGGACTTTGTCCTTTTCTAGGATCTCCTTTATCATTTTTTCATATTGTGGGTCATGTTTAGAGTCCTCCCTAGCCAATTCAACGATAGGGTTGCCTCGCATTGACACCATTGTGTCATTGAATATTTTTAACTATAAATTTGTTATTGAAACTAAACACTAGCCATGTACATGCACTTGCTAAGACCTCTCCATCACACATATAAGTGTGGGCTACTTTGTCTAGATTTTAAATCTCAAATGAATTGTACTTTTTGTTAGTGCTTTCATTCTAAATTCTCAAAGGAGTTATATCTTTGAAGAGGGTTTTGTAACAAATTCCATGGCCTCTAAATTCAGTCTAAGAGCTATAGTTGGGTTTTGGGTCCTTGCTCGTGTGTAATGTGCCCTTGAAGCCATGCACATGTACCTCTAAATCAATGCAAACTTGAGTCCGTGAGCTTGTCATTTAACATGCCATGTTCAAGCTCCAAATACAAATAGCCTTTCTACTTTGTGTATCTCCTCCCAATAATCTTTGTATGGGACTAAACACTATCTCTTATCAAGTAAGACCTTCCCAATTTTCTTCACAAGTTAGGTTGCACAATTCTTTCTCCTACCACTCACCTTTCTTTTTGCAAGTGCCATGAACAAATCCTCAAACATCAAGGTAGTTTTTGAATTTGTAGTGCATCAAAGTGAAAAAGAAAAGAAGTACAGGAATTGACATCACACAAAATCAAAATGTCATTTTACTAACTCTCGTTTCAATTGCTAGTTATGCCAACCTATAGGCATGCATATTAATGTTCCACTTGAATAAATAACCCACTAACCTCTATTCAAATCATGTCCTCCTCAAAATTCCCTTCCACTCCTTTTATTTGCATTGGAAATATCTTTTTGTCCTCTCTAGAAATAAGAAAATCATGCATAGAACTATAAAATCCATCATAATAATATGGATCACCCAAATGCAATATGCACATGAACAAGAAATAGACATAGTTAGTAGGAAAAAATGCCATAAAACCCATAAATGTGCTCCTTGAACCACCCTAGCATATATCGCATGGTCAATAACATAATAAAATTAATTGTATTTATATGCAAGTTGAAAGATAATACATGATAGTTATAGAATCTTTAAAGATAATACATGATAGTTACACAATCTCTTAGATCATATATGGCATGATTGCTTAAGTGGACTATCAATGGGTGAATTGCTAAACAATTGCAAAAAATGCTAAAAAAAGCTACCATATGATGTAGGGATAACACATGGTAAAAGAGTATAGAGTTGAACTAATCGTGATATAAAAATGGAGGATTGAAAGCAAACCACATTGCAAGATCTAGCAGTCTAAGATCACGGGTGTCAATGCTAGTATAATACACCAAAACAGTAGTTGCATTCTAGCTCATACCTTTGTATGAAAAACAATATGTGAAGAAAATCTACTACATCAATGTGCAAAAATAATGGCCACATATAGTGTACAATACAATAGTTCAAAGCTAAGTGTAAATGCTCATGAAAACCCATCAAATGATGAGACTTGCTAACTAACATACAAAGACACATGCACAAAAACAAATCGAATGAGAGGACCATGAGCACATGGTAGCTACTCAAATGTCCTCATTGACAAAATGGCTTGTGAAATCAATGCACACATTGACAATCATTAAGTAAGTGCACGAGAGTGTACATGTGCACATGTGTGATCTAATGCATGTATATTGGTAGAATATATCTTAAATGATGATATATAAAGCATGCAACTAGTGATGTCTATGTATACCATTCATAGACATGATCAACTTTAGTAGTGGTTGGCAAGTTGATTTAAACCTAGCGAATTTTAAGTTATAAGGTGGAAGGAGCAAAGGGCATTTTTGATGGTGAGGATTGATATAGCAGTGGATGAGAAATGTGGCTAGCCTTGTTGCTAGATGGGATTTGAATGATTTATTGACTATCACAGTTGATGCGGACTGTGGGCACTGTAGTTTTTATTATGCTTGGTTGGTGATCCTTTCTTGTTGGATGGGACTTGAAGGGTTATGGCTAATCTCAATTCCAAGCATTACACACAAGTGGTCCCTTATTTTTGCCTACTCATAAAGACAAGCTAAGAAAACAACTTAACAATAGTGATGACTTTTAGAATAGAGCCATTACTTCGAAAGATGTGGTGATGAATGTCCTTTTGAATGTTGCTCCTTGTCCCCTTCTTTCTTGTATCAAGTTTCCCTCCATTCATCTCTCTCCCCTTGCCATTGGCTCTTCATAACCATAGAGGGGATTGAAAATCTTCCTTAAGAAATCACAATGCATTCATTAGGGACGAGTCAAACTCCTAACATTAAATTTCTATTGTTATAATACACAAATATGTGAATGTCAATTAAGGTTGTTATTTTAATTTGAATATAGTTTTTTATTAGAGGGCAGCAAATGTAACATTTGTACAAAGGCTATTATAGATATGTGCATATCAAGCTAATTTGTTATTTTAATTTGAATATAGGTTTTTATTAGAGGGCTAATGTAACATTACTATGACAAATAAGTTACAAGAGAATATAGACAGTGGCTAATATTACAAATTTACAAAATGGCTTGCCAATCGAGTGCATACATTGAGGTCCCCTTTTAGTTACAAAATTGCCGAATTTGATCGCAAAATTAATTTTCTAGTTTTGAAAATCATAAAATTAGCACAAATGTGATTTGAGTGAGATCTAGAGTACTTATTAGATTCATGTCAGGAGTTGGGCAAAAGCTTTCCATTAAAAGGAATGCAACATTTCCAAACTTTCTTTTGTAGGAGATATTATAATGAGTAGAAAAAGAGACATTGCTTATATTGGAATGAATTTTGGTCTCAAGAATGGACCCCTAGAATTTTAGGGAGTTGCATATAAGACATTTCGTCCATACTTAATATCTTTTATGAGAGTCTTCATCGATGATTTAAAAGTTGCATTAGTAATAGATGACCTTCCCTTTATAGGACAGAGCTCATTACACACAGGCCTCCAAATGTGGAAGGGAGGAAAAAGGAACCAATGAAATAGTGGATTGGTTGATGGTGGACACTATTGCATTGATACACCAAGCCAGGACATGACCAACTTCTAACTTGTTGTAACCAGCTAATGATAGACTATTCAGGATAGGGAGTTCCCCCTACCCAAGCCCCCATTCATAAAGAGATGTCGAGTCTCATATGGGATTGCACCCAACCAATCAAAATAGCCATATTTTTCTATTTAAAAAAACCTTTCACATTATGCCATTTGGTGTGTAATTGGGGACCAAAATTGTCCATGATGTGGCATCTAATTTTCCATATATATATATATATATATAGAGAGAGAGAGAGAGAGAGAGAGAGAGAGAGAGAGAGAGAGAGAGAGAGAGAGAGAGAGAGAGAGAGAGAGAGAGAGATTAGGGGTCTCTTGTTGACACTTTCTAGTATAGCGTTCTCAAAAAACCAAGGGCTTGAATTAGAGTCATCATGCAATAGAGGGCGGATGAAAATGCATGGATTGAGAGTTTGTGGAACCTCTAAAGGTTGAACGAGATTGGCCCATTGGTTACCAATGCAATGAATATTAATAATAAAGCTAGATGCAACAGCTGGTTTGTTCGACAAGCATGTCAAACAAAGGCAGTTTGGACTCCTTGCCCTCAATTGAGCTAGCTGTTTTGACCAAGCGAGTGCGATTAAACGGAGGGTCACGCGGGTGCGACCCTTCTCTCATGGCTTGGTGGCGAGTGTTCAAGAGTGTGTGTGATTTGAAACCCCACCAAAACCTTAGAGCCCCTGCCTTGGCAGCCCCATGTCGCGTGGGAATGAAACGAGGGGGGACGAGAAGAAGGAACGTCCTCCTTGTTCGGTTCCCGCCAGAGGGAACTAGTCTAGCTTCTTAGTATTCTCTATTCTATATGTTCAACCGCATACGCAGCCAGCGAGTGCCTGCCATCACTCCGTCTCACCTCAGCTCATACCAGTCTTGTCCTCGGCCCCAGAAGCATGCACGCGCAGGTGTTCGCTCTGGGCTTCTGGGTGCCCTACCTCTTCATTTTGGCCTTCCTTTGGTCGCATGGCTGTATTCTATCAGTGTCTGCAGTCCCTGACGGCCCTCACATCAACACGCTGAATGTCTTACTTCCTCCCAAGACAACTCGTCCGGTCCGGTTTCGGCTTCAGGGCTCCGGCGGATGCTTCTCCTGGTTTGCTTTGATCCTTTATTCATCTCTTCATCTTCATTGAAGGTGCATGGTTTCACGTACACAGGAATTCTCGTGTGCACCGATGCCAGTTAAAGATTGCTCGGGCACAGTGGTATACATTGCTTCTGCTGATGGGATTCCTTCACACACACACACACACACACACACACACACACACACACACACACACACACACACACACACACACACACACACACACCCCCTCGTGCATGGCTGCGCACAGAGAGAGAGAGAGAGAGAGAGAGAGAGAGAGAG
This sequence comes from Lygodium microphyllum, assembly GCF_053477565.2. Taxonomy (NCBI): domain Eukaryota; kingdom Viridiplantae; phylum Streptophyta; class Polypodiopsida; order Schizaeales; family Lygodiaceae; genus Lygodium; species Lygodium microphyllum. Next base: position 30,217,546 of record NC_141153.1, on the reverse strand, counting down.
AGAGAGAGAGAGAGAGAGAGAGAGAGAGAGAGAGAGAGAGAGAGAGAGAGAGAGAGAGAGAGAGAGAGAGAGAGAGAGAGAGAGAGAGAGAGAGATTGTTATGCTCACATTATTGCATTCACCTGGACGCATTCACGAGCAGTCGATGCATCAATGCATCGGACATGCTCACATGCAGACAGCTAGTGCGCAAAGACCCCTACTTGAAACTCTTTGCACCATGCATTTGTTTTATACACCTCTTCAAAGCTTGTCTTTCTCAACTTTAATCTCATTCAAAAATTTACTTTATCAGGAGTTGGGACCATCGTGACGTTATTCATGTGAAAGCTGAGTATAATGGCACTGAAATCTGTTCAAATAGTGCTGTTATCACATCAATTGCCCCATATGATGGGCGCAAGGTGACATCTGTCTATGCCACAGATACTTTAACTGGTCAAGTAATAAGGTGTGAGGTTTTCATTGATAAGATATCAAGGGTGCAAATTTCTCATCACTCCTTGAAATTGGACTTGGATGGGCTAGCTACGCTTCGAGTACTTGGATTTGACATGGAAGGTACACTACATTTTTGAACTTAAACAGGGGAAGTTCATTCTTTTGTTATAGGTGCTCAAATAATGGAATGCACTTGTTTACATATACGAACAACACAACCTTTGCAATGAGTTCTTTTTCATGAAATTCGAATGTGAAGAATTGCTTTTGATGAAATCAAGTCAAATTGAGTCATGCCTTTGCTAAATTGGTCTATAGGGCAATACAAGTATGCCCAAATTTGTGTTCCATCTTAAACTATATCTCAATTTGTGTATTGTACTCTAATGTCGCTTGTCATCCTCCAATGTGGAAACTAAGCCTCAAGATTTGATGGTTCCAATTGTAGTAGCCCAAGCAAAGTTTGGATATGGTATACTTGTGCATGCATTGGAAATCTGGGCAGTCATGAAAAAGTGTACTTTCTCATTGTCTACCTATATCTAAGACAACAAGAATCAAATCATAGTTTTGGTACATTATTATTGTGAAGTCATCCCTTTTGGAGTGTGAGCAGCCTAGCTTGGGCAACTCAAATGATTTGCCCAATGCACAAGTTCTTTTCCCTCAAGGGTTACTATAACATGCTCGAATTATCTTTCAATGGCAGTCCTTGGGTCACTCCTTCCCCTACCTCGCTTCTTTCTTCCAGCCGCATACCAAACACTTGAATGTTCGAGGGGCACATGGTGTTGCGAAGCTGAGTTTAACTGCTTCTACAAGTCACACATGGGTTTGGGCCTGAGTATGTGACTTTTATACCCTAGACCATCTAGGAATGGATGTGCTTCAATGAGCTGATTATGGCTTAGCTACAAGTTATTGGTTGGGCACAAGTCATTTTTTCAAGCTGTATTGTTGCTTCAAAAAGGATGGCCAACCTTATGAATTGATGCATTAAGATTTGTCAGCAATGTGACCTTTGTAAGTAGATAGGTTAACTATTTGTAGTAGATTGAAAAGTTCCAACCAAATTTGACTAACAATTCCTAGATGGCTTGTGGACAGCTTGCTAGCATTATTATCCCTCTGCATCTTGAATTGCTTACACAGCAAGCGCACTTGCATTTTGCTGGCCCGAATATTAACATATCATCTAAACTTGGTGGATTGCTACTACGGCATTTTAGGATCCGTCTTGAGTACAACGCATTTTTGGAGCTGTTCTTTGTATCTTTGATACCACTCTCAATTCATGTCATCCAGGCATGGAGGTTTGAGGTACCAGTTATATCATATTCATTCATTTTGAACAAAGCATTCTATAGATTGTGCTCCATTATTGTCATAGATTGTCTCTCTCTTTGTTTGCTCAAACATTTCTTTAGATGGTGTCAAAGCTAGGTGCTCTAAGTTGACTTCCGAGCCTTAATAAGAAAGCTTGGCATCATGTGAGAATGCGAAAAGAGATGTTTCCACTTTCGTCACCAAAGCAGTACCCCTTGAAGCCTATCTCCTTGTCGATGATATCTCCCTCACTAGATGTAACCAATCTTTTATACATCAACAAAAATGTATTGGCTTAATTATTCATATTTGTTTGATGCTCGTGGCCAATGATTAGAATGCCCTATAGAGCTTGAAATGTGATTTGTATACTTTTTTGAGAATTTAAAAATATGGCTAAATGTTCGTCTTTTCATTCAAGGGTGGGTAATGGCCATAATGCCTTATATTTACAATACGGTTATCATGGACAAGATGCCCAAGACGACTAAAAGTTTAGCTGGATGGTTAAATTGACTAGGAAGTCCAAATGACTAAGACCTTTCACTTGTAATCAAGGAACAAACCATAAAACGGCGAAATTGAAGCCCACATAATGAGTTGTTTCAAAAAGTGAAACTAGATGCTCATAATTAAAGAACAAACCATAAACTAGTGAACCCTTACAATGAAGTTTTTTTGAATCCAAATTTGGTAACTTTTAGATTTTAGGAGGCTAGTATTTGTTGAAAGTCATTGTGATGGAAATTTTGTTTGCATCAAAAGTTTTAAAGTTTTGTAGGGAACAATTTTATCTTCACTAACTATAACAAATTCTTGAATCTCAACTAGTTGAGATATTTTTAGAATAGAATATTTGAAAGCTTCTTTTTCTAGAAAATTGACATGTGGCATCTAGATAGTACTCGTGTTGTTTGAAAGTGACAAGTGTCTTTGCACTTGTCATTTTCAGAAGACACTCGTATTTTCTAGCTTTCTCTTTCCATATTTGAGCACCAAGCCTTACACCTATTTATATTGGAGGTCTCTTTTTTCTCTTCCACAAGCTCTATAGGTGGAATTTTACCCATATGCTATATCTAATATCTTAGTAGATGCTTCATCCAAGAAGAACTCACTACTCAGCTTGATCAAATCAAAGCATGAAAGAAGAAATCAATTTGTCGTCTTGATATGTAGAAATTAGGGTTTTAAAGAAAACCCTAATTTTTAAATTTTGAAAAGATCAATTCCATTTGATTATTATATTTGTTTCAGGTGCTTGTGCTTACGGTTTGTTTCTAAACTCCTACCAAGGGGGAGGGGTTGGTTGCTCTCATCATGGTGTTTGTTAAGCTAATACTGCATTGTATGTTGATTAGCCACTTAAAATAGCCCCAAAACAAGCTGAATTAATAAAATTATAGAAACTTTCATAAAAAGAAATGCAATCCTAGAGAGTGTTTGTGTCCCATAAGCCAAACCCTAATTTGAGAGGACCTAGCCATCTACAAATAGATAGATTGCCCACCACTCAACCTCAATTTGGTTTTTGTAGCTTGTAGGTGCCTTCTTCTTGCTGTTCATACCCCTTTTATGGAGGATATCTCAGTAGCTATGCACCATTGTTGTTTACCATTTGGTGCTTGCATTCAGTCCTCCATTTGCTGTTGATAATTGCTACTAGTCTGTTTGCTCCAGTCAATTGACTGTGTTTTGCTGTTGTCGACCTTTTCTAGCATGTCCTCATCACTTGGTACTCAAATTGACGGTGTTTACAGCTGTAGGAGCCCTTCTAGCTTGCATTTCATCATTAGGAGGTATTATCTACAACTGACAATTGCCTCCACATTTGTATTTTGATGTGTAGCCTTGCCATATTGCTGCCATGTCCTCTTTTATTGTTGCATTTCGGTGCTGCAACTGTTGCTTGCTTATTTGTGATAGAATTCCATTGTCTGTTGCTGGTTAGTCATTGATTCAGCCTTCTTGAGCTGCACTTGCTGCTGTATGATACCTTTGGGGATTGACTGCTGCATCTCGAGATCCGTTAGAGTACAACACACTCTTTCGCTTATGCTCTTTGCTTCAATTTTCGAGAAATGGGATGGAGTTCGGGGGTTAGTTTCTTGTCAGAGTGTAGCGATGTGAAAGCATAGGACAAAGATTGAGAGTGTGAACACAGAGAGAAGAGAGAGAGAGGAGACTGAAACACAGAAAATCTGCGGTGCAGTATGCTGTGTAGGAGTGCAGAAATATTTACGAATACAGAGTAAATAGATGCGTGTGTCTCCGCCTTGAGATCCTCGATCTCCGTCAGTCCGTATGCTGTCAATCTCAGCAGGCCAACTCTGTCAGATGTCAGATTGGACTGTATGAGAGTGTGCCACCAATTGACTATAAATAGCCGGAAAAGAATAGTGCCTAGCACCAGGTCGGTTGCATTAAATGCAATCGATTGCATAAAATAATAATAAAATTGTTCGATTGCACAGTCTGCTGCCACGTGGTAGCTAACGTGGCTCCTACTGTGACCTGCACTGCTGACGTGGCACCTTTGCTGTCCATACTGCTGACGTGGCCAGGGAATGACTTGTTAATACCCCCTCTCAGATCTTGGACAGGTCAAAAGACTGAGGGATTTGGCATGCCTTCGAAGAAGAGCTTGGGGAAGCGCCTTCATGAACAGATCCGCAAGATTATCCTTTGTCTTGCAATACTCCACATCAATGATCCCATCCAGAAGCTTCTCTCGAATGAAGTGATACTGGATCTCAATGTGCTTCATCCGGGCATGGAATATAAGATTCTGAACCAAGGCAGAAGAGTAGGATGAGGTTGAGGGCAGCCAAGCTGCTCCAACAATTTTCGAAGCCACACAACCTCACATGCGGTGGAAGACATGGCCCGATACTCCGTCTCAGTAGAAGAAAGGACTACCGCGGGCTGCTTCTTGCTACTCCAAGAGATAACACCTGTACCCAAGGTAAAACAGTAACCTGTAGTAGATTGTCGGTGGTCCACATCACCAACCCAATTTGAGTTGCTCCAACTTGCAAGAACAAGGTCGGAAGCATTTGTACCTGCTGGATAAGAAATCCCTAAGTCAGAGGTCCCTCTCAAATACCGAAGTATCCTCAGGGCAGCCTGCCAATGCACTTGTTTGGATTCACTCATGAACCTTGCCAAAAGACCCACAGCAAAACAAAGATCAATACGAGTGTTGAGTAGCCAAATCAAGGATCCAATCAACTGACGGTAGCGTGAAGCATTTGTCAAGGGAGAATCAGAGTGTGAAGTGGCGTTCCAGTTCGGATCCATAGGAGAGTAGAAATGGGCCGACAAGTCTCCATCTCAAAAGTCACCAAGAGCTCTTGAATGTATCAGTGCTGAGAGATAAAAATCCCCCTCTGACTTTGATAAATCTTGTGACCTAAGAAGAAACGAAGAAGCTTCAAATCCGTCATCTTGAACGTCTGATGTAAAGTTGTCTTGGTCTCTTGGACTTTCTGTGCATGATCCCTTGTCAGAATCAAATCATCAACATGCAACACAAACAACACACGATCAACCTCGGAAGTGTGCACATAAAGCTACGGATCGGCCATGGAGCGTCGATATCCCAACTTTGACTGAAGAAACGAGTTAATCTTCTCGTTCCATGCACACGGAGCCTGTTTGAGGCCATACAAGGCCTTCTTCAACCTGTAAACCTTTCCATCCAAGGATCCAAAGCCAACATAGATCTCTTCCTACAAGTCACCATTGAGAAAAGCCGACTTCACATCCAACTGATAGACAGGCCATCTCCTATGGCCAGCCAAGGCAAGAACAGCCCGAATAGTCACCATACGAGCAATGGGGGCAAAGGTATCATGGAAGTCAATGCTTGGGCGCTGAGCAAAACCTTTAGCAACAAGGCAAGCCTTATGCTTATCCAAAGAACTATTGCTAAGGTACTTGGGCTTGAAGACCCACTTGATGCCAATCACCTTCTTGTGAGAGGGATGAGGCACAAGAGACGGAGTGCCATTCCTCTTAATAGCCTCCACCTCAGCTTTCATAGCTTGCCGCCAATGGTCAGACTGTAAAGCTTCCTTCACTGAAGTGGACCCTCGATCCTGCATAACACGTGTCATCAAATAATAGTTAGAGTAAACAAGCTCCGTAGAATGTGCTTGGTTCCTTCGTGACCTCCGTGGTTCATCCTTGCGGTTCCCACTCCTTAGGGATCCCCTCCATCCTGAATCTCAGTGTGTCATGGGCCCACCGAGGGGGAGGCCGGACCTATCGCTCTGCATTTGTTGAAGACTCCGGAAAATCCATGGACGAAAGCTTCACTGGGGTGGCCGGTGCAAGAGAAGGCTCTGAATCAGAAGAAGAATCTCCATCAAGAGGCTTTGGCTCCAAAGAAACTGTCTTGGGAGCCCAACTCTCCCTTGGATCTCCAAGGATGGGGTGCTCCTCACCCCCCTTTGTGGCCGGAACTTCCACGAACCGTACATCTCGGCTCGTGTAGACATGCCACTTGAAGGGATTAAACAGACGATAGCCTTGGGATTGGGAGCTGTAGCCAACAAAAACCTATTGTTGAGAAGCCGTCTTGAACGTGTCTCGATGCGTCTTTGAAATGTGCACATAGGTGTCACACCCAAAGATTCAGAAATAAGAGGGATCAGGCTTAGTCCCAAAGTAAGTCTCAAAAGGTGTCATCCTGTCAATGGCCGAAGTAGGAGATCGATTGAGGATGTGAATTGCGGTAGCCACTGTCTCGGCCCACAAAAACTGAGGTGTCTGTCAGTGCTCCATCGTGGTGCGTGCCATCTCGATCACACTTTGATTCTTCCGCTTCAAAATGCCACTCTTGAGGAGTGTTAGTGTTAGCAAACTCCTGGTGAATACCCCTATTTGCACAAAAACGAGCAAACTCATTAGACACAAATTCACCACCCTTGTCTGAGCGCATGGTCTTCGGGCGTCGGCCAGATCGATTCTCCTCAAAGAGAAGCCAATCCTTGAAGTGGGAGAAAGCCTCTGACTTCAATGTCAAGAAATAGGCCCATGTCATCCTGCTGTAGTGATCTACGATCAACATGAAGTACAAGCTCCCCTTCAGGGACTCGGTCCTCATCGGGCCACACGATCCGTAGATACAAGCTCCATAGGTGAAGTAGACCGCCTCGAAGCTTTGATGGGAATGGCATCTCGATGCAGTTTCCCATGAATGCAAGAGACACATGGCTGATGGCTCACCACTATGTTCGGCAAACCTTAGACAAATGATCCTCGTGACGCCTTCCAAAGGTACTTATAGTTCAGGTGGCCAAACCGAGCATGCCATAGCTTGGACTGTGTCTGAGAAGTAAGAAGAAGTGAGGTACGAGCTATAGAAGACTTCAATTTGTAGATGCCATTTTCCTATAGAAACAGGGAACACCCGTTCTGTCACTCAACAAATTTCTTTGTTGAATCGGCAAAGGATCCTCAATTTTATTACTTGATTTTTGAATGCTTTGAAGAAGGATAGCAAGGGCAAGAAGAAGTCATCTTCTACACCTTCGGGAAAACAAGGTGCATTGGAGGAAATACAGAAGCTTTTACTTGAAGCTCTGAAAGATGCTAATGAAGCAAAAAAATTGGTACTTATGGAGCAAGGAATACAAATGTAAGGCAATCATGGAAGTGTCAATCCAATGGATTTTGGATAGCCAAGTACGCATGCTATGATGGGGTAGCCAGGATACTTTGGTGGAAGCATGATTTTTCATGTTATGGTCGGACAAGGACCGCATATGGGAATGTATGATACAAATTCCTATGGTATGCAGCAATCAATGCATGGTATGCAAGGCCCAATGTATTTGGGTATGGTTGGAAATGTGCAAAACCCTATGTATGGCGGCATTGGCTTGATGCTTGGGGCACAAAGTAGCATGTTTGGTAATGCATTTGCACCCCCAAATGCTTATGGAGCTCAAGGAATAAGTGCTGGTCATGCAAATGCTCCTTTTTGTGTTGGTTTTTATGTAAATTCAGCGAATGCACCCTTTTTGCAACAGCTAGTATATGACAACTCAACAGCCAAAGGGGCAGCAAAAGACTATGATGAGGGAGGAAAAGCAGCGAAGTTTGAGTCCTTCAATGGTGCACAAGATAGGTTGAAGACTTTGACTTTCATTCTTCAGTTTGATGCTGCCTGTTGAGGGGGAAACTTCATGGAGTTCTTGAAGATTTGAAAGGTAGCTATTTTTTTGAAGGGAAATGCATTGGAGTGGTGGTTCATTGTTTTGATGCAAGGTAGAGCATCGTCAATGTGGGTACAATTCAAGCAAATGTTTGCATCGAATTGCGTCTTGTATCCCTTCATGAGTAAGTGGAAAAATATATTTGTGGATTGCCCAAAGGAATCTGGGATTTTTGCATTAAATCCACTGTGTCTAGCATGTCTCACCTCATAGAGATTGTTGCTACAGCAGATACTTTGTTGTGGAAAGGATTTGGGCTTTTTAGAGAGTAGGGAAAAGCCAAATAAAAAGTTATTTATGGCTGAGAAAAGGGGCAGATCTGAAAATCAGCTTGAAAAGAGGCCAAAATAGCAAAAAAGGGCTTGCAACATTGGTGCAACATAGAGAATTGATGGTTGCAAATGAATGCTTTATTTGTGAACAAGAGGGTCACATTGCAAGGGGCTGTCTCAATAGACAGCAAGTTGGAAAATAAAAAAATCAGGGAGGTCCTTAGGAACAGAAGCCCAAAACATCAGTGGGATTGGTGCTTGATGTTGTTAATGATCAGCCCAATGATGATGCTATCGAGTTGTGCAAAGCATGGGGAAAAATTAGTGATCAGTATGCATCGATTTTCTTTGATAATGGCGCATGAGTTAACTTTATCTCTATTGACATGGTAACCGGTTGTATATATAGGGATATGTGGATAGCGAAGAGTTCTTCATTGCTCTACTTGAGGGTTGTGATGTGTTGTTTGATACGCCATGGTATCACCGTATGCATGCAACGATTCATTCTCACGCAAAAGAAATTACTATTCAACACAAGGGAAAGACACTCATACTTGATGTAAAGTTGAAAGGAGAATCTATCCTTGTTCTATCTACCATTTTTAAAGTAATGAAAAATCATCTTTCAACGTACTTGGTTTTTACCAAGGATAAAGATGATAGTGAGAATGTTAGGAATATGTTTGAGTTAGAGAAGGATCGCATGTCATTTTTGAAAATCTATGTGGATAGCTTCTCTCAATCACTTCCAGGGCAGCTACTGCTTGAATGGCTTGAAGATTATGGCATAGATCTTATCTGTGGAAGTAGACCATCTAATAAGCCCACAGTTGTTAGGTACGAAAGATACGATATGATACAGTACGATAAAATACGGTACTAAATGGTACCTTTAGATTTTATAAGGTACGGTACGATATTAGTACGACAAAAAAATAACTTGATTATTTTAGACAAAAGATAATAGAATAGATATTTCAAGTCTAAATAGCAATGCTATTAGAGCATATAAGATGAGTACTTGAGGGTAACATGCCAAAACCTAATGCGGAATGCGCAACATGCGCTACCGCTACCTATAACTTATAACTATATAGATAGGATTGGATACATTATACATGCATGATTATACAAATAAGAGAAGTGTGGGCTTGAGAGAGAGAAGGTTGAGAGAAATTGTTTGAATCTCAAATAATCTAATCTCATGGGAGAATCATATTAATATAAGGAGCATTTAGCTCGTTCCAAAGTGCAGTTCGAATGGGAAAGATGCATCCATTAAGTTGGTACCTTATGGTACTAATACGTAAGGTACGGTACCTATAGTATGGTATAGCATCAAACCTTTCGTACGTGGTACTAGTGCAACTAGAGAGGAAGAGGCTAGAGAGAGAGAGAGAGAGAGAGAGAGAGAGAGAGAGAGAGAGAGAGAGAGGCTTGAGAGAAAAAGAGGATGTGAGAAGCTTGAGAGAGAGAGAGAGAGAGAGAGAGAGAGAGAGAGAGAGACTTTGGGAAGAAATAAGAAAGAAAGAAAGAAAAAAGAAAAAAAAAGTTGTAGACTTAAAGTAGAGTGGCCAAAAAGTGCCCATTTTTTCGTACTAAATCATACGGATACGTACCGTACCTTACCGTACAGATCAATCTGTATGTACGGAGACAACCTTGAATAAACCATCCACAAAGTTAGTGCAGGCTACTAGGAGAAGATTATGAGTTAGATGAATGAGTTGTTAGAAAAAGGGCTGATTCAACTCAACTCATCTCCTTTTTGTTCTCCAATGCTTTTGGTGTAGAAAAAGGATGGTTCATGGTGCATGTGTATTGATTATCTTGTTTTGAATAAGATCATAATAAAGAATCACTTTTCGATTGCTCGGATCGATGATGTTATATATAGATTGCAAGGGGCAGTCATATTTAGTTGTATAGATTTGAAAAGTGGGTATCATCATATACGCATTAGACTAGAGGATATGCCTAAAAGAGCTTTTAGAATATGTTTTGGGCTGTATGAGTTTCTTGTTATGCCTTTTGGGCTTATGAATGCTTTTGTCACTTTCAATCGGATGATGGATCGTATCTTCAAGCCACATAGAGGATTTGTGGACACTTTCTTTGATGTCATGATTGTCTATTCAAAGAATGAAGTAGAGTATAGAAGATACTTGGATATTGTGTTCAATAAATTGTGTGAGCATAGGTTGGTTATCAATGACAAAAAAAGTGATTTCTTTTTGCATGTAGTCCACTTTTTGAAACATTGTATCGGTTGATAGTATTCACACGGACCTTGCAAAGGTTGAGGCAATATGGTCATGGCCACTTTTGAGAAATGTGCATGAGATTTGTAGCTTCTTAGGTTTATGTTCTTACTACAGGAAGTATGTATATGGGTTTGTTAAGATTGCATCTCCATTGTATACCTTGTAGAAGAAGGATGTGCCATTCAGATGGATAGTAGTGGAAATTTCAGCATTTGAAAAGTTAAAGAATAAGATGACTTCAATCTTGTGCTTGTGTTGCCCAATCTAAGAAAGTCATTTGTGGTTTAGTGTGATGATTTTGGTAACAACATTGGAGCTGTTCTTATGCAAGATGACCATCTTGTGGATTATGAGAGCCAAATTCTCCATGGTGTAGAGAAGAATTTGCAAGTCTATGAGAAAGAGCTCTTGGTTGTAATTCACGCATTTTCTACATGGAAACATTATTCGTTGGGGGCGGATTTTACAGTGTAGACAGATCATGTCTTTGAGGTACTATTTGACATAGGCAAAGTTGTTAGAAAAGCATATGAGATGGGTAAATTTGCTCTCTATGTTTCATTTTCAGATTGTACATATTGATGGTAAAAAGAACCTGGCTGATGCACTGTCATGTAAGCCACAAATTTCAGCTGTTGGTATGGTTTAGGTATAAGTACTTTGTGCTAAGAGAGAGATTTTTGATGATGCATGGATGATTGTGTGTTATGAAGTAGTTGAGGTCTAGAGTTATCATTGAAAGTCATGCTCCTCCATATGTTGGACATAGAGGTATTGATGCCACAATCGAGATAGCAGGGCATTTCTTTTATGGACTAGCTTTGAGACATAATGTAGAGTAGTTTGTTAGGACATGTATTGTATATTAAAAGATAAAGCAAGATAGACAAAAGATGCTGGGGTTGTTGAAACCTTTGGATATTCCAAATAGACCTTGGCAAAGCATTCCAATAAACTTTATTTTTGAGTTTCCTAGGCATGATAGGATATGGACTATCGTTTGCAAGTTTAGCAAACAAGCCCATTTCATTTCGGTGATGAAGAAAATAAAGGCTGATCATATGGTACGATTGTTTTTGCAACAGATCTTTAAGTATCATGATATGTCAGAGTTGATCATCATTGATCGAGACTCTCAGATGATCAGTTTTTTTTGGAAGGGGTTATTTGAGAATATGGGTACCACATTGAAATTCTCATTATCCTTCCATCTATAACAAACAGATGGTCAATTTGAGGAAGCAAATTGCACATCTTTAGATCTTTTGAGAAGCTATGTCTTAGACCACAAGACATAGTGGGAGCAGTATTTTTCCTTAGTTGAGTTTACTTATAATAATACAGTGCATAGTTCCATTGACAAAGCTCCATTTGAGGTAGTTGAGGGTAGCAAGAAGATACCGCCTATCTTGTAGACTAAGGATAAGATCTTTGAGATTGATCGTTAGGTAAAAAACTTGGAAGTAGCCCATGCAAAGTCTCAATCATTAGTGATTGAGACTCTTGGATGACCAATTTATTTTGGAAGGGTTTTTTTGAGAATATGGGTACCACTCTGAAATTCTCATCATCCTTCGATCTGTAGACAGATGGTCAGTCTGAGGAAGCAAATTGATCTGTAGATAGATGGTCAGTTTGAGGAAGCAAAGTGCACATTGTTAGATCTTTTGAGGTGCTATGTCTCAGACCACGATATATAGTGGGAGCTGTATTTTTCCTTAGTTGAGTTTGCTTATAATAATATAATGCATAGTTCCATACACAAAGCTCCATTTGAGGTGGTTGAGGGTGGCAAGAAGTGTTAGAGATTTTCATCCTCTGGACAGGAATTTTCCTTAGTTAGTCTGTATACATATGTGTTTTTTCAACCGGGCAGTCATTTGAGAGTGTTTTAGGTGCGCGGAGTAGATTTGCCATTTGTCAGTGCCATGTCAGTAGCTAGATATGCAGATGCAGTTAGATTGCCCGATGGTAGTCCAGTCGAACAGATGCAGTCAGATTGCCCGCCGGTAGTAGTCCAGTCGGACAGTGTACATTGTCCATTAGCAATCAAAGTTAAAGAAATAGTGATAGGGGCTCTAGTTTTGGGACCAAATAGGTGTCTATTGCTCAAGATTGATAAGGTAATGTGTGCATTTCAGTTTATGCTCATTTATTAATTGATGTAATTAAGTGCTTGATCAAGTTTTGCCACCTCTGAGAAGGAAGGATGCTTTCATTGTCTTGTAAAAATGCAATGAATACCGGACTGCCATGGTCCTCCATGTGTGGGTATGATGGACTCAAGCCTCCTTATTAAAAACTTCTTCCAAGGTTGCTCAATTGGAAGAGGGCCTTTGAGAATGGGCTTGGCCGATAAGGCTTTGCTCTAGCAATCAGAGTCTATGATCGTTAAGCCTCCTCTAGACTTGGGCTAGGTGGGAATATCCAAGCAACCTTTATGTTAGCTGGGCTCCCATGTCCTTGTGGCCAAATAAAGTCCTTGATAAGGAGCTTTACCGATGTAGTGTAAGACCTAGAGAATGCCTCGTGGAATTAGGCTCATGACTCTTTGTCTTTGGGTAGACCGGGCAACTTATGGGCGACTTTAATATGTACGTTGTGTGCATAAAGTCCACCAAGCCACAAAACCTTTCCTTCAAAAACAATTTCCACCACTACAAAGCGGCCATGCACATCATTCTTTAAAAGAACCGGCTGAAGTTTCTCATGCACCACCATAAGGACATCCGAGTAGTGCATCACTTTGCTACTAGCATAAAAAAGGAGAAAACCTTAACGGTCCAAAATGTGACCAGCCTCATCATGACTTTTGTGCTCAACAACACACAACACATCCCAATAATTCTCATGCAAATTGCACCACATGCTCAATAGCACACAACACATCCCAATAATTCTCATGCAAAATGCACCACATGTCATGTTGCTTACTACGAGAACAAATCTTGTAAACATCCCAAGTGGCAATGCACATGATTAAAATCAGAATTATGTACGAGGCTGCCATGGCCTTGCTTGAACTTTATCTACCAAGGCCTCAAGAGTTCCATCAGCTCACTAGACCAAACTTGAGCTCAAAGCTTGCTTTATGCACTAAGTGAGTTGCTTAGTGGGTGAAACTTTCGATGTAATCACATTCTAAGGTGTAAACCTTCAATTTAATGAAAGTTTCACATTGCATCTTTTACTTTGACTTGCTCTTGTACCACGTAGATTGTACACTTGTTCATTGCATGCATGGTGTCGAATTCTTCATTATTGGTGCAATGGTCGCTAAGAGCTAGGGGTATTAGAATTGAAGTTCATTTTAATTAAAAAACTTCACGAAGTTTAATCAAATGATGAAGTTCATTTGTCATTCTGGTAATAGTTACCTCATTATTGGACAACATTTAAGCAAGATTCCTACCCCAAACTTCTTGCAGGCATAGTAGACTCGGGGATACTGTCACAAATGGGAGCTGATTGCTAGTATTGTAGCTTGATACATTTGGACCACAAGGTGTGGCCATGCCATTGACCTTTAGGATGTATCCATAGCCATGAGGATTTGGACAGAGATCATCCACACTTTTTGTGGGAGGATTTGACAAGATGAGGAGGAGGAGAGAAGCCTTCTACAGATTTGGGACTTTGACACTTTTTTTCATATGTTCCCTAGATGATCTGGCATTATAGATCACTAGATTGGTTGTTCCCACAAGCATTGTACTTGTAATGTACTTAAGACACTCTTCAAAGTCACTTTGCACCTTGTATTTTGCTTTGGGGGGATTTTCTCTGAGGTGTTATTAATAGATTTTTCTTTTCTCGGAAAAAAAAACAAAAGAATGTTCAAAGAATAGAATTAGAATGAAGTGATTGAATGAATGAGCTGAATGAACAAAGGGAGTGTATGATGTGTGATACAACGGATGCTTAAGGAGTGGACGGCTGTCCAATAGCCACTGTCTTTTGATAGAGTGTGCTGGGGGATGCTGAATGAGTTTCGTACTTTGATGGATCTTGAATGCAGTAAGTCATTGAACTCATTGCTGAAAGGTGAAGAAAATGGTGAAAGCAGCAGCGTGGCAGCAAATGGAGCCAAATGCAGCAGTCTGTTGAACAGAGAATATCGGGAGAGTGTGGAGAAAATTAGGTCAACTTTTGACAGGCTCAATTTCCCATAGCTTTACCTTAGTGTTTATTAGTTGTTGAAGACTTTTTGTGGGTTGGCTGCACTAGGTTTGAGGTGAGAATGAGAGTGAGGTTGTGGGGTGTAGGTGTAAGTGCCAGTGTCCAGTTTAGGAAGTGGTACACACACACTAGTGTATCTTGCTGCCTTTAGTGATGTGTAATATATTTATAGTGGTGGTTCAAGATATTGCACAAAACATATGTCATCAAACATGCTTCTAGGTAGTTTCTTACAGTACAGTCTTTGAAATCGTTTTATTTGTGGGTATTGAATGCTGACAAACTGAAATTATGATGTTTTAAGCATCCATCTTGATTCTACATATGGCATCTTTGATATTGTCAGTGCATAGACATGACTTTTTCTGTTGTAGACCTATATCTTTGCTAACCCTGCATGTGGTTTTGCAGATAATATGTTCTCATCCCTTGTAGGGATTCAGTTTATGTGGAGGTTATTACCTTCAAGATCATCTTCAGGGCATTCATCACATAGTTTGACACATGTTCCCTTGAAACGCACTCCTTTGAGTGATTGTGGTTGTCTCTGTGGGGACATAGACACGCAGATTGAGTTAGAAGATAAAGTAAAGCATCATATACTTCTCTGGTTCTTTAAATTGATAACATTTTTTAAATTTCTGTGATTTCGAAAACTGTTGTGGTCATTTTTTTTGCTGCTGTTCCATGGCTTATGAGAGGCGTCAACTTCGAATTAAGTAGCGTTGTTTTACTGAAGTGTATATCCATTTACAGATGTTCACCTGTATATGCAGGATGTGCCTAGAAATTCACTGTGATGTAATTTAAGCAGACGGTTGACTCACTGAATGCAGAAAACAGAGGAGAGAGAACTAAGTTACACAATGTGTGATTATTATTCCATATTTCCTTTGGAAGATTAGACCATCTTTTTCAAGCATATGTGTAACAATATTTCCTAACCAATCCCTTTGAAAAACACCTCTCTCAACCAGGGGTAAAATGCATTAATGCGTATAGAACCAAGAAGAGCGTCAGAAAAACATTAGACCTGATGGAGTGAACTTGGAAGTTTTGGGAATTAGAGGACCCAATCGACAAGACATCCAAGGGCTTTTACATCTCAATTTGTTAAGTCCATGCATAAACACTGTGCATGCATTAATGGCATTTTGTAGTTTATCCTAGTTTAACTGCAGCAGCCAGATATCTTGTTTGATTTCTCATTAAAAGCAGCTCTGACATGAATATGGTATATGCATTGTGCAGGGATTAGGATCAGACCTTTTTGTGGTCAGGGGGATGGAGGTAGGCCAGGAAAGGGTTTCTGTTAATGTGCTTGAGCCTAGTATGGAGGGTCTTGAAGATGAAATAATACTGACAGTTGCAGAAGCTATTTTTCTTGAACCACCTTCCCCAGTGTATGTTTTGGTTGGTACTGTATTTCAGTATATATTGAAGACTCTTCGAGACAAGACACCTTCAGGTGAGTTCATGCTTTTTTGCTAGATGATTGTTGGTTTGACTAGCTGCATGTGAACAGCTGTTAAGAAACTAGACAAACAAACATTTTCAGTGTCAAGATTGATTGATGTGAGCTGCAAGTTTTAATGATCATGTAAATTATTAAAATCAAAGTGACAAATTTGCAGCAGGTCACTGGTGGACAAACGTTCTTTGACTGCATTGTGTTACAACATGCATCACGTGCTTGAGCTTGAAAGATGGATCAACTGTTGCTACTGTCCTCATCTTTCCCTTTGGAGCCTGCCAGCCTGGTTTTGTATGAGTGGCTGGGAGTGCATAGATGCTAAGCAGCTTGTTGGCTTGCCGCTTGCAGAGCTCGCACAGACAACTGCTTCACTAGGCCTCATAAAGAGCTCAACTGAGATACTGGTTTGGTGAAAGCAAACTCAGTTCAAACAGAGAGGCATCAGAAGTCATGATCTGCCTGGACTACCAGGATCTTGCAGATGCTTAACCAATGGCAAGGATATGGGAATTTTGGGTTATAGAGCCTAATGGGATGACGTGCTTGCAAGATCAATCACTTTAACATAATTAAAGCTCTGGAGAAAACTCTTTTTATGTTTTGCAAAACTATGTCACAGTCAAGTTTTCTGGCTCATTTGAACATTGGAACAGCTTGTGGAGCAGCCAAAGGTGTGGTTGCAGAGTGGCCGTCATGGCAAACATTTTGGACCAGCTAAACATTGGTTGGGAATGTTTGAGACAGCTGATGTCTGTTAATGCGAACTGATAGGAACCTTTGAAATAAGCTTGGAAATTTCCTTTATGTCTCTTAATGTATTTTGTATATTGGACAGCTTTTCCATCATTATCTGCTGGTAGCAGCCTTTTTGAGATAAGTTTCTCTCAATGTATTTTGTATACTGGACAGCTTCTCCATCATTTTCTGCTGGGTGGTTGACCCACTTTTGTTGGATCTGCTCCAACTGTGGTGGGAGTCACCCCAGTTTGGAATGTTCAGTATACATTTGCAGGAGCTACTCCGATAAAACCATAGTGTGGTACTAACATGGGTCTTGTATGACTCCTTGCCTCTAGGACTCTAGGCCAATTTGGATCTGGATCTCCAGGATGTAAACCTGTCCTATAGTAATAACCCTATGAAGATGCAGTTGTAGCCCTTTGTAATGCATAGTAGGTTGGCTGAATTCGAACTTTAAAGCACAGATGAGCATCAAGAAAATGAACAAATCTGTGGGAAGTCATTTGCTCCCCCCTCTCTCTCTCTCCCTCTCTTTTGGAAGGAAGGTCCCCTTTTGTAATTGTGATTCCTCCTGATAGGACCAAGATGCCTTTCTACGTAAGCAAGACATCCATATCCATGAAGGATATCCTCATTTGCTAGTACAAATTGAAGTGAAAATAAATTGAGAAAAATTTGAAAAGCAAGCTAATGATATGGCTTTGAAGGTTACAATTGAGGAGCAGGTTAAAGATATCCTCATGTGGCATTAGCTAGTACGAATTGAAAGAGTCAAAAAGAAATTGAAAAACAAGCTAATGGTATGAATATTGAGGGTACTACTGGATAGGCGAATGCTGCTTTCTTATCATGCGGTTAGAGAAAGAAAGAAAAGATGGTGATTATGACTAATCCACATCCCATATCTTTTTATTGGGTAAACAAAGACAAATAAAGTTAAAACAAAAGATGACACCGATCAGCCACCTCCCATGTTTCGTTATCGATAAACAAAGAGAAATAAAGTCAAAACAAAAGATAACACCAATGTTGAATGTTCACAAGAGTTGCTTGCTCTTCTACCATTATAGAAGATCCATCATTTGGTCATTGTGTAGGGGTCTTAGCTTCTCTATGATTCATTTTGTTGAAGATCTGGAGAGTGTTTTTAAGTGGTGAGAGATGATAGCCTGATCTTGTAATAATCTCATTGGTAGTAGAGCAAAGCCTAGTGGGTGAGCTTGTGTTGGTAGTGTTACAAACCTCAGTAAATCAATGAGTATCCAGTGTCTTGTCTTGCAAATCCGTCGGTATTGTTGCTCAGGTCAAGCAAGCGAACCTCCATGGCTACAATTTTTCAAAGGTAGAGTCCTAGTCATCTTTGGTCAAGTAATGCGGTAATTGAGGTATGGGACCAATTTCCTATCGGAAAAGGCTGTGCTAGCAGCCTTATATCCCATAGTAGGCAAGCCATTAATGTGTATAGTGGCCATTCTCTCCACCTTCTATATCTAGCATCTTTGATATATCCTTTCCTCCCATGTCCTTTGAACATCGAGCTAGTGCGAGGAGGTTTGTATCTTGCCTATGGCACATCTCATTCAAAATGACAGATGCGTGTTAAAGTACCCAGGTTTGATAATGAAGTGGTTATAAAAAGATGAAGAGAATGGCTTTTCTAAAAGGCTATCTTTGTGCCAAGTATTGCCATTGGTATGTCCTTTTTGTGGTCCACCCTAGTGATATCCATCTTGGTGATTCGATTCAACTCAACATGGTTGAGGTGCAGGGTAGGTGTGTCTAGGTTGTCGTACAATGGTGGTGGTGCATCCATGTGACACTTATGGTCTCTCAACCATATGCACTAAATAGTCATTGGGTTTGGATGATCATGAGCATAGTTGGCTTTAGATGCGCATGATTCAGTATACCAGACATTTGCAGACGTTTGGTAGGCGGACATATGAAAAGCAATTTCATACTTGGCCATTTTTGGGGCTTTAAAAAAAGGGCTTCTGATTGGTCAAAACTGCCCCTTTTTTCTTGGCAAAGTTTTTCCCTGCAGTCTTGGCTTTTTCTTCTGCATATTACCTGCATGTGCAGTGTGTGTGCTCAAGCCCCAGCCTGTTCGTGTGAACCCAGCAAGTCAATCATCAGCCTAGGCTGTGCATTCTGCAGAACCAGGGCAGCATGTGCAGAAATTCAGATTCTTGACCCTTGACCCTTGTCCCTTCAATCTCTTGAGTTGTCTAGAGTCTAGAGTACTATGATGTATGATGTATTATGAGTCATGACATTTTGTGATCTTAGTGGGCTGATTATAATCTCAAAATTCATATAGTCCCCTTGTAAAATTTCAATGTGTTTTATCCTTGTTTTTTGAAGTGTAAGCTTTGTTGAAATGTTTACAATTCATATTTAAGTTTCAATTTATCATTGTTATAAATTTTCTAGTTTATTAAGAAAAAAATTAGGGCAATGTATGATTTGGCCCAGGGGTCTGAATCAACTATGATTATGAGTACAACAGGATGATGTGGTGAGAGAGCCATGTGGTTGGCAGTGATATGGGGCTCTCTCACCATGTAGTTGGTAGTGCCAAGGCAAGTGGTAGGGTTGCATGCAAATGTCTTGAATAATGTAGTATGCTCGCAATTGTAATATTCACTGTTTTGGAGTCTTAACAATTTGAGAAGATAGAAAAAACGAATACTTGAAGCTGAATATGACAATTATTTAGAAAATTACAGCCATGGACATATGAAGAAATGGAGACAAGTTGAGGGTTCTCGTATTTTCGAGACTTAACTGTTCAAGAAAATAGAAAGAATGAATACTTGAAGTTGAATACGAGGATTGTTTAGAAAATTACAGCCATGGATACAATCCAAGTCCCTAAGGGATGCACTCAATTACAATCAACTTGAGAGTGAGAAGTATTTCTCCCTCTCACAAGATCATGCAAAGGATGCAGATGCACACATATATATACTTACTATGCAATAAAACAACTAATTTCTTTACAAACTAAGATAGAAATAAAAGGAGAATCAACTTTTCTTCATGGTTGATCATTAATACATTGATATGACTTTCTTCTTGATCTTGAAGTGAGAGAAGAGCTCTAAAAAGAGGCATTGTAATGAATTTACAGGTTTGTTGCCCTATAAAACGATGTTGGCTAATCAGACTTACCAAAAGATGGTGGAGGATAAGAGATTGGCCATTGAGAAAGCCAATAAAGTTTGGGATGTTTGGGATAACATAGGGAAGTGGCAAGATTGATTGTTTCAATTGTAGAAGTCCAAGATTCCTTATCAGGGAAAAGTTTTCATATGGAGGTTGTACTTTTGGGTGTCTAGAGCCTAAAACCAAATTTGTTTGACCTTGCAAGAGTAGCTTTAGTTGTATACTCCATTGCCTGATTTTCAGCCTTCTTCTCCTTGGTAGAATTGAACGTTTGTGAAACTAAACGATTTCCTAAAAAGAATAGCCAATCAAATTTACCACAAAATGGCAGAGGAAAGAGATGGGTCACTGAGAAAGCCAACAAAGTTTGGCATGATCAAGATCTTAGAGAGAAGGGGTGGGATAGATTTTTTCGATTGTGGAAGTCCAAGATTCCTTTTTAGACAAAAGTCTTTGTATGGAGGCTGCTTATTAGGGGGTCTTGCCACTGGGGTATGTTGCGCCCTTGCAAGATCTCCCATGGCCGTTGTATCTTTTTTACTAAATGTGATGAAATCTTGATTCATATTTTCATCCCTATCCTATTGCGAGAGAGGTTTAGAGCTTTATCTCTTGTGTATGGACCTTGGTGGCACAATAGCAAAGGGCCATCCATTGTTGGGTCATGGACTAGATGACTTCTTTGACCACTTTGCAGCCAAATCATCCTTGCCTTTTTTGTTTTCTAAGGTGGATTGCTCTTTGGAACATTTGGTGCGCTTGTAATGGTTTTTTTTTTGATTCGCCTCATGTATCAGTGGTCATGTGGGTTGTGTTTGAGGATTACTATTATGGCAGATTTCTTCCATGGTTTTGGTTGACTTGGTCCTTGTTGATGTGGCTCTCCATGGTTGCATATTGTTTGCTTTAGTCATGTTGTGTCCCCCTACATATTGTTTGCTCCACTCCTATTGTGCTGTGTTTTGGTAGCCTTTTGGTTTATGATTTCTGTAATTTTCTTTTGCTTGCTTCTTCATATGTGTGTGTGAGAGAGAGAGAGAGAGAGAGAGAGAGAGAGAGAGAGAGAGAGAGAGAGAGAGAGAGAGAGAGAGAGGACCAAATGCGATCGAGGTTCGTGGTGCAGCCCCCCCCCATGTTTCAGTCGTAACATTCTTCTCGTCGTCTCTGTTCCTTTCGAGCATCAGCAAGCGTGTAGACGGCGTCAGCGCTGCTTGCCCGTCGTCTGTTCTGGGGGTGGGGGTCCCTGCCGTCGCCTTTCAGTCCCGTGGGCCCTCGTTTCGTCCTGGTCCTGAGCGCCGCCTTGCTTCGCCCCACCTTCTGTCCCGCCTTTTGTCCCGCTCTGTCTTCTGCCCAATCACGTTGCCACGTCTGCAGTCGCCCCATTTCCTTTGACGGTGCTGTTGTTCGCGGCTCCGCCTGCCTGCGCTTGTTCTTTTCTGCCGAGGTGCCCAGTTGCTGTAAACCCTAAGCTCGACAGTTGGCCAGAGGGTCCACTGATCTGTACACACACAGAGAGAGAGAGAGAGAGAGAGAGAGAGAGAGAGAGAGAGAGAGAGAGAGAGAGAGAGAGAGAGAGAGAGAGAGAGAGAGAGAGAGAGAGAGAGAGAGAGAGAGAGAGAGAGAGAGAGAGAGAGAGAGAGAGAGAGAGAGAGAGAGAGAGAGAGTGTGTGTGTGTGTGTGTGTGTGTCTGTGTGAGCGCCAGTGAAAGAGCAAGAGAGCGAGAAACAGAGAGAGGACAGAAGCATGGCTTGGTTGGATATGGCTTTTATCGACCAGACGATGGCAACCCTTGGTCCGGATTCTAATACAGAGGAACCGGAGGATATGGTTCCTTGCACAGAGGAGATGCCTCCTGGTTCTGACTTTCTGCCTGCTGCAAACGCTCCAAGCACACTTCCGAAGAGACAATGGGTCATTAGGAACGTTCCTATGCGCAGGTGGCCTCTGATTCTGTGGATTCGTAGGAGATTGACTGGGAGCACTTGCTGGAGTTTGCCAATACTCTACTTGGCGATTATGTCAAGTATAATCATGAAGCTTTTTTTGAATCGGGAACTGAAGAAGTTCTGGAAGCCACGGTGGACCCGAAAACTGTCTTGCGCTCTTTTTCGGTGTTTTATGACCGTGCTGTTATACTCTTTTTCACTGGTAGGATCCCAGTGCTTTCCCATATTTGCCAGTGGCTGCACCATTTACTACAAGGGGAGTGTGTTGAGGAAATCTTTGTGGGGCCCTGAGGCTTCTATGAGGTGCTGTTGAAATCGGAGACGCATCGGACGGAGCTCCTGTCCAAACTGCCATTGTTCTTTGATCGTCGCTTGGTCCATGTTGTGCCATGGCGCCCGATGGCAGACTTTCAGTGCCTGCTTCAACGTGAATGCCCGGTGTGGGTTGAAGTGGAGAATTGTCCGGTTGTCTATTGGCCATTGTTAAAGGATGCCATGGCTGTTGTGAGAATGGTGTTGGTTCCCCCAAGCCTAAGGGCCATGAATCGAAACCGTTTGTGTATGTTATGGGACACTGCCAGGAAAAGGCGTGCGTGGCTTCGTCTTAATTGCTTTGGCATGCATCCTTTGCACTTTCGCTTGAAATGGGGCAACTTTGCAGGACACTGCTTTTTGTGTGGAAAATTGGGGCATTTTATGGCTGAATGCTTAGAGAGGCAACCGTCTTCAGATGATGCGCATGTTGTGCTGCCTATGGAGGACATGGTGCTTGATGCTCCGTCATAGGAGGCCATCCAGCCACCTAATATTTTGGATAAAGGTAAACAATAGGTTCTGGGTTTGGATTCCCGTAGCAATGACTGGCTAGAGGCACGTCCCAAAAAAGGTAAAAAGTTGGATGCTGGCCTGGCGGATTCTAGGCCTAATGTTTCACAGGATTCCGTGTGCACGTATATGCGCAGGAAAGAAATGGTCTCTTCATAGCATGCTATGCGCACTATGGTTCCTTCTGCTCTCCGTAATCCGTCTACGAGGAAAGTATATACAGACGGTTCAAAGGGCCCACCGGCTAAGTTGGCGTTTGATACTAGAGGTAATGTGATTACACCCTGGGATCGTCATTATCTCCGTTTCACTCCCAAGGTTGTGGATATTCCATCTACCTCTAAAGCGGGCCGTCAGAATTGCTGATTTTCTGGATGAAGGTGTCCTTGACATTCTTGCAGAAAAGGTCAAATCGAGGCAAGCGGTGCCTCGTTTTTTATTTTCTTTTTGGAGATATATGAAGATAGCCACGTGGAATGTGCGAGGCATTTGTTCTCGCCATAAGCAACATGCCATGTGGACTGTCTTGCATGAGAATCAGTGGGATGTCTTGTGTGCGGTTGAGCACAAGAGCCACAATGAAGCAGGAAAAGTTGTGGATTGCCATGGGTTTCGCTTGTTTTATGCAGGGACACATGCTATGCACTATTGTGGCGTGCTTATGATTGTCCATGAGAAATACCAGTTTGTTCTTATTAAAAATGATGTACAAGGCCGCTTTGTGGTAATCGAAGTTTTATTTTGAAGGAGAGATCTTATGGTTGCTGGGCCTATATGCTCCGAATGACTCTTCATCCCGACGGGATCTTTGGAAGACTTTGCAGAGCTCCATGACACTTGGCAGGAGGGGTTTTTTGATGGGGGATTTCAATGTGTGTTGACTCTTCTCAGTCCACTTTAGGGCATTCGGTGATGGATGCTCCGGAAAGCCGGGTGTGGAATGCCTTTGCTCTTGAGGTACTTAAGCAAGATCTATGGTCTTGGCTCCACCCTTCTTCTATAGGGTTTACTTTTCATTCCGCACAATACGCAACTACATGGTCGCGGCTGGACCGAATGTATATCATGCAGGATGATGATTTTCTTCTTGAGATGCTGGAAATGAAAGTCTTGCAGCAATATGCCATGTCGGACCATTTCCCTCTCCAACTTGAGATACTTGCTCAACCCATTGCACCTTTTATGCAGTTGTTGGATAGATTCCCTTTACGTTTCAACTTGTCTTATTTGAAGCATCCAATCTTTCAGGGCTATATGCAGCAATTGATTGAGAGGTTTTTATTGGACTTCGTCTCTGAGGGCTCGGCTTCCTTTGAACGACTGCTCTCTAATGTGCAGCGGGTTGCTCGGCAGTATGGGATCCATCATGCCTCTCTTTGTCGGAGGCGTCAACACGCAGCGGAGGACTTACTGGCTTTGGTTCGTTCATTGCTGGTGGACTCCCCAGATGATGAATTTTTGCTGTCACTGGCAATGCGTGTGGCTGATCCTATCAAAGAATTTTAGTTGAAATCTTATCAGCAAGCCAAATTGCACAACTTGACTGATAATTTGCAAGATAGTGCTTGTTAGACTTATAAGTTCTTTCGCGCCTTGCATGTTTCTCGGGCTCGAGAAAATACGACTAGACTCCAGGATTCAGAAGGTCGAATGGTCATTGATCCGCAGACCATTGTCAATATGTACAGGAATTATTTTCTGGATCTTCTTGGTTCTTCTCCGTCGCCTTCTGACCAGGTTACGCATGCACGCTTTGTCTTCTATGATTTGGTCTGCCATCAGGTTCCACTTGATATGCAAACCAGTTTGGAGGCAGATATTTGTGAGGAGGAGGTTACGGATGTTTTGTTACACCTGCCTAAGGATAAAAGTCCTGGTTGGGATGGTCTCACTAATGAATTCTTTGAGAGCTCGGCTATCCAATTGGTGAAGCCATTGGCGGCTATGTTTCAGCAGGTTTGGGAAACCGGGGTCATGCCCTCCTCTTGGAAAGAAGGCCTTATCAAACTGCTTCCAAAGGTTCCTTCACCGTCAATGTTGCAACATTGGAGACCAATTTCTTTGATGGATTCGATGTATAAAATCTTTTCCAAAGTGCTGGCAAATCGGCTTCACAAGCACCTTCCAGCTATTGTGCATCCTCTTCAATATGGTTTCATTAAGGGCCGCAACATTTTGCATAATATCTTAAATGTGCAGATGGCTATTGACTATGCAAGGCACTCTAGTCAGGAAGTGGTATTGATTCAATTGGATCTGGAAAAGGCTTTTGACTATTTAGACTTGTCTTTCATTGCAGAACTTATGTCTGCTATGGGTTTTGGTACTCGGATGTCCCAATTGATCTACACCATTAGTGCTGTGGCTTCTTCGTGAGTTATGCTCAATGGTGGGGTTACAGAGCCATTTGTCCTTGCACGTTCGGTGAGACAGGGTTGCCCTTTGAGTCCTCTATTCTTTGCTCTGGCGAGCCACCCGATTCTTTCAATGTTATCTTCAATGGCAGCTTCTACTCAGCTGGCCGGATTGTCTCTTTGTTTGGGACAATACTTCATTAGCCAATCTTTGGCTGATGATAGCTTTATGATTTTGCGTGTGGACAAGGACAACATTCGCAAGGCATTAGATGTTTGGACGCTCTTTGGTCATGCTTTTGGTCTTCGTATCAATGCCTTCAAATCAGCCATTCTCAGTTGCACAGAGTCTGATTTACAGTCATTGGGCTGGCAGGGTCAGGTGGTTCCCCGTGGTTCCATTGTCAGGCATCTTGGGTACCCGTTGGGTGTTGATGTTCGGCCAAAGTAACTACTGGAGTGGACTTCACAGAAACTGGCAGCTAAGTTTATGTATTGGAAGTCACAAGCGTGGCCCTTCCATGTCCGCCTCAAAGTGGCTCAGACAATTATGCTGCCAATGGTCACATATTTCTTGCCATTGTTGTCGTGGACTCCTACTACTTTGAAGGCTCTCACTTGCCCCATTCGTTTCATGTTATGGAAGAAGGATTCATTGCACGCAGGTATTTCGTGGATTTCCTGGTCACATACATGTACCCCCAAACGCTTGGGTGGTGGAGCTATTTTGGATGCCGAAACTCATACGCTGGCACTTCGTTGGTCTCTCTTTCGTGCCATGTGTGTGGATCATCACCCATGGGCCATTATAGCCCGTTATTTTCTTGAGGACAGCGGGCTTCGGCATGGCAATACCCAACTTCGGAGCTCTTGATGGCATGTCCTTAATGCAGACTCTCGATTTTCTAGTTCGTCCTCCTCTCTGTTACTGCATCTGGTTGGTTTTTGGAAAGTGGTGCTCCAAAAAGCGCGTTGGCATCCAGCGGAGGACCGCTTGCATACTAACTCTTTTCAACTGGAATTGTTGGCGGTCTCGAGATTACTTTCATGGGAAGACAAACATGAGCTTAGACCAAAATTCAACTGCATGGCCCGTTTGGGTGTGACTTCAGTTGCGGATGCCACCCTTGCCATTTGTAATGTCCTCACATCGTTTCGTACTGCCAGGAGACTTTTCAGAATCCCGCGTGGATACCGTGATTTATGGGAACAGCTTCTGTTAGTGCTTCAGAGCAGGCAACCCTTTCCTGCCCTGGCTGTGCATTGTCTTTGGCAGTACTGGGCCCTTACAGGTCGGTTGAGTCTGGAAAAGGCCTCTGCTAATCAGGTGTATCATCTTCTGATTAAAGATAATCAATGGCTGGGTGTTAAAGCTAATACTGTATGGGGATGGCGGAAATCTCAGTCATGGTGGAAGGCAACTGTGACATAGAGCTGGTTGAATAAGACACCTTTCAAATGTAAGGTCTTTCTTTGGCGGGTGATGATTGGTGGTCTTCCTCTTGCCTCGGCCCTTTCCAAGCGTCAAATCTCGAACGGCAATTGTTTCTTCTGCACCCCTACTGTGGAATCCGCCCGACATCGATTTATTTCTTGCCCGCTCGCTAAGAATATCTGGTCGCTCCTGTCACAGGTTGTTTGCGCGGTGGTGGGGTTCTCACTAGCCCCTTTCGATTGGGTTTTTGTGCGCCCAAAATACCCCACACCACCACAGTTGCATATGAAGATCTTATTCCACTTTTTTCGATACTGGGGATGCTGGCACAATTGGACCACTCGGAATGCCGTTCTTTTTGATTCGGCCTCTAATGTACCGAGACACATTGCTAGGCTTAAAGGTCTCTTGCATTGGCAGATAGATCTCATTCGGCACTTGGACTTGCTCCCTCGGGAGGACTTACTTCCCTGGCATATGGCAATTTCCTTTGTGTCTTTGCCATGACTTGTGTAACTTTTTCCTGGCTGGGATTTTCCACACGTTGGCTTAGAGCCCTCGTGTATCTTGTAATCATGTGAACTTGTACCTTTTTTTCGTAATTAATACAATTACCTTTTATGAAAAAAAAAGGAAGAGAGGACCAAATGCTATCCCTTTGGAAGATTACATTGCTTTGATTGTTACCAAAGGTTCCTTCCCCTCAAGTTGTGCAGCAATGGAAGCCCATTTCTATCATGGAATCAATAAAATCTTCTCCGAGTTCATTTCTAATAGGCTTTAGAAAAATTTCCAGAGTTGATTCACCCATGATAGTATAGTCTCATTAAGGGAGATTATATGCTAAAGCTTTTGGTCACCAAGTCGTTATGATTAAACTGAATATTGGAAAAGCTTTTGATCATGTCAACTGGTCTTGTTTTTGACAATTAATGTCTTGCATGGGTTTGGCTCCTCAAATGACTTGCTCTTATTTATGCAATCAATTTTGGTGAAGTGGCATGTAGAGCACTTAATTATGGGGGGTGGTTGAGAAGTCAGATTTGGATAGAGCAATGGTTGTTTAGAGATTGTTTGGTTTGGCCTCAAGACTAGATATCAATGCACATAAGTCCATTTTTATCAGTTGTATAGAGAGACCTCCATGCTTAGGGTAGACAGGGTGGAATTGCTTATTTGGGAGAGATTACTTGACACTTGAGATATTCCACTAGGGTGAATGTGGCCCCTCGGGAATTGATCGATTGGATGTGTTCAAGCATTAATGTTGACTTTATGTATTGGAGATTTTAGGGTTGGCCTCTACATGTTCAGCTCAAAGCTGCACAAATGGTTATTAGAGGGATGATCTCCTATTTGATCCCTTTGCTTCCTTCAACACAAATAGGCTGCACCAAATTCATTACAAGATTTGGTGCAGCCTATCGGTTTTATGTTGTGGAAAAAGTAGGAAAATTGTTTGGGTCAAGTATGCGTCCCTTGGCAACACGTTACCATGCCAAAGTCTTTGGGCGGTGTTGCCTTGTTGGATATCAAGATTCATATGATAGCTTTGCAGATGGCCCTATGATAGTATTTTTTTGAGGGAATTCGTATCTCTCATAGCCACACTAGAATCTAGGCCTTGTAGTGGCATGTCTTGAACTAGAGTCAAGAAATCAAAACACCATAATCTTTTCTTCTTTAACACGTGATTGCTTTGTGTTAGGAGATCCTTCATTTCTTTCCTTTGCATCCCCTTGACTCTTGAAAGAAGGCAACTCAGTGCAAGCTAAGGTTTTGGTCACATCCAAGTTGTTTAACTTGCATGATAAGCACATGGAACATGATAGGTTTAATAGGTTGGCACAACTAGGCTTGAGGACTACACTCGATGGTGTCATTCTTTGTCAGTCTCGAGTTTATTATTTTTGCCACATTTGTTAAATTTTTTGGTTTGTCAAGGATATTGGGTAATTTGGACTAGCTTGGAGGAAACAAATTTGGTTATAGTTGCCTTTGTGTGCATTCTAGCCTTCATCCCAATCATCCATGGTTGGATTGGGCTTTTGTGCCCTCAAGTATGCGTCCCTTGGCAACACGTTACCATGCCAAAGTCTTTGGGCGGTGTTGCCTTGTTGGATATCAAGATTCTTATGATAGCTTTGTAGATGGCCCTATGATAGTATTTTTTTGAGGAAATTCGTATCTCTCATAGCCACACTAGAATCTAGGCCTTGTAGTGGCATGTCTTGAACTAGAGTCAAGAAATCAAAACACCATAATCTTTTCTTCTTTAACACGTGATTGCTTTGTGTTAGGAGATCCTTCATTTCTTTCCTTTGCATCCCCTTGACTCTTGAAAGAAGGCAACTCAGTGCAAGCTAAGGTTTTGGTCACATCCAAGTTGTTTAACTTGCATGATAAGCACATGGAACATGATAGGGTTAATAGGTTGGCACAACTAGGCTTGAGGACTACACTCGATGGTGTCATTCTTTGTCAGTCTCGAGTTTATTATTTTTGCCACATTTGTTAATTTTTTTGGTTTGTCAAGGATATTGGGTAATTTGGACTAGCTTGGAGGAAACAAATTTGGTTACAGTTGCCTTTGTGTGCATTCTAGCCTTCATCCCAATCATCCATGGTTGGATTGGGCTTTTGTGCCCTCAACTGATTTTTTCCAACAATCATTTAGTTAAGATGGTTGAGGAAAAGAGATGGATAATAGAGAAAAAGATTGTGAAGCTAAATTTAGTTGTGGAGGTTTAAGCTTCCCTACCAAGGGAAAGTTTTTATACAGTGGCTTCTTATGAAGGGTCTCCCCATAGGGGATATGTTACACCATTGCAAGGTCTCCAATAGTAGATGTGTCTTCTTTATTACATGTGATGGAGCTCTTGCTTCTCTCTTTATTTCGTACCTAGTTGCTAGATAGGTTTGGGGTTTTATCATTCGAGTATAGAGTTTAGCGACACGTCAATGTACAATCACCCTTTCTTGGATTTTGTGTAAGATGCTGTCTATTACCAGTTTATAGCTTAGTAGGGTTTCTGTTGATGTGATCCTCAAAGAGGTGGCTGCTCCCTCGATGGATATTATCTGTACCACCTTGCTTTGTGATCCCGTTGTTTGGTATTGTAGCCCTGTGTTTTTAGTAGCCTTTTGGTTCCATGCATTGTTTTCTTGTTGTGTTTAAGTTCACTTGGTTGGCTAGAAGGCCTTGCAAATATTTCAATTCATCAATTGAAACTTCTTCACACACACACACACACACACACGTTTGCAAAAAGACCAAAATGACCTATGAGACCATGAGTAACAATCATCTGTACGATGACACAATTGTCTGAAAAAAATAGTAAATGACCATGAAAATGTAATAAACATTACAAAAAAGCTAAGAGCTATTATATAAGGAGAACTCTAGCTGACAAATAAAGAGCTCTAGTCGATACAATCTCATGGTGATGTAGAGGGCTTGGCTCTAGCCTAGGCAATAATCTCTTGTATCTACCTATGGAAGTGTTGCTGACACTTGTGTTGGGATTCGGGATGTCTAGATAAGCCAAGTTGGATAGCTCGATCAATCAATATCCCTTGTGTATGTGTAGATGACTGAGGCTATGGCTGTGTTGAAACCTCTTGGGTCTTGGTGTCCTAGAGTTGTTATAATCCTAAGGAGTAAGTCTTAAAGCCTTTGTATTTGTAAGCGGCCTCTAAGTGGGGCCTTGGTTATGAAGAAATTTGTAAGCTGCCTCTGAGTGCGGCCTTAGTATCTTGGAGCTATTGTGCTCCAATGCTGTGGTTGTGCTCAAACCTCTTAGGTCTTGGTGTCCTAGAGTTGTTGCATTCTTGAGGAGTGAGTCTTGAAGCTGTTGTATTTGTAAGCTGCCTTTGAGTGGGGCCTTGGTTATGAAGAAATATATATGCTTCCTTTGAGTGGTGCATTGGTGTCCTAGAGTTATGGTACTCTTGAGGAGCAAATCTTGAAGACATATTTCTAGGAGGAAGAGGCCAAGGCACTGTTGGTCAGTGAAATCTATGACTCTAGATAGTGTCCCAAACTTGTCTTTGAATAGATAGTGGAAGTGGCCTTGGATCTTGTAGTATTCTAGGCATCAACAAATATAGTGCTCATCTGTCTTTGGCTCTAGTTGACATATTTGGCATATGCACTCATTTGGTGGTATGGATCTGTATCTCATAGTCTCAATCTCTAATTGGTATGAAGAGGTACACGGTTGATCAATAGCACATCTAATCCCATGTGAGAGGTGGGTGTCTATGTATCTCGGGTGGACAGTAAGTCTGTGTCACAAGATTGTGACAACTAGAACCTTTTTGTTGATTTCTTTATTACATATTTTATTTGGTTTTTCTTTTTGGAAGGATCCCTCTTGAAATTTAAACGCCTGAGTTGCATGGCCAGTATGTGAAACAGATAGGAATGTCTAGTGAGTCAAGATTGGACAGTTAAGGTCCAGTACAAGTTTGGAAGAGACTTATAGCACTGTAGATTGACAAGCTTGGAAGAGACTTGTGAAAGTGTATATGGACAAGTGTGTTGAAGAACTAGCCTGGAAGAGACTAGTTCAAAGTGAAGATGGATAAATCTTCAAGAGATTAGTCCATGTGGGGTCATCAGTGGAAATTCACTTTCAGTTGAGCTACATTACAGATTTGGATGTAGCCATAGTCTGCAAAGATGGTCAGAAGACTAGTGGGGATGCAATGGAAGCAATTCCTAAAATTTAGGGAGTTACTATTTTTGGACCCCAGAATCTGTTCGCGTCATTATCTTTGTTTTTGTATGAGGATTAATCCTTTGGTCTGTGCCGAGGTCAAATTTTGAACCAAGGATGGAGAATTTTAGACCGAAAGGTTTAAACAGGAAAATTGTTACATGTATGCCATGTGTCACAATTTGGGCATAAATTCCCAAAAGAGAGAGAGAGGGCAGCACAAAAACGAGTTTCAATGCATGGGGGGCTCATTTTGTGAAAGGGAGATGGATTGCTGCAGATGGAGAGCTCTTGAGAGCTGGTCTACCTTGTCTATGATGCATAGAGGCTTGAGCTTGCTTCCTACTCTCTCTCTTTCTCTCCTTGACAGTATGGTTATGCTGCAGAATTAAGGGCCTTTCTTCTGATTCAGGTACAGCTGTGTGGAATATGCTGTTTTTGCATGAGGCAAGAGCCTCTTTTCTCCAGGAACAGGAGCAATTGTTTGCTGCCCACAAGCAGGAACAGGTGAGGGTGGTAACCTCACCAAGCAAGTGTTTGAAACAGCATTAAATCAGTTCTGATTCTGGACTGTTCAGAGGGTATTTCAGAGCCCAATTGATGTCAGAATCAAGGGGCACTTGGCCCAGATGATGCAGACAATGCAGGGAACAGTATGAACTGAAAACAGGTTTCAGAACAGGTCTAAACGAGTAATTACACTGGGCTGAACAGTACAGGGAACAGTATGAGTTGTAATCAGGTGTCAGAACAGGTCTGAACCAGTAAATACAGCAGGCTGAAATGGTCAATTCTGCACTCCAACCAGAAGTTTTAGACTTGGGCAGAGTTTCCTCTCCTGGTCTGCTTGTTTTGGGTCAGTAATTGTACTGTTATGCTACCAAATTTCACCCAGAATAGGTGAAAGACAGCCCATTGTACTTTCTTTTTTTAAAAAAAATAAAGAAATATCGCAAGGGGTGCCTAACTTAGGAGCCAACAGGGTGTCTGTGTGGCAACAGGAGCATTTTAGCTTCCTGTTTTTCTTCTTGGTTCTGTGTCTTTAAGTTCAGGTAAAGTGAACGATTGTTATTTGGGTGAAAGCATTTATATATTTTGGTTGTACACTACCGCCCTTCCCAGTGAACAGGCCGGTTACAGTCTGCCATCTATAGTATGGAGAAGATGCTCTTTGTAGAAAGCCATCTTCATCCCTAGCTCTTGTATTGGTGCCAACCATGTCCTCCTGATGTCTAATTGGGTGAGATCCATCTTGATAACCTTGCCAATTTGTGAATGGCTCAAGGTAAGCGAATGGTGTGCAAGGGAGTACTAGAAGGGGGGTAGATTATCCATGCAAAATTCATGTAACTCAAACCAAGTTGACATCTGTGCATACCAGTACGAAGTGTCACCCTCCTTGGCAAGTTGTTGAGAGGACATAAGATCTGGCTGTGCATATCTATGTTTGGGCAGATAGAATAGGTTTTGTATGTTTGTGGCTGATCAGGTGAGAGCCAATACTACAACCGGTGTGGCCGCTAGCTCAACTCTAATGATCTCATGTGGTACTAAGGCCTTACATTTGATCATCTTAGAGTAATGTGGATGTGACCAATATATCAAAGAGTCACATCCATAGTTGCTAGGAAACATGTTTCCTATAGGTAGGAAGCGCTAGAAATGTCTAGTCGTTTCTGAAATTTAGGAAATGGCTGAATTGAAATTTTGGTTCTTGAAGATTACAATTGGGACAATTTTGCATGTGGGATCAAATTGTCCTTTTTTGCATAGTCAAAGCTGGCCTATAGAGAGATGGATTTAAAGTTTAAACATGTTTAATAGCAACTTTTATGATTCATGTGACATGTCACATGGTCCATGGATTCATTTTAAAGTCCTATAGAGGCTTGGATTGTTATTGATTGATTGCAATAGGCGTGTTTAAATAGTTTTTAATCTATGACATTATGCTTCTTTTATATTTATGAAACCTGCACGATGAATCGTGAAATATAGTATGCGGTGTACATAAGTTATTGGTCTGCTAATTGTTAACTTAGATTTCGCATACAATGCTGAATCATGTGCAATATATGTTTTGTTGTGGCCCATGGGAATTAATGTGCATGTCTGTGTGTAATTTAAGTAATTTTCATATTGAATGAAACCCGTTTATTACGATTTAGGAAACTTGCATGAAACCTTGGAAACCCATTTCATATCTCTCGTTTTTGAAACCCTTGGCAGCCATGGCCGCACATCTTGGTGGGGGGTTCTTGAAACTGTACTTGTGAACACATCCTCTCCAAGCCACCTAGTGCTGCATGTCCTCGGGTCAGCCCAATATTGGCTGCCTCCCTCATAGTGAAAGTGGGACTTGTAAATAGCGCCCCTCAATATGTATACAAATCCACATACTCCAACTCTACATTGGTTTTACCAAGGTTTAGGGAGGGCCCACTATCTAGTGCGTAAGAGCATAGTGCATCCAAATGTTAGAGCTGTGTTTGCAGCGCTAGCCAGCGGCACAGGCTTTTGCATGTGATTGCAGGTTGGAGATTGGATCTGCTGTTGTGCCAACTCACAGCTGTGCAGGGCAAATCGAGCACATAGCCGCAGGCAGAGGGGACCGGAGGGACATGCTTTTGCAGCTGTTAGGTTCAGGGACTGCAGTTATCAGAGGTTACAGTTGGGCAAGGCAGAACGTGGTATGTAGCATAGACCTGTGAAGTGTTTGCAGCTGCCATGAGGTTGGGCACTACTGTCTTAGATACTGCAGATCTGTGCACTGCAGGAAGTGTGATTGCGGTCAGTTGTGATTGCACCAAAACCCCCTATTCCAGGCCGAAACCTTGCAGATTAGAACAGTATACTGAGAAAGAGAGATTTGTATGAACAGGTGCTGGCTACATCTTTGTGATTAGCTATTGACACAACACCTGAATTGATACAGCCTCCATAGATCGGGTAGTGGAGGCCATGGCTCGGATATGGATGAGGATGAGATGATACTGAATTCTGACCATGAGCATATTGAGCCAGTCAACAAGCACACCAAACATGTAGAGGATACTCCTATGTGGGACAAATGCTTTGCTTGTTGGACAATCTCAGACATTGTCATATGCCCAAGCAACTGGTCAGTTTGATGATTTCCAAGAATTCAATTGGGAGCATCTCTTGGATTTTGCAAATATGTTGCTCGGGGAGAACATTGAGCATAAGTAGAACAATCTCTCAGACTTTGATGAAAATGATGTGTTTGGACACTAGTTTGAATGTGAAGGTGCTGTGTTCCCTTTCCCCTTTTCGTGAAAAAGGAGTCATCTTGTTCTTTACTGCCAAAATTTCAATGATCTCCTCTATGAGGTCATGGCTGTTGGCTATTTTGTAAGAAGATTGTGTTGAGTGGATTTTTGTGGGACCTAGGGGATTTAATGAGATTTATATATTGGAAATCTCAGGGCTTGCCTCTTCATGTGTGGCTTGAAGTGGTTCAATCTATCATGATTGGTATGGTCTCGTATTTTTTTCTCTTTACTTGGACCAAGAAATCTCTCTTGGAATTGGTACAGCCCATCTCCTTTATGTTGTGGAAAAAGAAAGGGAATCATTTGGATTAGGTGTGGATTTCTTGGTAGCATGTTACTACTTCTTAACGGTTGGGTGGAGCAACTTTGTTGGATGTCGATCTCCATATGATAGCTTTGAGAATGGTGCTTTTGCGTGGAGGTTCATCCTTGGACTAATATTGTGAAATTTTTTATTGAGGAGACTTGTATCTTGCATGGTCATCATGAGATACTTAAATTGCACTAGAACAACACGCACATGCTTTAGAAGGAAGGATGCATCTATTCTCAGACATGGAGATGTTGATCTTGCAGGAAGTGCAAACTCTAGGAGGTCTACTATAGGTTTTGTCTTTCCTTTCACAGGTGGTGTGGTCTCTTGCGTGTTGGATTTAGGATCGCACGAATGCAAGTACATAGCTTGGAGAAGAAGCTAGCACACAACTCAAAGTGTATTGAGAGGAATCAATAGAGAAGAGAATCAACCCTCCTCGGAGAGGGTGGTAATAACTTGATTACTCAATAATTACAGCAAGGAATTAAAGCACATAAAATGAAATTTACAATTTACCACTTAATCTTGGATAGTGGGTAGTTTGTTGGCCCCAAAACTTGTGCTCCTTGTGGTATTTGTTTATCATTTGTTCCAAATGGATGGAGTACACTGAGGTTGTTTAATCTCCTCTGTTAGACCAAGTGCCTCTTGCTGTCATAAATGACTAGCAAGCATTCAAACCGATTTGCCCCTTAGTTTGCTCGGGGATTGGAATTCAATTGTGCTCCTTGGATGACAAATTCAACCCTCAATGTCTAATGGCTGAATAGCCACTTAAATAGTGTACCTCTTTTGGTTTTCTATATTAGTATGTACAATGCTAGGTGGGCAAGCCCAGTGGTCACTACATTGCCCTTTATTCCCACTAGTGGTTGGCACATGAGCAATGTCCTCCACTACCTAGAAAAATACCAACATGATAGGGTATGAAGCGTGAGAAAACAAATGCACCACACATTACATCCTACTATTACAAATTGGTCTTACCTAGGCAAAGTGTCACCTCTTATGTGGATATTTGATATGCCACCAACTAATTCAACAATTCATTGTTAGAATATTACAATCCGTAACTTTCCCTGAGGCCCACCAAGTTTGAATGAATTGTTATTGCACTTTTGCATCATCTTTCATAGCTACACATGCACCACAAGGATACAATTTTAGCAATTGAAATTCAAGTCTTTGGGCTTTCAATTTTTGAGCGTGCTTCCCAAGGTGGCTGTCAAACCCTAATTTCTGCTGTAATTAGGGTTTACAGCAGAGATTCATCAAAATCTCTGCTCTTATGGTTGAACTTGTTGGAAATTGTTGACGAAGAATGAGAATAGGCTCGGAGATGAGAAAGAATGCTGTAGAGAGAGAGAAATTTTAGAGTTTCATTGTGAGATCTGTGCAAATTAGTTACTGCCTTGTTCCCAAGGCATTGTTGCTGTCACATATTTCTTGGAAGCCCAAAATAGGCTGTCTTCAGCCTTGCGGCCATACACCCATATGTAACGAGACTAGTCATATATAAAAGTGACAAGAGTGTATGAGCTGCATGTTCTGGATAGTAGGCACTGCACCATCCCTCTTAAAAGTAAAGCAATGCACTTTCCCAAGTATAGTCCTTTGACATGCATGGGGAGGTGGAGTATCAACTGGAGGAAAAGCATCCACCATCTAACAAGACTGAAGTGTCATCACGCTACCAAAGCTCACATGACCAAAACGTGCGTGCAAAAGCTCCACATTCTACATAGCGGGAGTAACTGTATTGACAGTCAGAGTAGAAATCTCTTCTCATAAGTATCCAACAAAAGGAGACCATTTTACAAAGTACCTGACAAACGAAGAGCATAATCAAGCTCTCTATCTTTGACAATGCATTTGTCATCTTCAAAGATGACTTGAAAGCCTTGCTTATTAAAAGTCAAAACTAAAAGAAGGTTTCCAGTAAACCTAGGTACAAGTATACATGCATTAGCTGAAAATCTGATCCATCTATAGGAGTGATCATAATTGTATTAATGCCACAAACACCATAACTAGAGTTGTTTGCAGAAGAAACTCTCTCTTGTAGGGACTGATTGCATGGATGTAAACAAACACTTCTGAGAACTGATGCACCTAGATACTCCACTATCATAATACCATGTATGTTGAATTTCAGTAGCGTTAAATGCTGAATCAACCATAGATATGTCATAATTGCCAGTGAGAAATTCATAACCCTCCTGAGCCAAGTTGGCTGTAGTATCACTATTCGAAGACCGAGTGGTTGATGTTTGATGGAAAGCCAAGTTTGAGTCATTTTTCTCATTTTTAACCTCTTTTTGTATTTGTCTATGTAGTGGCTGGGCTTCTGAAAGTAGTGGCATTTACCCTCCTTTTTCCCTTTGTTTGTGACTTGGGCAACCTTGCCAAATGGCTGTCCCACATTAGCTTTGGGCTGATTTTTCACTTACTACTTGCCTTCTCCTTTGCCTTTATACCTTGAAAGCATAGCTATATCACTTGATCTCATAGCCATATTCTTTCGGGTTTGTTCCTCTTGTACCTCTTGCAATAAGAGGCCGGTTAAGTCCACAAATATGAGTGGCTCTTGGGGCCCCCTTCAAAGACAAATTCAATGGAGTATAAACACCAAGGTAAGACTTTGGAAGAGAGTTAAGTGTGATGTTGACCATCTCTTTATCGGGTATCACCTCATCAATATTTAATAGCTGCTCTCTCAAACAACAAATCTTGTATGTAGGTAACGCGATCTATCATGGCATCACCCTCATCCATATGTGCATTTGCCAACTCTCTTTTCAAATAAGAGACATCCCATCTTGCCTTTGAGATCTTAATAAGGTCAAATATGAGGTATTATTGCCCTTTTGATTGATAGAGCAATTAAAGACGAGGCTTGTGCATCTTTGGAGTCCCGTCTCGTCTGATCAATTGTAGAAGGAATGGGGGCCAATTGATTGTCCTCTAGCACCTCTTTGAGGTATTTGTGGAGCAATCCTTTTTGGTTTGGCTAAAGATATTTGCAATCAATAGATTAGGCACCATGAAAATTCACAAGTAATTGGTGCCATCCAGCTTGTCCTCTTGAGTAAGGACTCCCAAAATGTTGTGGTTAGGATGACCCCATTGTGCCATTGCTGCAATAAAATGCACAAAATCTTCAACCAAACACTTCCAAGCTGAAGTGTTAAATGTACTTCGACGAGTACCGAAATCCCAACACGATATAGATAATGCAATCACAAAACTGTCCCAAAATTGTCTCAAAGTAAAATTTTGCCTTAAATGCCTCGTAAAACATGCTAAATTTGCACAAAACAACAATACATTGCTGTGCCTTGGCATGCTTGACCAAAAACTCAATTTCAGCAATTAAATGCTGTAAATCCCCAAGCTTTTACCAATTTCTATGCCCAATCTGTATCAAACAAAAAATGAATGTTGTACTTGCAACTCTTTCTTGCCTTGGGATGTGTGGAATGCAAAAGCTCCAAAGTTCTTAGATTTTTTTTTGAGAAATTGAAGAAATGTTACATTTACAGCCTTACAATTCGATGAAATGAGGCCTTAGGGTGCGAATTGATTGCAAGCAACAACTTCACTGCACCTTGGATGTGTGCCGAACCCAAAAATTACAGAAGCCCCAAATTTCTTGTGGAAATGTCGAAGAAATTACTCAATGTGAATGATTTTGGTGAATATGTATGCACAGGACTTTGAATCGAGCATAAGCTTGAAATTTTTGAGTCCTTTTACCTCCTTAGGATACATGTGGGGCGGTCTGAGACAAGGCTGCATGTATGGAGTTGAGCAGAGGGTAGCAGCAACTGAGCAGACAATGCTTTGCTAAAGCAAGCATAGCTGACATGGGTGGTGCTGTTGTAGTCAGCGGCGGGGCAGACAAGACAAGGTGGCGGTGTGATTGGTGGTTAGGGTACTAGAGGTGTAATAGACGGTGCTAGAGGGTGGTGCACCAAGGTGGTGGTGGACTAGTTGAGGCTGCATTGGCATGCAAAATGGTGCTTTTGAAGCGAGCATTGCAAGTGACATTGGGGAGGCAGCGTTAGTTGGTAGGCAAGGCAGCACAACTGTTATTTGTATTCGTGTTGTAACTAGTGGTGTAGCAAGGTGCTAGTGAGGTTGTATAGGGCAGCTGTTGCTCCTTCACGAGAGCTGATTGTGCTATAACGACTCATCCTTCTCGGGTAGAAAACTGGTGGCAACTATTAGCTTCTAGCTTGGTGAGGTAGTGTTGCTTTGATACCAAATGTGAGAAATTATTTGGCTATGGGGGAGAGAGAAACGAGAGACAGTAGACAGTAGACGTTGTGTGAGCTGAAGAGAGTGTATTAGCTCAAGTGAGAACGACAGAATGAAGACTATACACTTAAAGTACAACTAAGGTCTAAGGTTGACCTAACCAACCTTCCACACTCTAACTTAACTCTAGAGTCTACTGTCACCACATTAAAGTCCTAAGGCACACCATACTTTGACACTTTAACAAGTGTCCACACACCACACAAATTACATTCGGCATTGCGAGAATTGGCAAATTCTTATAGGATCCTAGCAAGGGATTCTTTGCTTTAATTTGGCGTCTAGCAAGAGATTCTCTACTTTAGTTTGGTGTCCTTTTGATCTCCAAAAGGAGGTGAATTCATTATAGGTAGAAGTGTTGGCCACTTTGAGGTTATTGGATTGCTTTGAAAATCACTTGGAGCGAGGTAAATTTAATTAGATGGCTCAATTGGGGTTGTAGATAATACATGATGTTGTCATTCCTTGGCAGCCCCATCTTTATTCTTAGTGTTGCATTCACCTTTACTTTTGGGTGTCTAGAGGCTATAGCCAGATTTGGTTGTCATACAGAATTAGCTTCAGTAGTATACCCCATTGCCCTCTTTTCAGTCTTCTTCACCTTTGTAGGATTCAATACTTGTGAAACTTGATGATTTTCAAAAGAGATCAGCGAATCAAATTTGCCATAAGATGGTAGAGAACAAGAGGTGAGTCATTTAGAAAGCCAATAAAGTATGGCATGACCATGGTTCCACTGAGAAAGGGCCTTCCCATTAGGGATGTGCTTCATGCTTGCAAGATTCGACAGGGTCGATGTATCTTTTGCACTACATGTGATGAGACACCAATTCATCTCTTCATCTTGTGCCTTGTAGCGAGACAAATTTGGAGCTTTGTTTCCCATGTGTGGACCACCATGACTTGCTAGTGGATGCCTCTCGGGTCTTGGGCAAGATGCCTTCTTTGCCTACTTTGCAATTAGATCATTCCTCCCTTTTCTAGTTTCTTGGATGGACAATGCTTTGGCACATTTGGTGCACCCATAGTGCCTACATTTTTGATTCAGCCTTGTGTATCTGTGGTCACGTGGCCTTGGCAGATCTCTCTCATGGTTTTGGCAGATGTGGTCCTTCGTGATATGGCTGCTACTTGGCTGGATATTGTTCACTCTAGCTCTATTTTTCCACCTTATGATATTTGGGTGCCATGTTTTGGTAGCCTTTTTCTTGACTTGTGATCATTGGGATTTCCATGGTATTATATGGCTAGCGAGAAGGTCGGATGTAAATACTTTCATTTAATTTAAGCTTCTTCATAGAGGGTTGGTTCTTTGTATATGGACCATGAGGAATGCATTCATCTTTGATGCTTTCTTGGGCATGTAGAGTCATAGCCTGCTTGCAAGGGCTTCTTCATTGGCAGCTAGACTAACAGATATTCTCCCTAGATAGGATTTGCTTGCTTTTCACATTGCAGTTTCTTCAGCCCCCCCTTTAGTTAGTTAGCTTCCATTGTACCTTCACAGTGATGTCTCAAATTATGCACGGTGGCTTAAAGCCATCGTGTATCTCGTAACCATGCAATCTTGTACCTTTTTTGTAATTAATACAATGACCTTCACACGAGAGAGAGAGAGAGAGAGAGAGAGAGAGAGAGAGAGAGAGAGCGTGCATGCTAGGGCTCTATGGGTAGTTCAAGGATCTTGTGATCATGCTGTTTTCCGTTATGCATGGCCCACCATTTGAGCTTTATAGTTTAGTTTCATTGAGAGATCACTTCAACAGTCTTTGTTTGATTGTTTCTCTGTTTGTGACATTGACCATTGCAGTATTTACTCTTTTCTCAATGCTTTTTATGTGCTTTGTGTTCTCATTGAACACTTCACTTGTGGTACATTAGTGTAATACATTCAACTCATTTCACAAGAACAAATGTGTGTGTGTGTGCGTGTGTGTGTTCATGCACAACCCTTTTCAGTTTGCAGATCTTGTCTTTTACCTTGTAAGTGTGTTTGTTGAATTGAAGGCTATATCCATCGAGCTAAGGTGCTTGAAAAGAATGAAACCTAGCATGTATTGATGAAAAAGAGGGAGGAGATACAATGTTGGATAGCAAGATTCTTGTGAAGGAAATTTGGTGAGCTAAATAAAATGATCCACCTTTGACCTTCAACTATGAAATAAAGCTGTCCACTATAGTGTCTTCGTTAAAGAAGTATTCTAGGAAATCTGTCATTATTTTATATTTGAGGAAAATGCCTTCCCCACAAGATGTGCCCTAGTGGGTGCAATCAATTGTTGGAGTTCTTTTGCAAAAGGCGTTCCTTTTGCTTTTGGTGGATTCTATAATGTATTGCTCACTTATAGCCAATACAAAATACTTTTGTTGGAGAAATCACCTTTGCTATATGGGACTTAGCTGTTAGCTTGCCATTTTATTTTGACAGTGGTTGTGAGTTTTGTGAGAGTTTGATGGAGACATTGGAGCTTTGATTGCCATTGCTAGTTTGTTTAGTGTTCATTTTCCTTTCTCAATCAACTTTAGGTTTACATTTCCTTCATCTGCGGGGTGCTTGTTAGTGTAGGCATCCCTTGTAGGTTGTGATCAGCCTCTGATTGTTGCGATTTCTCCTAGGCCTGCAACCTAGGCCCACCAATATTCCTTGGATTAGAAAAAGTAATCTCCCAAAAATCTCATCCTTATGAGGCCCTTTTCAAGTCCATATTTCCCTAATCGATCTTCCAGGGTTTGGATAGTTTGGGGAGACGTGACCCTTCTCTTTGTATCTATAGCATTCCACTTCGGATCTCTATCCACCACTAGACTGCCTTCCTTTGTAACTTTTGGGGGGGGGGGGGGGGGGGGAGCCTGCTTGGGCTAAAATTAGGATCAAACTCTTTGGGCTTTGGACCAATGACTTGGGTTGTCATTTTGGATTCCAATAGGTTGAACATTGCTTCTGCATCTTTCTTTCTTCTATCATGCATTTCCTTTAGAAAGTAGAAATGGACACGTAGTCCTTGGAATTCTCTCCTCTTGGAGCACTTTTAGTGGGGTTTTGGGAGTCTTTGTAATCACTACATTGATTGTTGGATTGGATGTAGAGGAACCTTTATTTTGATTCTGATTTAGAGTTATTTTTTGGACTTTTGGCCGTTGATTTGGCAGGTCAATGAGGTTTTGGAGATGTTGACTATTTATAGCCCCACTTGGCAGCAGACAGACATTGTCTTAGGTCTTTTGCAGGTTGCTGCTGGCTGCACACTCTAACTTTGTGCTGGCTTGATCCGATCCCCTCATTGATGAATCGGGTTGTGTACAGGGGTTGATCAGTCCATCATTGTAGCATTCTTTCAGTTTCGATGCAAATTTCCCTTTTATTCTTGTTGTCACTCTCTTCTCCCTTTTTTTCCATGTTCGCTTTCCTTTTCCGTTGTGCACTTTCACACAGTATCATTGTCTTAGTGAGGACATGGAGGTTTCATTCAAAGAAGACCACCCTATTGCTGAAAACACAAAATTTCAGCTCGCTGTATGTTGCAGAAAACACAGATTTTCCGGGCTTAACAGGTGCTTTCGACAAAGGCGGGACATCTACAACCAAATTCTTACTGGTGTAGTGGATTATTCTCTCTATTCGGCTCTTCTAGAGTTGAATGCAACAAATTTAGTGTGCTTGCAGGTCTAAAGAATGGAATATCACCGGTTCCAAGGCTTTGATGACTTGGATGAGGAGTATATTCATACTCCCTCTAATAGGTGTTGTGATCATAATGAAGATCAGAGGTCTGAGCCTTGTTTTGAACATAAACCCTCTCTTGACAGGCTACAAAGATTGGAGCAGCCATCTTCTCCTCCCTCTCTGCATGTCTCCCATAGGGTCCATCCTTCTAGCCCTAAGATGTCTATGATGGCACCTTTTGTACAAGTGCTCATTCCTTCTCTGTACAGTAGTATAATGCATGCATAACACCTCTTGTACATTATTATAATGCATTCAACTTGTTTCACCCAAA
This sequence comes from Lygodium microphyllum, assembly GCF_053477565.2. Lineage (NCBI taxonomy): Eukaryota > Viridiplantae > Streptophyta > Polypodiopsida > Schizaeales > Lygodiaceae > Lygodium > Lygodium microphyllum. The sequence goes on along the minus strand of NC_141153.1, from coordinate 30,174,243 downwards.
AGAAGTGTGTGGCAGGGAGGGAAGGATGGAGGCAATGATATATGGGTGTCTAGGTAGCCTCACTTTGAGGTTCACCAACACTATGCACATGGGGGGTGTACATACCACTGGTAATTTGATTCATTTGTGTGTGTTGATATTGTGTCTCACTGAGATGTTTCTGTCATTGTCTATTGCAGTCATACAGCTGCCATCACGGAATCATTACTGGTCAGTCACTAATGCATCAGTAGCTGAGGTTGATTCAGTCAAGGGTACAGTTGTTACACAAAATTATGGAAATATCTATGTTATTGTTGAAGATATACGAGTGCCAAACTACCACCAGTTCTCTTCATTATATGTTGTGATACCATCCAGTTTGCAGTTGCTCTTGACCCCCTTGACATTCAAAGCTACAGGTCAACAGCCTCCGGAAGCAGAGATCTCTTTTATCTCTTCAGATATTCCTTGGTTTCTTGTGGCAGGCTGGGACTATGTTGTACAAGTTTTGGCATTTTCACCTGAATCAGGCTCTAGACCATTGTACCTGACCCAGGTCCTCATTACAAAATAAGTCCTGCATATTCATGTGTAGCTCTTTGGTATCTTTGTCCTTTTTTTGGGGGGGGGGGGGGATTTGGGGGGATGATGCAATATTGTAGCATCATTGTTTTACTTTTCTATTGACTGTTTTCCCTCAGGGTAACCTGCTTAATCTCTCTTTTGATGGCTTGCCTTACTGGAAATCAATATCTATTCCTGAAGACGTAAGGTCGGAACAAGGTTGGCAAAATGGCACTCTTATCAAGGCTATATCTGAAGGGACTGGATGGCTGTATGCTTCTTTGAGATTTCAACTATCTTTGGAGGATAACCAATTCGAGGTACTCATACCATGAACATTTTTGAACTAGAAAAGCAATGTCTGCACTCATGTGGAAGACCAGGAGAAACTAGTTCACTCAGAAGCATGTGAACTATAATTGATTACTGGATTTTGCACATCTAAGCTTCTTTCTGATCTGATATTCTATACATGCAGGTTTTGACTGTTAAACAAGAAGTCTTCGTCTGCCATCCTGTTATTATCCAACTTGAAGATGGTAAAAAAGGAGATAAAGTGATACTTCCTTGGGACCCAAAGGTCATTCAAGAATATGAGCTTAGAGTACAAGGAGGTAAATTGGTTGAAGGTTAATTTATTCAATGTTTAAAATTTCCACACAACATGTTTTTCTGGTCAAATTGCTGCAAGGGCGATATTTCATCTGTTTTATATGGGTTATGTTTGTGGAATTTTGAAAAGTTTGAAGTGTCTGCTGATATTGGTCTTATTTGTTGTACTTCTCATAATTCTAGCACAGTATTGGTACACAAGGCATTGAGTATTGCAAGAGCAATACATTATTGTTTGTATATCAAAGAAGCTATACTAAATAAAAGAGTTGAATTGAAATTGGACCAGAGGCCCCAAATTGGCCTTCTAACATAGTGTTGGGTCAATCCCAGCCATTCCTTGCTAAATCTGACAATCATGATGAGAGGACCATGTAGTCTTGAGTACTTCATGGCAATTAGCTTTTATCCTATTATATCTTCTTGTGGACTATTATGCACATATCTGCGGTCTCTCTTATGTTGGGGACCTTTTTATTGGGACGTTTCTTTGTGCTATGCTTTGTTTGTTATGTTCCTGTGGAGGTCTGGAAGGCAGAGTCATGAAAATCTGACTGACTGTTTTGTTTGACACAGGCTGTGGTACTAAACCCTCCGACTACCGGTGGCTATCACTTGATCCAGCAGTTGTTTCTGTGAACAGCTTGGGTTTAGTCCGTGCCAAGGGATTGAGTCAGGGAGTGATACGAGCCGTGGCTTTGACAAATCCATTGAATGCAGATGAGGTGCTCTATGTGCTGTGTGTTTCTGCAGTCAAGTACGGATCTGATTTATGTGATTCAGAGATGGGTGCACCTTAGCATTTCAAAGCTACTGGAGCTCTTAGATTTGGAAGAGAGTATCAAATGATGTCAGAATTTATTGCATGAGCACTGACATGCTTTGTCTCTCTGTGTTTGTCCTTTTTTCTTGTAATTCTGTCTTTGTCTCTGTCTGTCTTTCTGTCTTTGTCTCTCTCTATCTTTCGTGACCTGCAGCTGTAAGACAACTAGACTTTCTAGCTCATCTGTGAACTTGACAAAGTTTGTACAATATCATGCAGACAGCAAAGAGTGCTTTCGTTCAAGATTAGATACTGATTGGGACATTAGTATCATTATAGCACCTTCTTTGTATGTGGAAATTTGTCTTGAATTGAGCATGGTTTTGCAGGTTGTAGTTGAGGTATCCTGTCCTTCTTCCATTGCCAAGATTGAAGGCTTGGCAGTGGAGGCAGAAATTGGTTCGTTTATTCCAGCTGGTGTCACTCTGAAAGGTCCTGAAGGTAAGATAATCTGCTTGAGGAACTAAACACCTCAAGGAAACATTCTAATTTTGGAAGAGGCTTTGAAGGTACTTTTGCCAACTATAGTTCTATTTTGTAGTAATAATGCCAGTTATATTGCAGGCATTGCTTATTCAAAATGCAAGTCATTTTCTTCTCTTATTGACTGGAGACTTCTTGGTGGAGAGGGCTTATTTGAACAAGCTAATAACACAGATGATTTGGACTACCTTAAAAATGGTTTTGAGGATTTTGGTCCCCTTTGTGGATGGACATATTTTTTGGCTATCCGGCCAGGTCGTGCAACTGTCAGTGCATCTTTGGCTCTTGATTGTTCTTTAAAAACCACCAGTCTAGCAGCATCTGAAAACATTCTCTCAGTTTCTTGGACTGTGGCTGCTTATGCTCCATTATCAGTTTTACAGATTGGTGTTGGACACTCTTATGGGGATTATCACTGTGGTACAATAGCTCACCTTGAGAACATTGGAAGTACATATGAAATGAGTCAATGTCAGGTGCATGAGATGCTACTTGTGCCGGGGAGCAGTATGAAGGTCATGCTAAAAGGTGGACCTGAACGTTGGGGTCAAGGAGTCGATTTTCTTGAAGGCTATGATATTCTATCAGATAACTCTGAAAATGAATCAAAAAATATTGAAGTGTCTTATCTGACAATTGGTGGTCGACGCCTCTACGACATCACCTGTGTTTCTCTTGGAAATTATGTAAGTATGATCAAGCTGCTTTTTATACATGCTGTGGTTTCCCAAGAACTTGGAGTTTGTGGTAGGGTGCAAGTAATTCCTATCTTTTGTTCTGTTCCACCTTATGTTCATTCCTCTTTGTCCAAGTAAGTAATTTTCTTGAGAAAAATTACTCAAAGGTGAGTTATAACCTCTGGGCAATATGGCATTCATCATGCCTCCCTTTGCAGACAGCGTCGGCAGATGGCAGAGGAATTACTGGCTTTGGTTCGTTTATTGCTTCTTGAATCCCCAAACGATTCATTTCTGCTTCTATTGGCTACATGATTGGTTGACCTTATTCAGCAGTTTCAGTTGAGATCTTATCAGCAGGCTTAACTGAAATCTCTGACTGAAAATGTAAGATGCCTCCTTGTAGAATCATAAATTCTTTCGAGGTTTGCACCCTTAACCTGCTCGAGAGAACATGGTCAGACTCCAACATCCGAAGGGCCACATGGTTATAGATCCATAGACCATTGGCTACGTATGCCGAAACTAATTTCTGGGTCTTCTTGGCTTGGCTTTGACCCCCTTTGAGCAAATTTTCGATGCTCATTTGGCCTTTTATGCTTTGGATAGGGATCAGGTCTCACCTAACATCCATGTTGCCTTGTAGAGTGATATTTGTGAGGATGAGGTTATGGATGTATTATTGCATTCACCCATGGATAAATGTGCTAGTTGGGATGGCCTCACTAATGAGTTCTTTGACACCTATAGCACTCATTTGGTAAAACCCTTGACTGTCATGTATCAGCAGGCTTGGGAACAGAAGTTGTGCGAACATCATGGAAGGAGTTAGTTATTAAATTGATATCAAAAGTGCCTCTTCCTTCAATGTTGAAACTTGGTGACTGATCTCCCTAATGGGGTCAATGTATAAAATTTTCTCGAATATCTTGGCCAACCGCCTTGATAAGTATCTCCCTGACATTGTGTACCCAAATTAGTATGGATTTATCAAGGGTAGAAACATTTTGCCTAATGTGCTCAATGTGCAGATGGGAATTGACTATGCCTAACATTCTAATCAAGAAGTGGCATTAGTGCAGTTAAATTTGGAAAAGGTCTTTCGTATCTAGATTAGTCCTTTCTTGCAGAGCTAATGCACCTTGTGGGTTTTGGGCCGTGCATGTCTCAGTTGATATACACTATGAATGCTAATGCATCCTTGTGGGTCATGTCAAATGGTGTTGTTACTGACCCCTTTCCCATTGCATGCTCAATTAGACAGGGCTGCCCATTGAGCCCTTTGTTTTTTGCTTTGGCGATCCATCCAATACCTAGTATGTTATCCCATATGGTGGCCACTGGGCAGTTATTTAGTTTGTTCCTTCCTTTCGGACAGCATTTTGTTGCTTAGTTGTTAGCAGATGACAGGTTCATGATCCTCAATGCAAAAAGGGATAATCTTCATAAGGCATGGGATGTTTGGAATCTTTTTGGGCATGCCTCTGGCCGCCATGTTAATACTCCGAAATCTTCCCTTATCAGTAGCATTGAATTATTTTTAGTCCTTGGGGTGTTAGTACCCTGTGTCAATTATGTTTGACATTGGGGTTATCCCTTCGGTGTTTATGTTCAGCCAAACCATTTACTGGAATGGACCTTGCAAAAGTTGAAGGCCGAATTTGTGATACCTTGTTGGGAGTTGATGTTAGCCAAAATATTTGCGGGAATGGATCTTGCAAAAGTTGGAGGCTAAATTTGTTTATTGGAAAATTGTTTGGTGTCTTCTTAATCATGGAAAATTGTTTGACGTCTTTCTTGGTTCTTCTTAATCATTTGGTGTCTTCATGGAAAATTGTCATGCAGCTAATTGATTACTGATGGAAATTTTGGCAGTGTCTCCTATTCTTTCGTGAAAAGGCAAATCAGAGGAGAGACCTAAATTTACTGGCATGTCTTGGACTGACCTTGATGGTTGATGCCACTCTCTTCCCCCAAGACACATCCTGATGCCATTTCTACACTTGTTGTTTGTGTGCCAGTCTTGTGTCACCCCAATATTGTGGCTTGTCTGCAAGCCTCATGCCCTATGTGCTAGCCTTCTGTCCGCCTTTTTGGCGTGGGGGGATTTGCGCTTTGTTCACGTCCAGTTTGTGCTTTGTCCTCAAGGATGCTATGGCTATAGTGGGTCACATGTTGGTGTCCCCCAGTCTGAATGCAGCCAACGGAAATCAACTGTGCATGCTTTGGGATATAGCTAGAAAGAGACCTAACTGGTTGTGCTTCGATTGTAGTAGTATGAGGCCTCTTTGGTTTTGGCTTAAGTTGGGTACTTTTAGTGGTTGTTGCTTTCCCTCTGGTCAACTACATCACTTTGCAGCATAATGCCTAGACCGAAAAGGTACTATGGTGGATCAGCCCATGGATAAAGATAAAAGCATCTACCCCATTTTGCCAAGTAGCAGATTGTTCAACCAAGCAAGCTTGATGGAATAAAGGTAAAGCGAAGGAGGCCCCTACGCCCATCGTACTTGTTGATCCTTCTCCATTGTAGGACCTCCTTTGCTCTTATTTGCATTGTCGAGACAAGTCTTTTGACGTGTATACTATGTGAGTTTCTATTGCCACCAAGGCTCCACAACTCTCCAAATAGCTACAGCCACAAGAACTTGCAATTGATCCTCTTGCTTAGTTAGCTTTTGATGCGGCCGGTCAAGTCATCACGCCATGGGATTGTAAGTATCCAGATTTTGCTTCCCACCTTGTAGATTGGCCTTCTCCGTGTCGACCGAACATATTGCTCTGGCATGCATCCTTTGCACTATCGCTTGAAATGGGACAACTTTGCAGGACACTGCTTTTCGTGTGGAAAATTGGGGCATTTTATGGCCGAATGCCCAGAGAGGCAACCGTCTTCAGATGATGCGCATGTTGTGCTGCCTATAGAGGACATGGTACTTGATGCCCCGTGAGACATGGGGCCATCTAGTCACCTAATATTTTGGATAAAGGTAAACAACCGGTCCTGGGTTTGGATTCCCGTAGCAATGATTGGCTAGAGGTACGTCCCAAAAAAGGTAAAAAGTTGGATGGTGGCTTGGCGGATTCTGGGCCCAATGTTTCACAGGATTCCATGCTCACGTATATGCGCAGGAAAGGAATGGTCTCTTCACAGCATGTTGCGCATCTGTGGTTCCTTCTGCTCCCCGTAATCAGTCTACGAGGAAAGTATATACAGATGGTCCAAAGGGCCCACCTTCTAAGTTGGCGTTTGATAATAGAGGTAATGTGATTACACCCTAGGATCGTCGTTATCCTTGTTCCACTCCCAAGGCAGTGGATATTCCATCTACCTCTAAAGCGGCTCGTCAGAATTCTTTTGCAGTGTTAGCTGATTTTCTGGATGAAGGTGTCCTTGATATTCTAGCAGACAAGGTTAAATCAAGGCAAGCGGTGCCTCGTTCCTGATTTCTTTTTTGAAGATATATGAAGATAGCCACGTGGAATGTGCGAGACATTTGTTCTCGCCATAAGCAACATGCCATGTGGACTGTCTTGCATGAGAATTAGTGGGATGTCTTGTGTGCGGTTGAGCACAAGAGCCACGGTGAAGCAGGAAAAGTTGTGGATTGCCATGGGTTTCACTTGTTTTATGCAGGAACACATGCTATGCACTATTCTGGCGTGCTTACGATTGTCCATGAGAAATACCAGCCTGTTCTTATTAAAAATGATGTACAGGGCCGCTTTTGGTAATCGAAGTTTTATTTGAAGGAGAGATCTTATGGTTGTTGGGCCTCTATGCTCCGAATGACCCTTCATCTCGACGGGATCTTTGGAAGACTTTGCAGAGCTCCATGTCACTTGGCAGAAGGGGTTTTTTGATGGGGGATTTCAATATGTGTGTTGACTTTTCTCAGTCCACTTCAGGGCATTCGGTGATTGATGCTCCGGAAAGCCGGGTGTGGAATGTCTTTGCTCTTGAGGTACTTAAGCAAGATCTATGGTCTTGGCTCCACACTTCTTCTACAGGGTTTACTTTTCATTCCGCACAATATGCAACTACATGGTCGTGGCTGGACCGAATGTATATCATGCAGGATGATGATTTTCTTCATGAGATGCTGGAAATGAAAGTCTTGCAGCAATATGCCTTGTCGGACCATTTCGCTCTCCAGCTTGAGATACTTGCCCAACCCATTGCACCTTTTATGCAATTGCTGGATAGACTGCCTTTACATTTCAACTCGTCTTATTTGAAGCATCCAATCTTTCAAGGCTATATGCAGCACTTGATTGAGAGGTTTTTAGTGGTCTTCGTCTCTGAGGGCTCGGCTTCCTTTGAACGACTGCTCTCTAATGTGCAGCGGGTTGCTCGGCAGTATGGGATCCATCATGCCTCTATTTGTCGGAGGCGTCGAGACACAGCGGAGGCCTTACTGGCTTTGGTTCATTCACTGCTGGTGGACTCCCCAGATGATGAATTTTTGCTGTCACTGGCAATGCGTGTGGCTGATCCTATCAAAGAATTTTAGTTGAAATCTTATCAGCAGGCCAAATCGCACAACTTGACTGACAATTTGCAAGATAGTGCTTGTCAGACTCATAAGTTCTTTCGCACCTTGCATGTTTCTCGGGCTCGAGAAAATACGACTAGACTCCAGGATTCAGAAGGTCGAATGGTCACTGATCCGCAGACCATTGTCAATATGTACAAGAATTATTTTCTTGATCTTCTTGGTTCTTCTCCGTCGCCTTCTAACCAGGTTACGCATGCACACTTTGTCTTCTATGATTTGGTCTGCCATCAGGTTCCACTTGATATTCAAACCAGTTTGGAGGCTGATATTTGTGAGGAGGAGGTTACGGATGTTTTGTTACACCTGCCTAAGGATAAAAGTCCTGGTTGGGATGGTCTCACTAATGAATTCTTTGAGAGCTCGGCTATCCAATTGGTGAAGCCATTGGCGGCTATGTTTCAGCAGGTTTGGGAAACCGGGGTCATGCCCTCCTCCTGGAAAGAAGGCCTTATCAAATTGCTTCCAAAGGTTCCTTCACCGTCAATGTTGCAACATTGGAGACCAATTTCTTTGATGGATTCGATGTATAAAATCTTTTCCAAAGTGCTGGCAAATCGGCTCCACAAGCATCTTCCAGCTATTGTGCATCCTTTTCAATATGCTTTCATTAAGGGCCACAACATTTTGCATAATATCTTAAATGTGCAAATGGCTATTGACTATGCTAGGCACTCTAGTCAGGAAGTCGTATTGATTCAATCGGATCTGGAAAAGGCTTTTGACTATTTAGATTGGTCTTTCATTGCAGAACTTATGTCTGCTATGGGTTTTGGTACTCGGATGTCCCAATTGATCTACACCATTAGTGCTGTGGCTTCTTCGTGAGTTATGCTCAATGGTGGGGTTATAGAGCCATTTGTCCTTGCACGTTCGGTGAGACAGGGTTGCCCTTTGAGTCCTCTATTCTTTGCTTTGGCGACCCACTCGGTTCTTTCAATGTTATCTTCAATGGCAGCCTCTATTCAGCTGGCCGGATTGTCTCTTCCTTTGGGACAACACTTTATTAGCTAATCTTTGGCTGATGATAGCTTTATGATTTTGCGTGCGGACAAGGACAACATGCGCAAGGCATTAGATATTTGGATGCTCTTTGGTCATGCTTCTGGTCTTCGTATCAATGCCTTCAAATCAGCCATTCTCAGTTGCACGGAGTCTAATTTACAGTCATTGGGCTGGCAGGGTCAGGTGGTTCCCCGTGGTTCCATTGTCAGGCATCTTGGGTACCCGTTGGGTGTTGATGGTTTTCCAAAGCAGCTACTGAAGTGGATTTCACAGAAACTGGCAGCCAAGTTTATGTATTGGAACCCAAGGATATGGTTCTGTGCGCAGAAGAGATGCCCCTTGGTCCTGACTTCCAGCCTACGGCCAAACGCACCAAGCATACCTTGGAAGAGACAATGGATCATCAAGATCATTCCTATGCTCAGGTTGCTTTTGATTCTGTGGACTCTCAGGATGTTGACTGGGAGCATTTGCTGGAGTTTGCCAATACTCTGCTTGGTGATTATGTTCAACATAATTAGGAAGTCTTTTCTAACTCTGCAATTGAAGATGTTTTGGAAGCCATTGTGGACCCGAAAAATGTCCTGCGCTCCTTTTCAGTGTTTTATTTACGCGTTGTGATATTCTTCTTCACTGGTAAGATCCCACAGTTTTCTCGTATTCGCTAGTGGCTGCACAGTCTGCTACAAGGGGAATGTGTTGAAGAGATTTTTGTTGGGCCCCGAGGCTTTTTTGAGGTGCTGTTGAAATTTGAGACGCACCGTGCTGCACTCCTGTCTAAAGTGCCTTTGTTCTTTGATCGCCGTTTGGTCCATGTTGTGCCTTGGGAACCAATGGCAGATTTTTAGCGCCTGCTGCAACGTGAATGCCCTGTGTGGGTTGAAGTGGAAAATTGCTCGGCTGTCTATTGGCCAATGTTGTAGGACGCCATGGCCGCTGTGGGCACTGTTCTGGTCCCTCCAAGTCTAAGGGCCGTGAATCGTAACCGGTTGTGTATGTTATGGGACACTGCTAGGAAAAGGCGTGCTTGGTTACGTCTCAATTGCTCTAGCATGCATTCTTTACACTTACGCTTGAGATGGGGCAATTTTGCAGGACATTGCTTTTCGTGTGGAAAATTGGGGTATTTTATGGCCGAATGCCCAGAGCAGCACCACACTTCAGATGCTAAGCATGTTGCGTTGTCCATGGAAGATATGGTGTGTGATGCTCTGTCGTAGGATGCTACCCACCCACCTAAAGTTCTGGATAAACGTAAACAATAGGTTTCGGGTTTGGATTCCCGTGGCACTGACTAGGTCGAAGTACGTGCAAAACAAGGCAACAGGATTGTTGCCTTCCACATCAGAGCATTCGGTAATGGACGCGCCGGAAAGTCGTATGTATCATGAGTTGGCTCTTATTGTTCTTAAGCAAGATCTCTGGTCCTGGCTACACCCGTCTTCTACAGGGTTTACTTTCCATTCTGCCCAGTATGCAACAACATGGTCGCGGTTGGACCGCATATACATCATGCAGAATGATGATTTCTTCCTGATATGCTCGAAATGAAAGTGTTGCAGCAATATGCCTTGTCGGACCATTTCCCTCTGCAGCTTGAGCTGCTTGCACAACCCATTGCACCTTTTCAGCAATTTCTAGAGGGACTCCCTTTGCGTTTCAACTCGTCTTATTTGAAGCATGCAATCTTTCAGGGCTATATGCAGCAATTGATTAATCGATTCTTATCGGACTTCTCCTCTCAGGGTACTGCTTCGTTTGAATGATTGCTCTCTAATGTGCAGTGGGTTGCTCGGCAATATGGGATCCATCATGCCTCTCTTTGTTAGTAGCGTCGACAAGCAGCGGAGAACCTGCTGGCTTTGGTTCGTTCTCTGCTGGTGGACACTCCAAATGATGAATTTTTGCTCTCACTGGCAATGCGTGTGGCTGATCTTATTAAAGAGTTTCAGTTGAAATCTTATCAGCAGGCCAAATTGCAACATCTGACGGAGACTTTGCAAGATAGTGCGTGTCAGACTCATAAGTACTTTCGAGCTCTCCATGCCTCTTCTGCTCGAGAGAATATGACTAGACTCCAGGATGCAGAAGGTCACATGGTCCTTGATCCGCAGACTATTGTGCATATGTGTAGGAATTATTTGCTCGACCTTCTTGGTTCCACTTCTCCACCTTTAGGCTAAACTACTCAGGCCCGTTCAGTTTTTTATGACCTGGTCCGCAATCAAATTCCGTAGGATATGCAAGCTACTATGGAGTCAGATATTTGTGAGGCGGAGGTTATGGATGTTTTGTTACACTTGCCCAAGGATAAAAGTCCTGACTAGGATGGTCTCACCAATGAGTTCTTTGAGGTTTTTGCTACCCAATTGGCGAAACCATTGATGGCTTTGTTTCAGCAGGTGTGGGAAACGGGGATCATGCCTTCCTCTTGGAAAGGACTTATTAAACTGCTTCCAAAAGTTCCTTTGCCGTCTATGTTGAAACATTGGCGCCCAATTTCTTTGATGGGTTCTATGTATAAAATCTTTTCCAAAGTAATGGCGAACCGGCTCCATAAGCATCTTCCTGCCATTGTGCATCCTCTCCAATATGGTTTCATTAAGGGCCGAAACATTCTGCACAATGTATTAAATGCGCAACTGGCGATTGATTATGCAAGGCATTCTAATCAGGAGGTCGTAATGATTCAATTGGACCTGGAAAAGGCTTTTGACTATCTGGACTGGTCTTTCGTTGTAGAACTTATGTGTGCTATGGGCTTTGGTGCTTGGATGTCTCGTTTGATCTACACCATCAGTGCTGTGGCGTCATCGCGAGTCATGCTGAATGGAGGCGTTACCGAGCCATTTGTCCTTGCCCGCTCTGTCAGACAGGGGTGCCCTTTGAGCCCTCTCTTCTTTGCCCTTGCGACTCATCCAATTCTTTCGATGTTATCTCATATGGCAGTGTCTACTCAGTTGGTTGGATTGTCACTTCCTTCTGGACAGCACTTGATTAGCCAATCCTTGGCTGATGACAGCTTTATGATTCTGCGTGCGGACAAGGATAACCTTCGCAAAGCATTAGATGTTTGGGCTCTCTTTGGTCAGGCTTTCGGTCTTCGCATCAATTCTTTGAAATCAGCCATTCTCAGCTGCACGGAGTCGGATTTGCAGTCATTGGTTTGGTAGGGTATGGTTGTTCCCCGTGGCTCCATTGTCAGGCATCTTGGGTACCCTTTGAGTGTTGATGTTCCCCCAAAGCAGCTTCTACAGTGGATTTCTCAGAAACTGGCGGCTAAGTTTCTGTATTGGAAGTCTCAGGCCTGGCCCTTCCATGTTCACCTCAAAGTAGCCCAGACAATTATGTTGCCAATGCTCACATATTTCTTGCCATTGCTGCCTTGGACTACTACTACACTGAATGCTCTTACTCGTTCTATTCGTTTCATGCTATGGAAGAAGGATTCCGTGCATGCAGGCATTTCGTGGATTTCTTGGTCGCATGCGCGCACCCCCAAACGCATGGGTGGAGGGGCTATTTTGGATGCACAAACTCACATGTTGGCACTCCGTTGGTCTCTTTTCCGTGCCATGTGCTCGGATCATCATCTGTGGGTCGTTATTACCCTTTATTTCCTTGAGAATCACGGGCTTCTGCATGGTAATACCCAAATCGGGAGTTCTTGGTGGCATGTTGACTCATCTGGTTGCCTCTTAGGAAGATGTACTTTGCTTTAGAGTTGGGTGTTCTCGTGATCTGCGAAAGGAGGCTAATTCATTACAAGCAGAAGTGGTGGCCACATCTTGGTTGCTTAATTGACCACATAAAGATTTGCGACGAGATAAATTTTATCTGATTGCTCAATTGGGGTTGCAGTTGGTACATGATGTTGCCATTCCTAGGTAGTCCCATCTTTATTCTTTCCGATGCATATTCTAGCACTTTCAGGTGCCTAGAGTCTAAAACTTTATCGGTAGAATCCATTTTCTTCTTTTTATCGTGGTTCAACTTGGTAGGATTGGATATTTGTGAAATTGGATGATTTTCAAAACAGGTCGGTTGATCAGATCTACCACAAGATGGTAGAGGACAAGTGATGGGTCATCGAGAAAGCAAGTAAAGTCTGTTGTTCCTAGGATAGTAGAGAGAAGTGGTGGGATAAATTTCTTCCATTGTGGAGGTCCAAGATTCCTTATCGGGGGAAAGTATTTGTGTGGAGGCTGTTTATGGGTGGTCTTTCTAGTGGGGATGTCCTATGTGCGTGTAAGATCTTGTGGGGCCGTTGTATCTTTTACACTACTTGTGATGACACATTGATTCACCTTTGCATCTCTTGCTCTCTCACGAGACACATTTTGAGCTTTGTTTCGTGTGTGTGGACCTTGGTGACTCAGCATCAACGGACACCATCCGTACTTGGGTCTTGGGTAAGATGGCTTCATTGTCTTCTTTGCACTCAGTTTATCCCTTCCTTTTCCAATTTCTTAGATGGAAAGGTCTTTAGCACGTTTGGCATACCCTTGATGCCTTCATTTTTGATTTGGCCTCAAGTATTCATGGTCATGTGGCGGCCAGCATGTACCTAGCCATTCAACTTCCCTTTGAATCAAATTGAATCTTCTAGCAAGTTGATTTAGTTTCCTAGATTCAAATGTGCCCACTTGTGTAGCCTTGCCCGACACATAATTTACAAATGGCTAGATAGCTAATTATGTTTGTACATACATATATTTCTAGGTAGACTCATCCTTTTGTGGTGACCTTTCTATCGACCTTCTAGTGTATGCAGAGTTGTGTCAGGAGATTGACATGGGACCATAGGGTACGTCGTCATACTTGGAGCATCCACTATAGGAGATCTTCACACGTATGTCTCCAGATTAGATCAGCTATAGGAGATCTTCACACGTATGTTTCCAGATCAGATGGCTCGATTCAAAGATATGGCGGTCTCAGACACCATCAGGCCATTCTGTTAGATCTACTTCGGTATGCTCTAATGCTTCGGTTTTCAATAGATGGTAGATGAAGAATACACAAGTCCAACAGAATCAATTTCCCACTTTTCCAAGGGAAACATCATCAAAATGGGGTTTAGTAGCCTCTTACAATTTTCCCTAGCATCGTGTCTCTAATAGATATCACAACACTTAGCATATTCAAAAGCATATTGGAAAATCATTGGCCACTAATATTCAACACATACAGACTTCTAGGTGGTAAGCCATCTAGAAAAATGATCCCCACATGATGAATCATGGCATTTCTCTAAAATGAATGGTACCTCATTAGGCACTACATAATGATGATACAACTCACCCACTCCCATTCTATATAGGACACCAACTATAATGGAAAAGTGAAGTGCATGTTGCTTAATCTTCCTCTTCTCAGACATAGAAAGAGCTTACATAGGGTTACCTCTAGATAGATAATGTGTAATAGATGTGTACTATGATGGAATTAAGGCTGCATCAAACTTACATAACTCTTCGCAATCACTGATGTTAGCCATGTCTTCTTAGGCTCACCCAAGTCCATTAAACATTCAACAATTTCTTGCAATTTTGGTGGCTTACTCTGAATCTCATAGTCAAACTCCTATAAAGATATTAACTAGTTGGCCAAGCAATCTTAGGGTTTAATCTTGTTCATCAATAAGTGTAGTCCCTCAGTCTTGGTGAAGAACAACACATTCTCATAAAGAATATAATGTCTAAATTTATTGGTGGTCAAAACTATAGCCAAGCATACTTTTTCTAAATAATTGTAAAGAATCTTTGAAATGCTTGATTTTTTGCTAGCAAATGTAATCAGATGATAAAGCTATCCTTCCCAAATTTGGGATAGATAGGAACTCATGCTATGCATAGTCACAACCCTAAAGATATAGAAACTTCATTCCTTTAAGAAGCCTTAAGTACTGATTTTTTGGAAAGTTCCATCTTAACATCCTCAAACACTACCTTACATGGTTCAGTCCATTCAAACACATGGCGATGTGATAAGAGATTCGTCAGTAGAGGTAAAGAATGCTTAGCCAATGTGTTAGTTAACTGATGATATTGCCCCACAGATGAGAAAAAAACTATGAAACTTCCTTGGGCTCGTGGGTATGACTACTACTTTCTTAGGATTAGTAGTAATACCATCTAAACTCACCAAATGGCCCAAGAACAAGCCATAAGGAACCCCGATACACACTTTCGCAGATTGAGTGCAATGCACTACTCATGGAAATATATAAAATATTTATGGAAAATAATAAGCAATCTATTTTGAATCGTGACAGCCCCCAAATCATCTATAAAGACCTTGAGTTCTTC
Source organism: Lygodium microphyllum (assembly GCF_053477565.2). NCBI lineage: Eukaryota > Viridiplantae > Streptophyta > Polypodiopsida > Schizaeales > Lygodiaceae > Lygodium > Lygodium microphyllum. Next base: position 30,159,230 of record NC_141153.1, on the reverse strand, counting down.
AAGGAAAATATCGGCGAATGTCTTGTCAATTGTCCTTTGCTAAGACCCAAGGGCATTCCATGAGTTGTCTTGGCATCTGTCTCCTATGGCGCTCAATGATGGCTCTAATTTGTTTGTGGTGTGGATGTCTAGGCCTTCCTTCGGGTGGGCGTAGGTGCCTAGACCAGCTGAGTGCCATCCCTATCCAAAGGGACACCTACAAAAGATGAGGTCCAATGATGTACTCTTGTAGGCTGTGGCAGTAGTGGTATGTGCCATAGTGGGTCGTGTAGCAATGAAAAAGTCAATGACAGCTCTTTGTCTATGTGAGCTGAGCTGTGGGGGCCTCCTACTCCGTAGAATAGCTGCTCTACGCCTCTGGAGCTCCAAGAGGAAGAAACCCAAGCATCTTTGATCCTCAAACTGCATGATTCATCTCAAGGGTCGAAGACCCTCTCGAAACAGACAATGGTATCTGCCTGGTATATCATAATATATCGTGCATCGGCAGATGTAGTGTTCCTCTGTCTCTAGCTCTTTGTTGCATAGTGGGCATATGCATTCCTTTGTTTGTATGCCCTCCCATCTGCCTGTCTCAATCCTCAAGTGGTGGGATGAGGTGTAGATCTTACCAATAACTGTGTGCAATCCATGAGGTAGCTGTGTATCCATGTAATTGGGTTAGGTGATCAAAGTTCAAACCATTCTCAGATACTTGAAGGAAGTGGGTCTGGTAGTATGCCATCCTTGTGCCATGGGGCAGGGGTGTCGGCCACATCTTCTTCATATCTAATCTCAGTATGTCTGCTCTGATCACATGGTTCAGCTTTGATCGGCTTAGGTTGAGTGTAGGGGAATCCAAGCTATAGTCAAAGGGGGGTTCGTCTTTTAATCTGCAGCCCATGTAAACTCATGCATGTATTCATTTGAGCATACCAACAATGTTTGTCACCATCTACTGCTAGCTGTCTAGAAGAGGCCAGGGTTAGCTGTGGTATCTTTCTTGGGGGAGCTCCCATAGTCTACGTATGAAAGTCACTGCCTAGATCAAGGCTTCAACCACCATGGGTGATGCTCCCATTTCAGCTCTGATAATCTCCTCCGTTTGTTTGCCATGACTTTGTATCTTTTTATGCATGATGGCTTATGTAGAGAGAGAGAGAGAGAGAGAGAGAGGGAGAGAGAGAGAGAGAGAGAGAGGATACGACAATCTGCTCTGTTTGTTTGCCATGACTTTGTATCTTTTTATGCATGATGGCCTAGAGCTGTCTTGTAATCTTGTAATATTGTACTTGTACTTTTTTGTGATTAATACAATTACCTATTATAGCAGAGAGAGAGAGAGAGAGAGAGAGAGAGAGAGAGAGAGAGAGAGAGAGAGGTGTGCATCTTGTATACATGTGAGTGTCACTTATCTTTTCATTTCTTGCAGAGTGACTGGAGAAGTTCGGTTTTCAAAGTATGAATTTCTTTTTCTATGGCAGAACATTGTAGGATGTCATTAGCAGCTGCTTTAACTCAGAGAGGTGGGTGCTCCCGGATGGAGACCATCCATTCCAGTCCGGCATAGTAACAAGGGATGGCCAATTTCTAGCTTCTCGTCCAGTCCCATAGCGTCCCATCCTGTCCCTATACCATCCCAATCTCTTCCCCATGGTTGAGCCCCCTCTCATGGTGACAGGAGATGACAATTCCTGCCCCTGTCCCTGCTCCCATCCCTGTTCCCAAAACCCATTCCATGTTACTATGAGTCCGGTTGTGCCAACTTTGTAATTTGCTTTTCTTTTGCTGGTAGCCTTGTGGCTTCTTGTGCAGTTTTCTACCTGAGAAGGGCTGTGGATGAAGGTTGAGACCTTCTTCCAAATCTGCAGCATGGATTCAAGATAGTGCTGTAGGCATTTCTGCACCTGTGGTAGACGTGATAGTTATCTTCTTGATTATGCTCCCTTTGCATCCTTACCAAGCTTTTTGTATTTTTGGAGCCATGCATGTTCACCATAGGGTTACTCTCATCACTCTGGCCATCTTTGCATCAATCTGTGTTCGATTTCTATTGATTTTAGAAGCTAGAGTAGATTCATTTGAATTTTCTTTTAGAAGAAGAGTCAGCTATTTGCACTGCAGTCGACTTGAGATGCAACTTGCTGGCTTCCGACTTGGACGGTTTTGTAACTGTTCCCGCCAAGAACATGGCCCAGAGGCAATTTGGAGTCGTCTCAGACAGTAGAAGTCCTTTTTCCAACACAACCATATGAATGCTCTCTAAACTGTCTTGCTCTTCTCATCTCAAAGTTGTAGAATGGAAACATGCAAAGTTTCAGGGCAGCTTTGATGCCACTGCAAGTTCCAGGTGTAGGCTAACATAGTATAAATGCAGAGTCTTTTTTTGAATATCAAACTTTGGGTATCAGAACAAGTAAATTCAAGGGATAGAATACTATAGTATTATTATTTTTCTAATACAGTCAGAATTATAAAAAGTTTACATTTTACAATGTATTCAGCTGCTTGACAGCATATCATTGTCGCAGTGATCTAAAATTGCTCTGACTGTAGTGGACTTTACAATCGGGTGTCCTTTTGTTTTGATGAGCTGATAAAAGGTGCATCATTGTTTTACAGACTTTGATGTTCTATCGTGGTAACTCTGCTGGACCAGGGCATGCAAAAGCTGTCTTAGCTACAGTCAAACTTTCAGTTATCTGCAGCTTGCCATCATCGATTACTCTTCTGATCGATGCTACTGGTAGATGAAAGCTGAATCATTAGCTTGTTCTTTGGTTTCAGAGGAACATGTTCTCGCACCTTAACATATTTGTGTCCTTCATGTCTATTTCAACTCATTCTATGCTGTTTATACATTGGATCAGATTATTCTTTAGAACAAATAAAAGCTTCTTCCCAAGCAGATCGTGATCAAAACCGTCTGCAGAAAAATCCTGTTACTGTAGTGGGTGGTCGGTCTCTGAAAGTTGCTGTTGTTGCTCTGGGTGCTAATGGGAGTCCATTTGCAAATGCTTCCTCTCTTCCTCTGAGTTGGAGTTTAGAAGGTTGTGCATCTTTAGGTTACTGGGAAGGGCATAATATATCAGTGGATCACATTCAATATGGTCAATGGGAGGAGACACTGGTGCTTAAGGATGGGGTTGGCGAGGTAATGACATTTGTGATGGGGCTTATGCTCAATTCTTATTATGGCTGGGCTGTATCTAATAAAAAATGTCTTTGTTTGGTTTGTCTATCTTGAAGGTTAAGTGGGGTTGTTGTTGATACTTCTGCTGTTTATTTTCAGTGTCTGGTGCGAGCAACTGTAGGCTCATTAAATGAAAGGTGGTTCTCACAACTGCCCAACCAAGAAAGTTTCTTCTCAAAAATGGAACTCTTAATAGATGCTGTGAAATTACAGGTCATCTTTTCAGACATTATTTGAATATAATCTCTTTTATATTAATATGCATGGTATGATTTCTCCCTTCTTATTGCTGATGATGAAGTATTGTTTGCATCATCTTGCAGGTGGTTAGTTCTTTGAGCGTAGACCCAAATTTTGTGCTGCTCTACCACCATTTTAGTGCAAAGGTACTCCCTTGTGTTTGCTAGTTCACAGTCTATTTAACCTCTTAAGCATTGGGTTTATTTGAGTTTGAAAATCTGGAACTTGTCCAGAGAAAGGATCCTATAAACTTCAATTTCTTCTAGTTATTACATAAAGCTTGCCAATTTATCTCCTAGAAGGTCACTGATTCTCAGTTGAGAGTCCTCTTTACATTACAAAAAAGAGAAGTTCAAGGACCAATATGCATGTATATGCACTTAAATGTTGATGGAAACATCTGAAAGGAAAAGCATAAATGTTCTATATTCATGAGCTACTTTTTGTTGGAAAGTGGAGCTGTTAGTAGACAACTAAGTAGCCTGATAGGAACTAGCAAACAGCTAGTAACTAACAATAGTGGATTGGTAACTACTTGTGAAGTGAGTGAGTTATTTTGATAAGACAAACTTAGTGTATTGAGTGGTGAAGTGAATATTTCAGCACTTTAACACAATGAACGATGATTGTCACAATCACATGCCAACTAGAGAGCAATATTAGCAATCACAACTGAATGAAGAATAAATGAAGGCCAAATATCAGAGAAGAGGTGCTAACTTCAATGTATCTCACTCTATTCTTACTCTTGTTCTCTCATTCTACCACAGAAGCTGTGAAGTAACTGTGAAATACATTTCTCATATATAGGACGACTGCCATAGACAATGTTCTGAAATGTAGGACCTAGTTAATGAGGCCTTAATGAACTATTTTTGAAATCTAGGCAAATCCTTGGGTAGATGAGTAGTTTACAAGGAGAACAAAAGATTGTATGAGACACTGAAGTCATCTTACATCTGAATCATTGTTGCTTCCGTATGTCATATGGACTGGTCTGTAGGGTACCATACCATATGTATTTATATGATTTAGTATGGAAGAATTGATCCTTTTCTTCCACACCCTCTTTAGTACAAAATCTGCCCTTTTTTAATATGGAAAGACAGCCCCTTTTCTATGATGATTGCTGTATAATGTAATATGTGTTCACTCTCATCTATCTACTTGTAAGTTGTGGTGCATGTTGTGCATGTGGCATATGCCTTACATGTTTTGGCTTGTTGCCCTCATGTATTTTGTAAAGAAAGGCTCTACAAAAGAAAACGCAAAAACATTTGTATGACAAATGCACAGACCAATAGAGAATATAGTTAGGGTCACAGTAACATAGAGACAATGAACACAGTAAATAATAAAGAATGAATACTGAAAAGAATACAATGCTCAATGCAGCAAACACACTTCACAGTGAAGAATAGTGACCCTTGAACTCCCATTTTTGGAGGATGGGGGCAGAGAGTATGAGTTGGAGAGTGTGCCGTACTTTGATGGATCTTGAAACGCAGCAAGGCAGCCTCCGAAGGTGTTTGGCAGCAGGAAACACAGCAAGGAGAAGTTGGATCTGTGTCAAACAGGCAGGAAAATGCAGAAAAACAGCAAATGCAGATGACTGCTGAAGTGGTAGACAGTTGTTGGCAGCAGAATGTTGAAAATGCAACTTGTAGGGAGGTTGCCAGCTGATGGTGACACCAGCTGTGCAGAAAACACAGGCTGATCAGGGAAGTGCAACACCAAATGTAGGCTTCTGAGTGCAGCAGATAGTGGGTGACAACTGGAATGGATGGCAGCACCAGTTGCTTGATCTGCAGCAGTGAAATTGGGGCAGAAATCGGTCACTAGTAGCAAGGAATGTTTGGACAGCCGGTGCCAAGAGGTGGACAGCAAACCGGGACAGCTCCGGCTGAGATATCCTCCACGAATGGGTTGTGGGGATAGGAAAGCTCTAGCACTTGCAAATTGCAAAAACGAGATTAAGGCTGGATGGAGGGCAGCATGCCTATTAATAGAAAGTTTGGTTCCTCCCAATTAGGATTTGTGGTTATGGGACACATACTCTCTAGTAATGTGTTTCGTTTCAATATAGGTTTAATTCATTAATTAATTAAAATTTGGGGCTGTTTTAAAGCTAATGCATTTTAGCTTAACATATTCATATTGTGTATTCTAATGGTATTGGTATTTTGGCTTTAAACATGTGTTCTATCACTTGTAGTCCAAAATTATCAAGTTAATGTTTTCAGCTTGTAGTAGTGTTGTACCATGCCTTATTAAATCTTAAGGTACCATTTAGTACCGTATGTTATTATACCATATTGTATCATACGTTCTATACCTGACAACTATGATCTGAATTGGGTCAGCAAGTTTGGTAGGTTTTTGAAGTTCTAAAATCTAGAGTATAGATAGCTGAGATTATGTGGGTTGTGTAGCTTTTGTGCAAGAATGAACATTGTTCCTATTGCCAAGTGAGAGTCCTTGGTGGACTCCACTCAAGGGGACTCTGCTTGGGATGCCTTGCTACTAAAACAACTCTAGGTAGAGGGACTTGGGACAACCTAGCACTTTTGACATATTCATTTGCCCACCTTACAAATGACAGATATCACCGTTTAGGTAGGGGGTGATACCTTGTCACACATGAGGTTTTCATGTGCGCCCTTTGGGAGTTAGGCCATGCAAGTTGACCTACATGTAAAACTGCCATGTGCCCATTGTCAGTTAGGCCAGGCACACATGGGCACTTAGATCAAAGAAGGCTAGGCAGATTGGCGAGCTTGGGCTAGGCTAGTGGTTGCTTTGAGACATTGAATGATTAGTTAGTCCCTTGTCACCCTCTTGGAGTTCTGGGTGACTTGGTGGGGTTATGCCTTATTACATTCTAATTTAAGTGGGGGTGTAAAGTTGAGAGTTGCTTAGGTCCCTTGTCACCCTCTCGGGGTTTTGGGATGAGTTGGTGGGGTTATGCCTTATTACATTCTAATGTGAGTGGAGACCTGAAGCTGGGTGTTCCCTAGGCCATTTAGGACTGTATTGTGCTTGCACTTTATTTGTACTATGAAAGATGAAGACAAATGAGTTTGTAATAGACAATCTCTTACCCAATTGGATACATGCTGATTGCTAACAGGATTATACTTTCATGCATGCTGTTAGCAGCCTATTATGTCTGCCTTGCTTGTGTTTAGGACATCTTACATCATTTGCAACCATTGCCAGTCAATTTTCTGTCAGAGTGAGATCGTGATGTGGGAATAAACCAAAGAAATAGTTGGTATTACAGAATCTCCTTTAAGAATGAGGTGAATCAATCCCTCAGACCCCTTTTGCATGAATCTTAATACCATGAACTCCAAGAAAGTTGTGAGATTGCCTACACTGAGAATATACTGATAGCGCAAAAAGAAAGTTGTATCCAATCCATCATCTCCTAGGGACTTGCTCGAAGGCAAGGCTGGAAGAGCCTGTACAAGCTCCTCCTGTTTGAAAGAGGCCAGCAAGTCTAGCTGGAGCAAGAATTGTACATCTGTATACTTGTGACAGATTATGCATTAACAAAGGGACTTCTTGCAGTTGAGAAGTGTGTTGCAAGTTGAAGGTAAGGTCATCTGCAAAAGTAGTGGAAGTGCATACTCTTTTACTCTACAGATTGAGGTGGGTTTGAGCCAAACAGGTGTCACTTAGGACCCTCCGAGCCCATTTCTTCATTTGCTTGACTGTATACTCTTAGACTATTGCAGCAGTTTGATTGATGCCATCATTGATTGTTGGGAAATTTCAAGCCCCAAGTGTAAAGTTTAGAGACTCAACATGGAGAATCTTTGTAAACAGTTTATGGTCCTGCCATTTGCAGAGAAATTGTGTATGATAGGGACTAGATGGAAAGATAGTTAACAGAAGTGTTTATTTGGTTTACTAAATTGTGATTTTTACCTTTGTTTACAGGCTAACCTGGTTGTCCATGGTGGATCCAGCCTCATTGAAGCACACAGCAATGACACACGTGTGGCTGTTGTCCTTGAGCAACCATTGACGCCAAAATTTGCCTACATGACAATAGGTGCTAGGGGTCTGGGAAATGCTCTTATCACAATATGGGATGTTGGGCTAACAAGTCCTGCATCTGTGGCTGCCTTGGTATGGGATCACATGTTTTTGTGTGTTATTGTGGCATGCGTCATCTGAAGTGTGTTTAACTAAGAGAATTGACTAAAAATTCTGCTATGCAAATTGTAATGGTTTCATGCTGGTTCAAATCTGTATGCCTTGCAGAATGTTGTAAAATTAAAGATTTCGTATGGTTATACAGGTTCGTGAACTTGTGCACTCATATGGTGTGACTGTGGTCCTTATCAAGCTTGAGGAAACCATCTTCAGTGTGCACATGCTACCAAATTCTTTAACTAAAATTAGTAGTTGATACATCCAAAAACTGCTCTATGAGAAGATGGCAAAGTTTCACACCAGAAGTTGAAGCAGTCACTTTTTTAGATGGCATCATATCAGCTGTAGACATTTTCGGATGGAGGTTGAACATATAAGATGCACTGGAAACTTGGTAATTTATTGCTAGTTGACATATAGGACATCTATTGTGGAGGGGATATGAATCATGATATGCCATCTCTATGATTTTGGGTTATAGTTCTCATCCACCTGTCATTAGTTCACTGACTATGGTGGGGTTTTTTGAGAAGATGGATTTATGTTTAATGATCTTAAGAATTTCAAGCAGTTTGGATGTTCTTGTTATGCCCTGCAATACTGCTGTGGATTGTAATGCAAGTTTTTTGTGTTGGTTGCTTCAGGTGCGTGTGTCTGAAGTGGCATGGGTGCGACTACTTCTACCTGATGAGGTCACTGTTGAGGTATCATCCCAAGTTTTTTTACTGTTGCTTATCATCGTATCAGACTAGGCTTTATTTTGCAGTGAGATGCTTAGAAACAGAGTTCATGCTGACTGTACTAGTTTTTTAAATTTGAATTTATAAGAAATCATGATTATTGTGTTTCTTACTGTTAATGAAGGTGAAAACGAAATATGTTGTATCCTGGATCAAACATTTGTAGGGGAGAATCATTAAATTACTGTGGCTTTTGGCTGCAAGCTAATATATTAGTTTAATGGACGTTGGGCTTTTTTTGAACAATTGAATTTGTTTGCAGACTTTTGTTTTGAATTATTTATCTCACTCAAAAGTGTGATAATACAATCATAGATTCCTCAGTGAGGGGCATATTTTAGTCAAAAGCAATAGTAAAATGGCTCCAAGTGGTTCTGACGGAGATCTCAAATATATCAGACCTGAGTTTTGAAGTGACTATAACAGAGAGTGTCTGGAGTATACCAGCAAAGGGAAATCGGCCTGGTGAAATATCAGGTGATTTGGAGCAATTTATATGGTCCACAGGACCTAGAACCTTGTGAAACGATGAATATTTGAAAAATCTGGCAAACAGTGAAAAAGCCATCCAAACTCTTGGAGTTTTGCCAAACCCTTTTGGGAAATCACAGACTGTTGGGAACCAGAAAACTTCTCAGGATCAAGTATGCCATAAGTGATTTCTGTATATTTGGAGGTGGAAGGAACCTGTTAACTTTGGCTGTTGCCATTTGATAAAGGAGAAAAGAGAAATTTCTCATCGAAATCTCCTAAGTGTCTGATTGTGGAGCTCATCCTCCTGTTCATAGGTGTGAAACTGGCTGAAGAAATGAAATAAGCATTGTTATCTCTCTCTATTTGGATCTGTGATGCATTCAATGAGTAAATCTTGCTTGTGGGAACACTTTACTTTCTTCTTTGTTTGGTTGGGTTTTTTGCGTTATCTGACTGAGAATGAATGCTTTTTGTTACATCGGGCATTTGGTGTCCTGTTGCAAGGATTCAGGGAGTACTTTGCGTTTGGAAAGTAGCTCACTTAGCAAATTGTTGCAAGTCCTCAATATCGATGCTGGGTTTGAAACTCCACAACATAGCAAAAGAAATAATCTCCATAAGAATAGTCCATCTGTTGTGTATATGCCACAAGAGTAAGCCACAAAGATTCTGATATTGAGAAGTGATGTCATTAACCCTCTCTATGCCAAGAGAGAGCTCCAAGCCTGAGAAGAACTAGAAGAAATCCAAGTCAAGGAAGAATTGCCAACTATCTGAACACAATGGAAGGTGGTTAGCTTGTGAATGTACAGCAAGATAGAAGAATTAACTTGAGAATGTCGAATATCAATAAATGGAGTGTCTGATCAACTGGATGGTGCTTTGTCTTTAGAACATGAACTTCTGTGCTGTAACTATGACCCATTGAACAAGAGGGTTTCAATGCTGAGGATAACTTGCATAGGGGAAAGATTGGATGTGTAGTGGGTCTCTTGGAGTCATGCATGTGCCCCAAAAAACATGGGTGGTGGGGCTATTCTTGATGCGTAGACTCTTGTAGGATTGGGACCTTGTAGGGCGTCTGACACTTGAGTCTTCTTTGGTTAATTGGATTTATTATCTTGTGATGTAAGATCACTCATGGTTGGCCAGCAAAGCAAATGCCCTTTGGGGATTGCACAAATCTCAAGCTTGGTGGAAATTGACAATGATGGAGGGATGGATCGACAAGTCACCATTCAAATGTAAGATATTCATTTGGAGAATGTTGGTGGGTGGCCTTCCCCTTGCATCAGCTCTTGAAAATAGTTGTATCTCCAATGGGAATTGTATCGTTTGTATCACTGCTATTGAGTCTCCTTGTCACAGATTAATTTCCTGGCCTTTTGCTCAGAAGATTTGGGGCCTCCTTTTTGACATTTGGCATGCTATGGTGGGGACTAGGATGGGTGCTTTTGATTGGGTCTTTGGCAAGGCTAAATATCATGGTCCAGCGGAACCTCATAAGAAGATCTTGTTTCACTTTCTTCGATTTCGGTGTTTCTCACATATTTGGGTCACTCGCAATGTGTTCATTTTTGATGCTGCTTTGGGCGTTCAGCATCATGTGGTGAAGGTGAAGGGACTTCTTTAGTGGCAACTTGATCTTACCCAGCATGTTGATATCTTGATCAAAGATGATTTAGTTTCTTGGCTTTGGGTGGTCTCTTCGCTAACCCTGCCCTGACTGTTTGTAATTTGTCTTTTGTACTGTGATAGGACATAATATAATAATTCATTATGAAAAAGAGAGAGAGAGAGAGAGAGAGAGAGAGAGAGAGAGAGAGAGAGAGAGAGAGAGAGAGAGATGATGGCGACCCGTGTGCTGTCGTGCTCTGCGTGTAGCCTGTGTGGAGATGAGCGCTGCCTAATTGCCCTGATTTAGGGCACGATTTCAGCGTTTCTTCCCTGTTCGTGGGCCCTGCATCCCTACATTAACTGCCTGCCGTTCTGGGTATCTGGCTTTTGCTGTTACGGGACCTCCAGATCTGCTGCGACCCTACTGTGAATCTGCAGGGACGACTTTGCTGAGGAGAGACAAATCGATTGCAGCAGACGACCTTACGCCAGTGCAGTTCTGCCCTGCCCCTGTATGAACAGCCTTCTCACTGCCAGTCAGGTACAGACCTGTTGTGCGAGCAGCCCAGACTTCAGCACAGTTCCTGTGCGCCCTTCTGCAGGTAGTCAGGTACACATTTTGCTGCTTCAGTTCAACACATGCTTGGGCAACTTCCTGCAGGGTATAAACACAGACAGTCACAGGCCCCCAGACTTACAGGCTCAGACCTGCGGTCAAAAGGCTTGCATACAGGCATCTGCAAGGATAGAGAAATCTGATTGCAAGGACAGGTCACGTCAGGTGAGACTTGCAGGCAACTCGCTGGCAGCAGGCGCACACACACAAAGAGAGAGAGAGAGAGAGAGAGAGAGAGAGAGAGAGAGAGAGAGCGTTGCTTTTACGAAAAAAAAAGAGAGAGCGTTGCTCTTGGCTGTGCCCCCTGACAGAGAGAGAAGACAGCAATATGGCTGGCCTGGATATGGATTTTCTAGACCGGACGGTGGCAGCCCTTGGCCCTGATTCTGATACAAAGGAGCCGGAGGATATGGTGCCGTGCACGGAGGAGATGCCTCCGGGTTCTGAACTGCCGCCTGCGGGCAAACGCTCCAAGCATACTTCTGACGAGCCAATGGGTCCTCGGGAACGTTCCTATGCGCAGGTTGCCTCTGATCCTGTGGATTTGCAGGAGATTGACTGGTAACATTTGTTGGACTTTGCCAATACTCTGCTTGGCGATTATGTCCAACATAATAATGAAACTTTTTCTGACGCGGGAATTGATTACGTGCTGGAAGCCACGGTGGACCCGAAATCAGTCTTGCGGTCTTTTTCGGTGTTTTATGACCGTGCCGTTATACTTTTCTTTACTGGCAGGATCCCATATAGCGCTGGGCCTAATGCTTCACAGGATTCCGTGCACATGAATATGCGCAGGAAAGAAATGTTCACTTCACAGCATGCTGCGCGTACTATGGCCCCGTCTGCCCCCCGTAATCAGTCTACAAGGAAAGTCTATACAAACGGTCCCAAGGGCCCACCTGCTAAGCTGGCGTTTGATACAAAAGGTAATGTGATTACACCCTGGGATCGACGTTATCCCCGCCCCACTCCCAAGGCAGTGGATTTTCCTTCTACCTCTAAAGCAGGTCGTCAGAATTCGTTTGCAGTATTGGCTGATTTTCTGGATGAGGGTGTCCTGGATGCTCTCGCGGAAAAGGTGAAATCGAGGCAACAGGCGCCTCGTTCCTGACTTTTTTTGAAGATATATGAAGATAGCCACGTGGAATGTGCGAGTCATTTGCTCTCGCCATAAGCAACATGCCATGTGGACTGTCTTGCATGAGAACCAGTGGGATGTATTGTGTGCAGTTGAGCACAAAAGTCATGGTGAAGCAGGAAAAGTTGTGGATTGTCATGGATTCCGTCTGTTTTATGCAGGGACACATGCTACGCACTATTCGGGCGTGCTGATGATTGTCCATGAGAAATACCAGCCTGTTCTTGTTAAAAATGATGTGCAGGGCCGCTTTCTGGTAATCGAAGTCTTATTTGAAGGAGAGATTTTATGGTTGCTCGGCCTCTATGCTCCGAATGATCCCGCATCCCGACGGGATCTTTGGTCGACTTTGCAGGGCTCGATGTCACTTGGCCGAAGGGGGTTTTTGATGGGAGATTTCAATATGTGTGTTGACTCTTCTCAGTCCACTTCAGGGCATTCGGTAATGGATGCGCCGGAAAGCCGGGTTTGGAATTCCTTTGCTTTGCGCGTACTTAAGCATGATCTTTGGTCGTGGCTTCACCCTTCTTTTTCAAGGTTTACTTTTCATTCCGCACAATATGCAACTACTTGGTCGCGGTTGGACCGAATGTATATCATGCAGGGGGATGATTTTCTTCCCGAGATGCTGGAAATGAAGGTCTTGCAGCAATATGCATTGTCGGACCATTTCCCCCTCCAGCTTGAGATGCGGGCACAACCTATTGCACCTTTTATGCAGTTGCTGGATAGGCTCCCTTTACGTTTCAACTCCTCTTATTTGAAGTATCCAATTTTTCAGGGCTATATGCAGCAATTCATTGAGAGGTTCTTATTGGACTTCGCCTCTGAGGCCTTGGCTTCATTTGCACGGCTGCTCTCTAATGTGCAGCGGGTTGCTCGGTAGTATGGGATCCATCATGCCTCTCTTTGTCGGCGACGTCGACATGCAGCAGAGGATTTACTGGCTTTGGTCCGTTTGTTGCTCGTGGATACCCCAGATGATGATTTTCTGCTGTCACTGGAGATGCGTTTGGTCCATCTTATTCAAGTGTTTCAGTTGAAATCTTATCAGCAGGCCAAGCTGCATAACTTGACTGACACATTGCAAGATAGTGCTTGCAAGTCTCATAAGTTCTTTCGTGCCTTGCATGCTTCTTCTGCTCGCGAAAATATGACTAGACTCCAGGATTCGGAAGGTCGCATGGTCACTGATCCGCAGACCATTGTCAATATGTGCAGAAATTATTTTATGGAACTTCTTGGTTCTTCTCCCTCGCCTTCTAGCCAGGTTACGCATGCCCGCTCGGTCTTTTATCATCTGGTCCGCTAGCAGGCTCCACTTGATATGCAAGCCACTTTGGAGGCGGATATTTGCGAGGAGGAGGTTATGGATGTTTTGTTACACCTGCCTAAGGATAAAAGTCCTGGTTGGGATGGTCTCACTAATGAATTCTTTGAGAACTCGGCCACGCAGCTGGTGAAGCCATTGGCGATTATGTTTTAGCAGGTTTGGGAAACGGGGGTCATGCCTTCCTCATGGAAAGAAGGCCTTATCAAACTGATTCCAAAGGTCCCTTCGCCGTCAATGCTGCAACACTGGAGACCAATTTCTTTGATGGGCTCGATGTATAAAATATTCTCCAAAGTGATGGCGAATTGGCTTCACAAGCACCTTCCAGCTATTGTGCATCCTCTCCAATATAGTTTCATTAAGGGCCGCAACATTCTGCATAATATCTTAAATGTGCAAATGGCTATTGACTATGCGCGGCACTCCAGTCAGGAAGTGGTATTGATTTAATTGGACTTGGAAAAGGCTTTTGACTACGTGGACTGGTCTTTCATTGCAGATCTCATGCCTACTATGGCTTTTGGTACTCGGATGTCCCGATTGATCTACACCATTAGTGGTGCGGCTTCTTCAAGAGTTATGCTCAATGGTGGGGTTACAGAGCCATTTGTCCTTGCACGCTCGCTCAGACAGGGTTGCCCTTTGAGTCATCTCTTCTTTGCCCTGGCGACTCACCCGGTCCTTTCAATGTTATCCTCAATGGCGGCTTCTGCTCAGCTGGCAGGATTGTCTCTTCCTTTGGGGCAGCACTTCATTATCCAATCTTTGGCTGATGACACCTTTATGATTTTGCGGACGGACAGGGACAACATTTGAAAGGCATTAGATGTTTGGACGCTCTTTGGTCAGGCCTCTGGTCTTCGCATCAATGTCTTTAAATCAGGCATACTCAGTTGCACGGAGCCTGATTTACAGTCATTAGGCTGGCAGGGCCAGGTGGTTTCCCGTGGCTCCATTGTCAGGCAACTTGGATACCCATTGGGGGTGGATGTACGGCCAAAGGAACTACTGGAGTGGATTTCACAAAAACTGGCGGCAAAGTTTATGTATTGGAAGTCGCAAGCGTTGCCATTCCATGTCCGCCTCAAAGTGGCTCAGACAATTATGCTACCAATGCTAACGTATTTCCCCATTGCTGCCGTGGACGCCTACTACTTTGAAGGCTCTCACTCATCCCATTCGTTTCATGCTATGGAAGAAGGATTCACTGTAGGCAGGTATTTTGTGGATTTCATGGTCACTCTCGATTTTCCAGTCCCTCTTCCTCTCTGTTACGGCACTTGGTCGGCTCTTGGAAAGTGGTGCTCCAAAAGGCCCGTTGGCATCCAGTAGGGGACCGCTTGCAGACTAACTCCTTTCAGCTGGAATTGTTGGCAGTATCGAGATTACTTTCATGGGAAGACAAACATCAGCTCAGACCGAGATATAACCGCATGGCCCGTTTAGATGTGACTTCGATTGCAGATGCTACCCTTGCCACTCGCAATGTCCTTGCATCGTTTCGGACTGCTAGGAGACTTTTCAGGATCCCGCGCGGATACCGTGGTTTATGGGGAAAGCTTTTGTTGGAGCTTCAGGGTAGGCAACCCTTTCCTGCCCTGCTGGGGCTGTGGATCGTCCTTGGCAAGACTGGGACCTTGCAGGCCGGTTGAGTCTGGAAAAGGCCTCTACTAATCAGGTGTATCATCTTCTCATTCAAGATCACCAATGGCTGGGTGTGAAAGCTAATACTATGCGGAAATCGCTGTCATGGTGGCAGGCAACGCTGATGGAGGGCTGGCTGAATAAGGCACCTTTCAAATGCAAGGTCTTTCTTTGGCGGGTAATGATTGGTGGTCTTCCTCTTGCCTCGGCCCTTTCCAAGCGTCGAATCTCGAATGGCAATTGTTTCTTCTGTACCACTACTGCGGAATCGGCCCGACATCGTTTTCTTTCTTGCCTGCTCGCCAAGAATATCTGGTCACTCTTGTCGCAAATCTGGCGCGCAGTGGTGGGGTCCTCACTAACTCCTTTTGATTGGGTTTTTGTGCGCCCAAAGTACCCCACACCGCCACAGTTACATATGAAGATCTTATTTCACTTTTTCAGATACTGGGGATGCTGGCACATTTGGACCACACGCAATGCTTTTCTCTTCGATTCAGTCTCTAATGTACCGAGACATATTGCAGGCTTAAAGGGCTCTTGCATTGGCAGATAGATCTCATCCGGCACTCCGACTTGCTCCCTCGGGAGGATTTGCTTCCCTGGCATATGGCAATTGCCTCTGGGTCGTTGCCATGATTGGTGTAACCTTTTTCGTGCATTAGTACGGGGATTTCCCACACGTTGGCCTAGGGCCCTCGTGTCTCTTGTAATCATGTAATCTTGTAATCTTGTACATTTTTTTCGTAATTAATATAATTACCTTTTACGAAAGAGAGAGAGAGAGAGAGAGAGAGAGAGAGAGAGAGAGAGAGAGAGAGAGAGAGAGAGAGAGAGAGAGAGAGAGAGAGAGAGAGAGAGAGAGAGAGAGAGAGAGAGAGAGAGACTTGAAACATAAGAGAGAGAGAGAGAGAGAGAGAGAGAGAGAGAGAGAGAGTGGTCGGACCCTGGCACCCCCGTGACCTAACCGGGCCTGCCGCCGAATCCTGCCGTTGACCACGCTGCCGTCGTCTGTTGCACGCCGTCGAATCCTGCCGTTGACCACGCCGCCGTCTTCTGTTGCACGCCAGGTCGCCTGGATCTGCCCCATCGTGACCTGCACCCTGTTTCGTCGCCCGTCTGCTGCGCGTTGTTGGCGCGTGGCTCTGGTCGAGACTGAGCCCACCAGGCAGTCCCGTTGCCTCTGCGCGCCTGCTGCACAACAGGTCGAGGCCTGGACTTGCGCCGTTGCGACCTGCACCTTGCTTTCTCGTCCGTCTCCTGCGCGCTGTTGGCGCCTGGCTCTGGTCGTGACTGAGCCCGTCAGGCAGTCCCCTCGCCTCTGCTCGCCTGCTGTACAACTGGTTGATTCGTCAGGCGGCGCCACTTTTCCTGAAATACGAGCTAAGGCAGCCGAGAGCGAGAGAGAGAGGATCGCCTAGACCTGCGCGCCGCCTGGAGACCCATCTGACGACTGGCGCCTGACGACTTCTTCAGAGAAAAGACAGCAGTATGGCTGGCCTGGATATGGATTTTCTTGACCGGACGGTGGCAGCCCTTGGCCCTGATTCCGATGCAGAGGTGCCGGAAGATATGGTGCCATGCACGGAGGAGTTGCCGCCGAGTTCTGAACTGCTGCCTGCCGGCAAACGCTCCAAGCATACGCCTGATGAGCCAATGAGTCCTCCGGAATGCTCCTATGCGCAAGTGGCCTCTGATCCTGTGGATTCGCAGGAAATTGACTGGGAGCATTTGCTGGACTTCGCCAATACTCTGCTCGGCGATTATGTCCAGCATAATACCGAATCTTTTTCTGTTGCGGGAACGGATGATGTGCTGGACGCCACGGTGGACCCCAAATCAGTCTTGCGATCCTTCTCGGTGTTTTATGATCGTGCAGTTATACTTTTCTTCACTGGCAGGATCCCAGTGCTTTCACATATTTGCCAGTGGTTGCACCATCTATTGCAAGGGGAGTCTGTTGAGGAGATCTTCCTTGGACCTCGCGGCTTTTATGAGGTCCTGCTGAAATCGGAAACGCATCGCGCTGAGCTCCTGTCCAAGTTGCCGCTATTCTTTGATCGCCGCCTGGTCCATGTTGTGCCATGGCGCCCCATGGCCGACTTCCAGCGTCTGCTTCAACGCGAATGCCCGGTGTGGGTGGAGGTGGAAAATTGTCCGGCGGTCTATTGGCCCATGTTGAAGGATGCGATGGCAGTTGTGGGAACAATGCTGGTTCCCCCAAGCCTCAGGGCGATGAACCGCAACCGTTTATGCATGCTATGGGACACGGCCAGGAAAAGGCCTGCGTGGCTTCGCCTCAATTGTTCGGGCATGCATCCTTTGTATTTTCGCTTAAAATGGGGCAACTTTGCGGGCCACTGCTTTTCATGTGGTAAATTTTGGCATTTCATGGCCGAATGCCCTGAAAAGCAATCGTCTTCGGAGGATGCGCAGGTTGTGCTGCCCAAGGACGACATGGTGCTTGATGCCACGCCCCAGGAAGCCCTTCAGTCTCCTCATGTCATGGATAAAGGCAAACAACAGGTCCTGAGTGTGGATTCCCGTCGCACTGACTGGATTGAGGCACGTCCCAAAAAAGGGAAAAAGTTGGATGCAGGCCTGGTGGATCCTGGGCCTACCGCGGCCCAGGATTCCGTGCGCACGTATACGCGCCGGAAAGAAATGGCCACTTCACAGCAGGCTGCGCGTCCTACGGCCCCGTCTGCCCCCCGTAATCAGTCTCCAAGGAGAGCCTATACCGATGGCCCCAAAGGCCCACCTGCCAAGCTGGCATTCGATGCCAAAGGAAATGTTATTACACCCTGGGATCGGCGTTATCCCCGCCCCTCTTCCAAGGCAGTGGATTTCCCTTCTACCTCCAAAGCAGGTCGCCAGAATTCTTTTGCAATATTGGCTGATTTTCTGGATGAGGGTGTCCTGGATGCTCTCGCGGAAAAGGTGAAATTGAGGCAGCAGGCGCCTCGTTCCTGACTTCCTTCTTTGAGGATACATGAAGATAGCCACGTGGAATGTGCGAGGCATTTGCTCTCGCCATAAGCAACATGCCATGTGGACCGTCTTGCATGAGAACCAGTGGGATGTATTGTGTGCAGTTGAGCACAAAAGTCACGGTGAAGCAGGAAAAGTGATGGATTGTCATGGATTCCGTCTGTTTTATGCAGGGACCCATGCTATGCACTATTCGGGCGTGCTGATGATTGTCCATGAGAAATATCAGCCTGTCCTTGTTAAAAATGATGTGCAGGGCCGCTTTCTGGTGATCGAAGTCTTATTTGAAGGAGAGATTTTATGGCTGTTGGGCCTCTATGCTCCGAATGATCCCGCATCCCGACGGGATCTTTGGTCGACTTTGCAGGGCTCCATGTCACTCGGCCGAAGGGGGTTTTTGATGGGAGATTTCAATATGTGTGTTGACTCTTCTCAATCCACTTCAGGGCATTCGGTAATGGATACGCCGGAAAGCCGGGTGTGGAGTTCCTTTGCTTTGCACGTACTCAAGCAAGATCTTTGGTCGTGGCTTCACCCTTCTTTTTCAGGATTTACTTTTCATTCCGCACAATATGCAACTACCTGGTCGCGACTGGACAGAATGTATATCATGCAGGGGGATGATTTTCTTCCCGAGATGCTGGAAATGAAGGTCTTGCGGCAATATGCGTTGTCGGACCATTTCCCCCTCCAGCTTGAGATGCGGGCACACTCTATTGCACCTTTTGTGCAATTCCTGGATAGGCTCCTTTTACGTTTCAACTCCTCTTATTTGAAGCATTCAATTTTCCAGGGCTATATGCAGCAGCTGATTGAGAGGTTCTTATTGGACTTCGCCTCTGAGGGCTTGCCTTCATTTGCACGGCTGCTCTCTAATGTGCAGCGGGTTGCTCGCCAGTATGGGATCCATCATGCCTCGCTTTGCCGCCGACGTCGACATGCAGCAGAAGACTTACTGGCTTTGGTCCGTTTCTTGCTCCTGGATTCCCCTGATGATGATTTTCTGCTGTCTCTGGAGAGGTGATTGGCCCATCTTATTCAAGTGTTTCAGTTGAAATCTTATCAACAGGCCAAGCTGCACAACTTGACGGACACATTACAAGATAGCGTCTGCCAGTCTCATAAGTTCTTTCGCGCCTTGCATGCGTCTCCGGCTCGCGAAAATATGACCAGACTCCAGGATTCGGAAGGTCGCTTGGTCACAGATCCGCAGACCATTGTCACCATGTGCAGAAACTATTTTATGGAACTTCTTGGTTCCTCTTCCTCGCCTTCTAGCCAGGTTACGCATGCCCGCTCGGTCTTCTATCATCTGGTCCGCCAGCAGGTTCCAGTTGATATGCAAGCCGCTTTGGAGACGGATATTTGCGAGGAAGAGGTTATGGACGTTTTGTTACACCTGCCGAATGATAAAAGTCCTGGCTGGGATGGTCTCACTAATGAATTCTTTCAGACCTTGGCCACGCAGTTGGTGAAGCCATTGGTGGCCATGTTTCAGCAGGTGTGGGAAACGGGGGTCATGCCCTCCTCATGGAAAGAAGGCCTTATCAAACTACTTCCAAAGCTCCCTTCGCCGTCAAAGTTGCAACACTGGAGACCAATCTCTTTGATGGGCTCCATGTATAAAATCTACTCCAAAGTGCTGGCGAATCGGCTTTACAAGCACCTTCCTGCTATTGTGCATCCTCTCCAATATGGTTTCATTAAGGGCCGCAACATTCTGCATAATATCTTAAATGTGCAAATGGCTATTGACTATGCGCGGCACTCCGGTCAGGAAGTGGTATTGATCCAATTGGACTTGGAAAAGGCGTTTGATTATGTGGACTGGTCTTTCATTGCAGACCTCATGTCGGCTATGGGCTTTGGTACCCGAATGTCCCGATTGATCTACACCATTAGTGCTGAGGCTTCCTCCAGAGTTATGCTTAATGGTGGAGTTACAGAGCCATTTGTCCTTGCACGCTCGGTCAGACAGGGTTGTCCTTTGAGCCCTCTCTTCTTTGCCCTGGCGACTCACCCGGTTCTTTCAATGTTATCCTCCATGGCAGCCTCTGCTCAGCTGGCCGGGCTGTCTCTTCCGTTGGGTCAGCACTTCGTTAGCCAATCCTTGGCTGATGACACCTTTATGATTTTGCAGGCAGACAGGGACAACATTCGAAGGGCATTAGATGTTTGGACACTCTTTGGTCAGGCCTCTGGGCTTCGCATCAATGCCCTTAAGTCAGCCATTCTCAGTTGTACGGAGCCTGATTTACAGTCCTTAGGCTGGCAAGGCCAGGTGGTTTCCCGTGGCTCCATTGTCAGGCATCTTGGATACCCATTGGGGGTGGATGTATGGCCAAAAGACCTGCTGGAGTGGATTTCACAAAAACTGGCGGCGAAGTTTATGTATTGGAAGTCGCAAGCGTGGCCATTCCATGTCCGCCTCAAAGTGGCCCAGACAATCATGCTTCCAATGCTAACGTATTTCCTGCCTTTGTTGCCATGGACGCCTACTACTTTGAAGGTCCTCACTCATCCCATCCGTTTCATGCTGTGGAAGAAGGATTCACTGCAGGCCGGCATTTCCTGGATTTCATGGTCTCACGCATGTACCCCTAAGCGCATGGGTGGAGGAGCTATTTTGGATGCACACACTCATATGTTAGCTCTCCGTTGGTCCCTTTTTCGTGCCATGTGTGTGGATCATCACCCATGGACCATCATAGCCCGTTATTTTCTTGAGGACAGCGGGCTCCGCCATGGCAACACACGGCTTCGGGCCTCCTGGTGGCATGTCCTTAATGCTGACTCTCGTGTTTCCGGTCCCTCTTCCTCTTTGTTACTGCACTTGGTCGGCTGTTGGAAAGTGGTGCTCCAAAAGGCCCGTTGGCACCCAGTAGGGGACCGCTTGCAGACTAACTCCTTTCAGCTGGAATTGTTGGCAGTATCCAGACTCCTTTCATGGGAAGATAAACATCAACTCAGACGAAGATTTAATCGCATGGCCCATTTAGGTGTGACGTCGGTTGCGGATGCTACCCTTGCCACTCGCAATGTCCTCGTATCGTTTCGGACTGCTCGCCGACTATTCAAGATCCTGCGTGGATACCGTGATTTATGGGAGCAGCTTTCGTCGGAGCTTCAGGGTCGGCAACCCTTTCCTGCCTTGACTGCGGATCGCCCTTGGCAGGACTGGGATCTTGCAGGCCGCCTGAGTCTGGAAAAGGCCTCTACTAATCAGGTGTATCATCTTCTTGTTCAAGATCACCAATGGCTGGGAGAGAAAGCTAATACTGTTTGGGGACTGCGGAAATCGCTGTCATGGTGGCAGAAAACGCTGATGGAGGGCTGGCTAAATAAGACACCTTTCAAATGCAAGGTTTTTCTTTGGCGGGTGATGATTTGTGGTCTTCCTCTGGCCTCGGCCCTTGCCAAGCGTCGCATCTCGAATGGCAATTGTTTCTTCTGTACCACACCGGCGGAATCGGCCCGACATCGTTTTCTCTCTTGCCCGCTCGCCAAGAATATCTGGTCACTCTTGTCGCACATTTGGCGCGCGGTGGTGGGGTCCTCGCTAACTCCTTTCGATTGGGTTTTTGTGCGCCTGAAGTATCCCGCACCGCCACAGTTGCATGAGAAGATCTTATTTCACTTTTTCAGATATTGGGGATGCTGGCACATTTGGACCACGCGCAATGCTTTTCTCTTTGATTCGGCCTCTAATGTACCCCGACATATTGCCAGGCTTAAAGGGCTCTTGCATTGGTAGCTAGATATCATCCGACACTCCGACTTGCTCCCTCGGGAGGATTTGCATCCGTGGCATATGGCAATTGCCTCTGGGTCGTTGCCATGATTGGTGTAACCTTTTCAGTGCATTACTACGCGGCTTCCCCACACGTTGGCCTAGGGCCCTCGTGTATCTTGTAATCAGAAAAAAGAGAGAGAGAGAGAGAAAGAGAAAACCTCTTCACATGATGGCTTTGTGTCATCATGTATCTTGTAATCCAGTAATCTTGTATTTTTTTCGTAATTAATACAATTACCTTTTACGGAAAAAAGAGAGAGAGAGAGAGAGAGAGAGAGAGAGAGAGAGAGAGAGAGAGAGAGAGTATTAACGTCTCTAAAAGGCCAATGTGGCCTATGAGACCAAAGCAATACATAGAATGATGGTGTGTTTCTCATCTGGAACGAGAAAAAGATGAAAAACATGCCTATAAGACTGAAAAAAAATGAAATAGTGTCCTATAACAGGGAAACATGCCAATGATCTGAAAGTGAGAGTAGAGAAAGGAAAACTCTCCATCAATGATATGTCTGTTCTCTACGGAGGTGTCTCTGCAGGGCTGAGGCGTCTCGGCATCTGTCTCCTGTGGCGTTTAATGATGGCTTTAATTTGTCTGTGGTGTGGATGTCTAGGCCTTCGTCCGGGTGGACGTGGGCGCCTAGACCGGCTAAGTGCCACTGCTCTATCCAAAGGGACACCTACAGAAGATGAGGTCCAATGATGATGTACTGCAGTAGTAGTGGTATCTGCCATACTGTGTCGTGTATCAGTGAAAAGTCAGTGACTGCTCTCTGTCTATGTGAGCCGAGCTGTGGGGGCCTCCTAGTCCGTAGAATTGTTGCTCTGCGCCTCTGGAGCTCCAAGAGGAAGAATCCCAAGCATCTCTAATCCTAAAACTGCATGAACCGTCTCAGGGGTCCAAAACCCTCTCGAAACAGACAGTGGTATCTACCTCGTATGTGATAATATACGGTGCATCGGCAGATGTAGTGTTCCTCTGTCTCAGGCTCTCTGTCGCATAGTGGGCATATGCGTTCTTCTGTCTGTATACCCTCCCATCTGCCTGTCTCAATCCTCAGGTGGTGGGATGAGGTGCGGATCTGACCAATAACTGTGCGTAGTCCATGAGGCAGCCGTGTGTCCATGTAATTGGGTTGGGTGATGAAAGCATCCTCAGATATCTGAAGGTAGTGGGTCTGGTAGTGTGCCATTCTCGTGCCATGGGGGGAGGGGGGGTCGGATCCAGGTCTTCTCAGTATCTAACTTCAATATGTCTGCTCTGATCACATGGTTTAGCTCTGATCGGCTTAGGTCAAGTGTAGGGCAATCCAGGCTATAGTCAAAGGGGGGTAGTCTATCAATCTGCAGCCCATGTAGACTCATCCGTGTACTCATCTCAGCATACCAACAATGTCTGTCAACATCTGCTGCTAGTTGTCTAGAAGAGGCCAGGGCTAGCCGTGGGTATCTATCTTGGGGGAGCTCCCATAGTCTATGTATGAAAGTCACTGCCTGGACCAAGGCCTCAGCCACCATGGGTGATGCTCCCAACTCAGCTTTGATAATCTCATGTGGGGTCGAGCTCTTCGCTCGTATCACACGTGAGATCATCATGATCAGTGGTCTTTCCATATGCTCCCACCCGTCATAGTAATCCTTCTCTGGTCCATCCTGGTCTCCGAAAGGCTGTCTCCTCGTGTGAAAGAGACTCGGACCCCAAATAGCTGCCCCATATAGGAGTGTGGGTGTAACCAGAGTGTCAAAAAGCCACAATTTGGTGCGCGGCTCATGAAATTTTATGTGAGCACATTGCCTCTCCAATGCACCTAAGGCTGCATATGCTTTTGCCAAACGAGCCTTTGATGTCTCTCTCCAAGAGAACTGTGGTCCCTTCAATGTGACCCCCAAATAGACATACTACCTAACCATCTCCACTAGCTCTCCATCAAGAGTAAACTGGTGCTCAGCTCTTGTCACCCAGCAGCTGAAGTGTTAAATACCATAACTTTAGTTTTCCCAAGGTTCACCTTCAGATCTCTATCGCTGCAAAAAGCTGATAATGCATCCAAGTGTCTATGTAGTCCCTCAGGTGAGTGAAGTACAATATCATCGGCATAAAGCAGTAATGGTATCAGCACTCCAGCTAGGCTGGCTCCGGCCCCACCAGTCCTATCCACATATTCTGAAATTTCATCTATATACAGCCCAAATAGTGTCGGTGAAAGTGGACAGCCTTGTTTCACCCCAATGGTGCTATTGACTGTATCTGAGATGCCCTTAGGTGTTCATACTCTGCCCATCACTGTCTCATACAAGGCATAGATACACCAATGTATCTCTACAAGCACATCAATGTTTTGCATTCTTCTCATGAGCCTAGCACGTGGCACTGTGTCAAAGGCCTTGCGAAAGTCCACAAAACAGCAGTAGATCTTTTTCTTGAATGCCTTGCCTTCTTCGATGATTGCCCTCAATGTAAAGATATGGTCTAGAGTTGTATATCCCCTCCTGAAGCTAGCCTGGCCTTTTGAGCTCAGGCCATGCATCTCGGCCCATTCACTCAATGCTTGTTCCACGATAGAGCCATATATCTTGGCCAGCATGTGTCCAATCATGATAGTTTGGTAGTTACTAGGTGGCGCGGGGTCTCCACTCTTAAAGTGCGGCACAATAATATGGTTTGACCAACAGGTTGAAAATCCCTCACAAACTGCCCTATTAAAGATGTGAGCCAGCGTTGGTGCCAAAATATCACAGGCATGCGCGAAGTGTTCAGCCACTAAACCATCATGATCTTGGGCTTTTCCATTTTTCAGTTTCCATATGGCATTCCTCACTTTTTTTTCTGTGAAAAATCTGCAATTTGCTGGTCTTGAGGTTTAGGGGAGTGGCATAGGCTCTTGGCCAGGAACATCATAGAGTGTGCAAGCATATCCATTCCAATCATCCGGTCTAGTGATTTGTAGGGGTGGCTGGTTCTCATGCATCTTTTTCCATGCTCTCTTATTGTCTTGCCCCAAGAACATGGAATACATTTCTGTTTCTAGTCTGCTCAGGTATTCCCGCTTCTTTTTGTGTACCAACTGTGTGAAGAGTGTTCAAGCATGCTTATGTGTAGATATGCCAAGTGCCATCTCTCGCTGAAAACGTGCTCGTGTCTCTTTGCACTCATCATCATACTAGCCATTCTGTGGGGCATTACCTCGTGGAGGTTTATCTGACAGTGTAGTGTGTGGGAAAGCGTATGCTGCTGAAGTGTGTATTATCTTGGCCAACTGTTGTGTAAACTCATCCAGAGAGGCCTGTGTGTCTAGCTCCCTCAATGCATCTCGCATAGTAGTGCTGTATATGTGTGAGGTCGCTTCCACAAAATCATAGCGTGGTAATTTTGGTATGTGTGGCTGTGCTTCGCGTATATGCCCATATTGCATTGTGAAAGCTAGAATAGCATGGTCTGCTGCTAATCCAATTGGTCTGTCTGAGATTTCAAAGCTTTTTATGTCAGGTAGCAAGTTGGGTGATCCAATCAAATAGTCCACTGTGCTTGACCCTTTCTTGTTATTCCAACATGTGAAACCATTAGATCTTGGCCACTGTGGCAGCCCGTTAAGGATGGCCAAACCATGTGCACTTCCCAATGCCAGTAGGTGTGTTCCATATTCTGTTATCTCTCTATCTTGGGCTGATCTAACTAATCCCACTTCATGTAATGCAATATCTCTGAACATCTCATCACTAGTGTCGGAGAAAGCAGATTGGTTGTTTCCTGTGCGTGCATTAAAGTCTCGTGCTAGTAGAACATCCCCAATTCTCATGTATCTCATTATGTCCTCATATAGTGGTGTATACGGGGATGCCTCTTTAGGGGCAAACTTAGAGTATGCAGGGGGGAAATAGCATATGGCAATATACATGTCTCGAGTTCTGCTTGTACGTAACCTGATCCATATGTATCTTGCCTCTACATCTCTATGTACCACTTGGACTGTATCTCGGAGCTCTTCTCTAAATAGAATTGCCACACCTCCTGATCCCCTCGTCCCTTCCGGCCGCCTAGGCTTAGGGCGATATACACTTTCCCATCTATATCCATATACATCAGGTAGACGAATGTCTTTACATTGATGTGTCTCAGTATACATAGCAATGTCTATCCCTTTGAAAGTATCCTCAAAATAACCTGCATCTGTCTTAAGGGAGCCATTGCAATTCCACAGTGTGAACTTCAGGGTCTCATAGGCCGCGCACCGTCATGCTGTCCTTTTCTCTGTGATGATGACTCTTCCATCTCTGTATAGAGCCCATTTACCTGGTTTCCGTGCCTCTAGAACACGTGGCATATTTTCCCTCCTGTGGGCTAACTGGGTTGGGGTGAGGTCTTCATCTAGGTAGATCTTTTCTCCTTTGAGAGCGATCCTCTTGGAGAGGAAGGCTCTCTTCTTTTCCAAGTCCCCAAACTTCAAGATGAGGACTTTTGTTTTTGTGTCAGCTTTCCCGACTCGCTAAGCCCCAATAATGGGTATATCTGTAGCCCCAATTTTGGTGGCAAGAGGTGTAGCATCTTCAATTGGGGAGCTTTTCTCATCTAGTCCAACCACTCTTACGTGGAGTGTGCGTGCCCGTCTTTTTGCCTCTTCTTCCAAGGCGGCATTCGTAACTTCCACTTTGTTGCCATGCATTCCTTTGTTCTTTTTTGCCACATCTATCCATTTTGCATTTTCTTTGACGGTATTCTCAACATTCTCCATTTTCTTTTGGATGCCTTCCACCACACTTGCATAGATGTGCATATCCTTTTTTAAAACATCCATTTCTTTTTGTAGTTCCGGTGTGATTTGTGGTTCCTTTTGTGCGTCCAGTTTCTTTTTTCATTCCTCTAGTTCTTCTTGTAGATTAGAGATCATTGAGTCTTTTTCTGCCATGTGTGAATCCAATGTTTGTTGGATCTCCTTTTTTAGTTCTCCCATCATTTCAGCTCGAACCCGCTCTTGTATATCCTTTTCCATTTCCTTCCTCATGGTACGCATTTCAGAACGGAGTATGGTCAACATCTCCTCATATAGTGTTTCATTAATTTTGCGGGATGTCTTTCCATATCTACTCGACCTTGGAGAGACATTCCAATCTCGGGTTTTACGTCCATAGGTTTTGTATCTCGTGTTTTTTGGGTGTATGAAACATTGTCTCCATGGTTGGTTTTGTGATTCCTTCATTGTTAGTTTCTTCCATCATGATTATAGTATGTGCTATGGCATAAAAATGTTTACAGTCTGACTAGAGTAGTAAACCAGTAACATAAACTATCACTATAGCATGAACTGTCAGTATATCATAAACTGTCAATGTGACTGCATCATAAGATATGACTGTAGCATGAACTGTGAATGTAGCATAGAACTATCAATCTCACATAAACTGTGACTGTAGCATGAAATGTTAATATGCGTCAGTTTGAAATCATGCAGGTCTCCAGTCTACATAGCATGCAAGGTTCGCATTAGTTTGAGTACATCTGCAATCTCAATACATTCACACAGGTCTGAATTCACGTCAGTGTGAGAGAGTCTACAGATTTCTTATACAGTCACAATCACGACCCAAAACTGTCCCATCAGTCATTGCGTATCTCTGCAGATACTGTTCACAAGGGCCCCCACTGTTTACTGCAGGTACATCCCATCACTGTTCACTTAGTACTCATTCGTCATTGCTGCCACAGTACATTCGTCACTGTTACCACAATACTCATTCGTCACTGTTGCCACAGTCCATTCATCACAGTACATTCGTCAAACTACATTCGTCAAAGTACATTGCTCTGCCAGACACGTATGCTAGTGTCACGTCTGTCTTGTTTGCATCCGACTCGTCACGCTTGTCGCATCAGCATCCGTTTGTCGTGCCCGTCACAATCCCGTCACACCTGTCTCGTCAGCGTCACGCCCGTCACAATCCCGTCACACCTGTCTCGTCAGCGTCACGCCCGACACGTCACGCCCGACACGTCACGCCCATCACACTAGCTTCCCGTCACGCCAGATGATGACCCTGCACAAGCAAGACTTGCTGTCCCACGTGTGGAGTCATTCAAGGGTGTCTTGCTGAAATGAGACCTGGTGACCAGTGTGGCACAAATCTATAGGTATAATCTGCAGAAGAGACCTGGAGACAGGAAGAGAAAGAAGTGATCAAGAGAGAGGGGAAGCGTGGTCTCGTAGATAGGGGCAGATTTTGTGCAAGCAGATAGGCTAAATTTGTGCCACATTCTTGAAACCTTGAAATGTAGTGGTGGAAACTTGCAATGCTGTGAGACTATGGAGATACATTTGTGGCAAGCTAGAAAAGAGGAAACATCTACTGTATGCAAGAAAGAGGAAATGATTGCATCATTCATAGTCACCAGGGATGCGGAACGAGGAGGGGATGGGGGGGTTGGGGATGGAGGAAAATAGGGGGTGGGGACCTATAATTGAAATATCTATAAAGAAATTAAAAAAGTACAATAGCTTAACCCAAAAACCTACTAAAACTATGCCATAAAAGTTTAAAGCAATAGATGAACCACGAAAGTTGAAACGTAAATAAATAATGAATACTCAAATTGAAGGGTAAATTCAATAATTCTCAGTGCCAAATGGTGACTTAATGACTAAAGTCCAATTGTAAACATGAAACAAGAAGTACTACAAAATAAGAAATATAGTAAGAGTTAAAACTAAGGAATTATAAATGCCATATGACATAAAGACTAAAGTCCAGTAGTAACCACCAGATAGTGATTCTTGGACTAAAGACTACAAGAAATAGTACAAGTTGAGAAACAATAAAACTAGTGGACTAAAGGCTACAAGAAACAAGGCAAATAGTACAAACCTTATGACACATGGCATTCCCTGCATCCAATCCCACACATTCCCTTGCCCCCTGTCTCAGGATGTATCCCCTTGTGATGGACTACTGCATGGAAATGCAGTCATTTTGGGACAGGTTGGGGATGGGTCTCGTGTTTTGGGACTCGATCTGTTCATTCTGGGCTCGCGTTGTCGTGTCACTACGCGGACACGGTGTGAAAAATTTTGGAATGCATCATTATTTGACTTTCTTATTGATCAAAAGAGTTAATGTGATCTGAGTCATTAGTACTAGCGTGAGTGGCATGAATGGTTCAAAAATACTAGACTTTTGAACAAATTTAGCCTAATTTTGATATTATTTATTGTAAAAATCCGAAAAAGTTAGAAAAGCTTTTGGATTAGAATAGCATGCAAAAAGCAAGTTGCTTTTTCAGCTAGTTATCGGATTTTTCATAAAAAAGAAAGAGGGACAAAATCGTGTGCGTCGCAGTCGCTGTTGACAGACTGAAAACTGCACTTTGAACTGGAAGAAGAAGTGAATTGGGAGATCCTTGAGTAGGTGTCCTGAGGTTTTACTCCCCTTTCGAAGCCACCAGAGCCATCAGATTTGGGTTCCGAGTAGCAAAGAAGGAGCTGTTATTTTGATACACATTTTTGGTCTACGAAGGAGCTCCAGGAGAACTAATACTTGGAGAGTACTTCTGAGTAGTGCCAGACAAGGGATTCTAGGTTCTATCAATACATATTGATTCGATTCATTGTGCTTTGTCTTTGTCGTATTTACCACTTGTGTATTTTTTTTTCTCTTCCATCTTCTATCTCTACTTCCATCTTTGATCCCCGATGGATTTGACCTTTTGACAAAAACCTCTCCGACATTGGTGAACCCGACGTAAAAGGTTGCCAGAAGAAGGAAAGACAAGATGAGAGAACCTTTGAATACAATCTCCAGTGCTGTTTTGTAATAGTTGGTGCAAAATATGAATATGCTTATGCAGGTACAACAACAGGTGATGCAAGCTTCTGCTCAAACAAAAGTGTTGTGATGAATGCTCTGCAAGTAGTTGAGCGTGAGATGAAGTTATTTAATGGCAGGAATGTAACTGGATATGTATATATCTATGCTCAAAAGATGGATTCTTTGGGGTGGTTCAACTTGCATGGAGCTGATATTTTGTACGTTTTACTGTACATAAACTGAAAGCGCGAATTACTGAATTATACATGCAGGATGTTGATTGGGTAGCTTTCAAAAAGACACTCAGGGAAGAATTTTACATTGAAGATACTTGTTTGATTACGCGCAAGGCTTTTCAGGAGTGGGTTTTACAACCCAATAAGGGTCTTGTGGCTACAAAATTATTAAGAGAATTTGAAAGTTGATTTGAGCAGTTGGATTTTGCAGAACAACAAGCTTTTGCAAGTCAGAAAATTGAATTGTTTCTACAGGCAATTGATCCTGAGCTTCAAGAGAAGCTTGATGATTTGCTTGAGGATCAAACTATAGAGACAGGTTTGAAAACAGACTGGAGACATGTCAAGGACGTTGTTACTGCACTTGTGAAAAAGCATAGAAGAAGAGAAAGATTGCATGTCTCTAGCGTGCTCATTGTTACGGGCAAGACAGTTGATGTGTCCAGTAAGCCACCCACTTCTGTGGGTAACCCTATGGTTGTACCTGCTATTGTTCCCTCTGTTAGGGAAGATGTCTTAGATGAATTGGTCAAAGGCATGCAGGATTTTCAATCAAAGGTTGCCAAACTAGATGAAAAAGGACAAGAGGAAAGGGGACGGGTAGTAGCCCCTAAGCTAGGAAAAATATGTATGTGGTGTGATAGTTTGTAACATGAGAAAAAGGATTGTGCTACCTATCGGAAGGCCTTGGCACGACAACTTATCTTTTAGAAAGATGGCAAGATACTTGCACAAGAAACGAGATTGTCTCTTGCTTTGAATTTTGGAAAGGGAGGTATGCAGAAGTTGTTGGAAGACTTGGCTGTTCGAAATGCTTATGCGGCGGTACATACTTTTACTTTTAGTCTATAGTTGGATAGAATGCATGGCCAAGTGATGGATGGTCCAAAGGTTGAAATATGGATACATGCTTTACATGTAGTTGAAAAGAGAAAGGTTACTGATAGTGAAATGTCTCATGCAGGGCAAGACATTCGTGACGTAAATGGCTTGGAATCACCGGTAGATGCATATTCACTGTATGCATATTTAGCAAAGGTACAAAACACAGATGTACTTGTGGAAGATAAACGAAAGGGAGATGAGGATAATGCAGGTACATCTAAAAGAGTGACAAGAAGTGTGGATTAGGGTAAAGCTACAAATCAGCCATCTCCCAATCATGTTATGGAAGAGGCCAGTCAAGAGAAAAAACAGGATAGCAAACAAGAGGGCAAAAAGAAGGGCAAGCAGCCAAGATATAAGTTGTATTCTGACATTGAGACAACCACAGGTGTTAAGAGGGTTCTTGAAGAATGGATCTTAAACAGTCTGGTGGAATTCACCTTGGGAGAGGTGCTTGGCATTGTCAAGCGAGAATTTCATGATGAGATCATTGACAAAATTAAGAGGAAGCGTCAGTTTCTTGGTAATACCACTAGTGCATTGCTACAATTTGAAGAGGAAACTGGTTTGTTGGGTATTTGGGCTGAATAGGAGCGTGAAGTAAGTACTGGGTTATCTATTCAAGATACTACTAATCAGTGGATAGCATGCGGAAAAGAGAAGAAAGTGGCTGAAAACGCATTGTCTTGTAGCAAAATGCATGGTAGAGTAAGGCAAATGCAACAATATGGGAAAGAGACTCTAGGATTTATTCCTCGAAGTCATTACACACGAAATCATTGGCATAGGCTACCACTGAAACGGTAGTGAAAATAGGGGAACGTGAAACTCCTTGTGTTGCTTTACTTGACCATGGGTCTGAGATAAATGTCATTGAGCGCGGATTGTATGAAAATGGTGCATGGCTTGTGGACACTGATCATGGTTGGTGTATGAGGAGTGCAAATAATTCTTCGGGAGAGCTCTATGTTGCATGTCCTAATGTAAAAGTGACGATTGGTAATGTACAAGAAGAGCAACACTTTTGTGCAAGATAATTCCTCATATGGAGTGATTTTGGGACAGCCTTATATTACAGGAGTGCTTATGGAAACAAAGGTGCTTGATGATGGTTCTGCTTATACAAGAGTTTGAAGGAAGGATGGAAGGAAAGGAGTCCAATTTCTTACTGTTTGTGTTAATCATCCTAGAAATTGTGATACGTTTCGAGATTCTCCTTTGGCTCCAAATGCAAGGGAATTCAAAGACTTGGATTTTCATTAAGCACCGCTATAATGCGGGGCTACAGTAGTGCTGTTCAAAGGATGTACTTGCCTCTTAATGGAATGAAGCATGTATTTACTATTGGTTATTCTTTATTTACAGCAAACACTTCATGTTGGTTTAAGCCTATGAAAGCTATGTGCAAGGCTGAACGTATATCTATGAAACGGGCTACTAAGGAACTGAGAGCATTGGGACTATTAGCTGAAAATGAAGGCATTTTAGGCATCTTTTATGAGCTGAATATTAATGACACTATGGCTGAAATTTCAGCAACTATACATGCAAAAAATGAGGCTAAATACAGAGTGTTGTCAGTATGTTCTTTGGACATGTATGATGTTATAGCATTATTTGCTCAGCAAGAAGGATTACAATGGACTGAAGCACTTGTGGAGACAAAGTATAACCCAGTTGACAAAAAGGTGAAACCAATTGCTTTGCCACTTCCATCAAAAAGAGAGGGTTTGTATGAAAAAGTGCCAAGGCAGCCGAGCTTACGGGATCCTAAAGATATAGGTCATCAGTTTACATGTGAAACATTACAAGAATTGAAAGTTGGTGCAGAAGGGTTTCTTTTGCCTTTTGAGAGAGACTGTTTTATGCGGATGTTGACTAGGCATGGAAAGGTATTTGCATTTCAGCCAACTAAAATAGGTTGTGTGGATCCAAATGTTGTCTCTCCTGTGGTAATATTTACTGTGCCACATGTACCATGGAACATGAGGCACTATTTTAGTGCCTAAAGCTTACTTGCCAAAGGTGATGGATTTATTAAATGAAAAGATTTGCATGAAGATCTTGGATCCCTCTTCAGCCCCGTATTTAAATTGTTGGTTTACTGTGCCCAAAAAGAATGGGGCTTTGAGATTTATTCAAGACATGCAACCAGTCAATAAAGTGACCATAAGAAATGTGGGTGCAGGTCCTGTGGTTGATGAATTTGCAGAGGCTTTTGCAGGCAGAGCGATCTATTCTTTGGGTGACCTTTACTCGGGGTATGATCAGTTTCAGCTTGCAATTGAAAGCAGGGATATCACAACCATGAAGACTCCCTTGGGGTTAGTACGGATGTGTACTCTTCCGCAAGGTGCAGCAAACTCAGTTGCACACATGACAAATGCTATAAATAGGGTACTCAGGGATTTTATACCACAATTGACAATGCCCGTCTTGGATGATGTTCCAAATCAAAGGGTGTGCAGTGGATGAAAAGAATGAAGAGATGGATGCTCATGGGTGCAGACAGTTTGTTGCAGACCATATTGTGGATTGTGAGAGGATTTTGACACGTCTAGAAGATATGCATTTAACTCTTTTTGGACAAGAGTCTTTCTTTGGAGTTGAAGAGGTTTTGATTGTTGGGCATATGTGTGGGCCCTATGGGCGAAGACCATCACCAACAAAAATAGATGGGATTGATAGAATGCAAGATGTATGCACGGATGTATTAGAGGTGCATAGATTCTTGGGTGCATGTGTGTTCTATTTGACATGGATTCCTCACTTTGCACATGTAGCCAATGATCTATATCAGCTTCTGAGAAAAGGTTAGAGATTTCATTGGGAAAGGAAGCATTTGAAAGCAATGAAGAAATTGAAGTAGCTCTTAAAATCTGCTCCAACATTGAGAAAGGCATACTATTTACATGGAAAGCCTATCATTATTATTGTTGATACAAGCCCAATCGGGATTGGATGGGCAATTGGGCAAGATGACAAGGAAGGGCAAAGATATGTAATTCGCTTTGGTGCTAAAGTATTGATTCAACGACAGAGAAGATATCCACAGGTAAAAAGAGAATTATTAGGAATTGTGACAATCCTTAAATGTGATAAGGAGTATTTTTTGGGTGCTTGTGTAGTCATTGAGACCGATTGTTTGTCTGTATTGGGTATGATTACTAGTTGTGCTATGCCGAACATTGTTGTGCTCCAGTGGATTGCATACATTAAATCTTTGAACCCCGAATTTCAGCATATTGCAAGAAGAGATAACCCACTGGCAGACATGTTATCTCGAGCATGCTATGAGAATGAAGATGGGATGATGGATAAGGAGGAAGAAGATGACTTTCTTGTGGTTGAAAATGATGTTATAAGAGTGAATTTAGCAATGCAAGGTGTTGTTACAGCATTAACAGAAGCTTGGACAACAAAGAGAAGACACTTTAGATGTTTTGCATATTGTGTAGAAGTGTTTTTGGAAGACAAATATATAGGATAGTGGCTGAGAATTGGTTAATACCTCAGTACATTAACAAAGAGAGATAAATGGTCGGATGAGAAGTTTAAGAAGATCAAGAGGAAAGCCTATGGGTTTTTCTTAAAAGATGGATACTTATGGAAACATGCTAAAAAGAAATAGGGTATGCCATTGCGAGTTTTGGGTGACAGAGCTTTACAAGTAAATGTTATGCAAGAATTTCATGAAAGCTTATGGGCTGGTCATAAAGGTGTTTGGGGTACTTTTGCAAAGATCAAAGAAAGATATTGGTGGCAAGGTATGTATAAGGATATTGCTTACTCTGTGGAAACATGCACGAGAGACATGGGGATGGATTGCAGTCCACATATCCATTGTCTCTTCATTTTAAGTGGG
This sequence comes from Lygodium microphyllum, assembly GCF_053477565.2. Classification (NCBI taxonomy): domain Eukaryota; kingdom Viridiplantae; phylum Streptophyta; class Polypodiopsida; order Schizaeales; family Lygodiaceae; genus Lygodium; species Lygodium microphyllum. Next base: position 30,124,528 of record NC_141153.1, on the reverse strand, counting down.
CGGTGGATTTAGTCACGATGCCTACAGGTCTTTGGCAAATGAGGTATCTTGTACGTGCTCATGAAGTCTTGACTAATCAAGTGAAAGGGAGAGCTCTTCCTTATGCCTTGTGGGCTAACAGAACAACTCATAGTGCTGTTACAGAATATATGTTTGCAGAATTGATATATGGTCAAAAACCTATAATGTCGATAGAAGAGATGACAGCCACATGGAGTGTGCTACCTTGGGAGGAGGAGTTATATCGAGAGGATTTGGCCTTGCACGTTAGATAGTTGGAAAGAAAGTGAGAAGACATAGAGGCAACAATTGCAAAATTAAGGGCAACAAGGACACAGAACAAGAAACGGTTTGACAAAAGACATAGAATGAGACCAATAACCATACAAGATGGGGATTGGCTATTGGTTTATAATAGTAGTTTGGACAACCAGCATAGTGCCATGCATAAAGTTTCCAAAAGATGGTTTGGACCCTATGTGGTAAGACAGGTGTTTGATAATGCTATTTATGCATTAAATGAATTGGATGGGACAACCATAAAACATCTGGTAGGAAGGAAAAGAATCAAATTATTCAAGAGGCGGGAATCTAACGCCTAAGAGTTGCAAGAATTGGAGGAAAATAGTGGCCATGATACAGGGGGTAGCTAGGAAGATATGGATGATGAAGAAGCAAAGGATATGGTTGCAGAGGATGAGGAGGACTGAGAATCAGGTGACAACTAGGATTTTAATATATATTGGAGGATGTGCAGATTCAGAGGGGGTGGATGTCGTGCCACTACGCGGACATGGTGTGAAAATTTTTGGAATGCATCATCATCCGACTTTCTTATTGATCAAGAGAGTCAATGTGATCTGAGTCATTAGTACTAGTGTGAGTGGCATGAATGGTCGAAAAATACTAGATTTTTGGACAAATTTAGCCTAATTTTGATATGATTTATTGTAAAAATCCGAAAAAGTTAGAAAAGCTTCTAGATTAGGATGACATGCAAAAAGCCTGTTGGTTTTTCAGGCAGTTATTGGATTTTTCATAAAAAAGAAAGAGGGACGAAATCACGCACGTCATGATCACTGTTGACAGGTTGAAAACTGCACTTTGAATTGGAAGAAGTTGGGAGATCCCTGAGCAAGTGTCGTGGGGTTTTACCCCCCTTTTGAAGCCAACAGAGCCATCAGATTTGGGTTCCGAGCAGCAGAGGAGGAGCTGTTATTTTGATGCACGTTTTGGGTCTATGAAGGAGCCCCAGGAGAACTAATGCTTGGAGAGTACTTCTGAGTAGTGCTAGACAAGGGATTCCAGGTTCTATCAATACATATTGATTCAATTCATTGTGCTTTGTCTTTGTCGTGTTTACCACTTGTGCATTCTTTTTCTTCTCTTCTATCTCCTATCTCTAGTTCCTTCTATCTTTGATCCACGGTGGAATGCGACCTTTCGACAAAAACCCGTTCGACAGCGTCCCTTGTGCCCCCTTTGACTATGGCATCATCATAACTATATCAATGTCAATTTACTCATCCCCAACCCTATGTGACCATAGTTTGAGTGGTCCACAGACTGGTCTAGGCACAAGAGTAGTTGAGGTGAGATAAACAAAGAAAGAGATGGAAAACTAGTCACATTTTGTTACCATGCTTGAGCTTAATAGAACTTTCATAGATTAGTAGTGGAAGCCTTGGGACGAGACTTTGAGGTGGACAATGAAATGGTACCATTGTATTGAGGAAATGGCTCCAAGGCCGATGCACAATCAACTGTGAAACACATCAAATCAACATAATCATAGCAATATTCCAAATTGCGATGAAGAGGACATTGTGGATGCTCATGTTGATACACAGAAAGTGCTTCACTCCGCTTTTTATGAGCATGGAATCATTGTTTTCACGGCCAAGATTCTAGTGCTAGCTTGGATCCATTGGTGCTTGACTTCCATGTTATAATCCCACTATGAAGATGGGCAACATGATTCGTCCCAATTCATGCTTTTGGATCAATGTTTCAAGGAACAGGTTTGCACAAAATTAAAACAATAATTAAAAAGTTTGGAGAAAATTTTATGTCAGTGGAGAAAGTAGAAATGGTGATTTGTTTCTGTGCAAATGTTCAAAGGAACTTGGTACCTTATCATACAACGTTCCAAGAAAAATACCACATCTTGCTTTCCAATATAGGTGATGGAAGAAGATAAAAGGTACATGGATGCATTTGGATCCTAAGAACAAAGTTAATTTTACAGAAGCTTCAGGGCTGATGGTTCCAATAAACAGTAACCCAAGGATGTGGGATGGGCTGTGAGAGTTTGCTATCCCACTCCATTTCGGTCCACAACCAGATGCTTGGATTTTTTGTCTTTTACAACTAGACCTTTTGGATGTTTGCATTCTAGCCAGAGAATGTGTCAGCATACAGAGAGAGCGCACTATTATTTATGGCATATTGTTAAGAACTATGGGGGAGGATCTAAGATTTCAGGAATCTCAGCAGTTGGAGCCAAGACTATCCTTATTTGAGTAGCTTGTGTGCATGCATGCATGGATGTTAGAATGAATTTCAAACTCATTGTTACTGGTAGGATTTCTTGGACTTGTGAGTTTATTGCTGTATTGTGTGTGCTATTAACTATCATTGTTTTTTTGCAGATTGGGTCATTATTAATGGTAAAAGTGCAAGCTGGAGATAGTTTAGGTAATAGCTTCGACGAGTCACAGGTAAGAACCTGTCAAGTCCTGACTGATGCACTTCTATGTGATTAAAATGAGATTGCAATTTAGATGAAATGACTTATATGTGCCTTGCAAACAACTGTTTTTGAAAATAAAGCTGGACTTCATGGATATACGGGTTCACATAAAGGATGAGGCATTAGAACTTGTCCATCGTGATGAACATGGCCAGGTTCCAGCCAATAAAGTGTCAGGATCAAGCTTCATATTGCGTGGAGCCAATGTTGGTATAACAGATTTGTATGTGAGTATCATAATGCTCAACTGGAAGGAAGTGTAATTAACACAGTTTTTGGGGTATCTCAACAGTAGTTTGAGATGGTTATTTCATTTTCCCATTTGTGAAGTTTGAAACTACAGTAGATTTCAATGCTCTGCTAGTGCATTACTTTGTAGATGCTTTTCACAGAGAACCAGCCAATTATTCACAGGCAAATTGCTGCAGGTCAGTGCAAGGCCACAGCATGGACATGAAATCTTAAGTGAACTGTACAAAGTTGAAGTTTATTCACCACTTTCCATCCATCCAGAGGGTCTAGTTCTTGCCCCCGGTGCACAATATATGGTATTTTTCTTTACAGTCCATAATCAGGATGTACTCTAAATGAAACAGCTGAATTTGCTTTAAAGTGTCTTTGGCAAGATTTATATGATGATTGAACTGACTGCTGGTGATTATCTCAGCAGCAGCAAAGCATCCTTGCTTAATTTTATGAAATTGCTGCGCAAACCTCATCATTCCCCAGCTAGAAACCTAGTATAATCAATCGGAACAGCAGTTATTGTCAGAGGTAACCAAAAGACTTGAGAAGACCCAAAAAGGGAACATTTTGCAAAATACCATAAAAAATGCACTAGTGTCTCTTGTTTTTAAGTGCATTCAAAGGAATGGGGCACTATAAATCTCCCATTAGCCAGCTAGAATCACTGATGCATATGATGTGGAAGATACATCTCTTTGGGAAGAGTTGTTTCTTGTTGTTCAGGGCATTCAACAGAATGGGAAACCTTAATTGCTTCTGCCTAAAGAGGGTGGCAGGGGAAGGAGGAGGGAGGCCAGGGCGGGAGGGAGTGGGGCAGGGAGGGAGGGAAAGATGAGTAGAAAATGAAAAATGTGGGCTGGAAAAGAAGTGTCTTAACTATATCAGGAGACCAAAATTAAAACAATGGCTTGATACAAATGCTATAGAAACACTGTCAATAAGCGCAGTGGTTACCGATGTGTCATATCCACAGCTTTTTCCTCGGTTCTTTTAACTATAGATCAGCACAGCTAGAATCCAAGGTACTCAAGGCTGCATATCCTCACGTCAGGCGGTGTTCAGCTGACCTTTCAATTGGAAAGTGCGGCCCAATAGAAGTGACCCTTGTAGACATAAGAGGTCACAATCTCTACAATCTTCACAATCTTCACTCCAATAGTACTAGCAATCGCCTGTGAAAAGCCATCTGGAGCTTGGACTTTGCCTATCACCTCCTGATAGATGGATACGATGCCTCTAAGCATTTTATGGGGGATGCCCAAGTCCTGCATCCTCCTCATAAGGTTGGTCCTCATATCAAAAGCTTTGTGGGACTCTCATGTGTTGTCTACCCTCCTCAATGATGCTTGGAAGGATGAAGATGTGATCATCGGTAGATAATCCTTGCCAGGAAACTGCTTGCCCCTCTAGCTCTCACTACTTGTCTCTCAGCCCACATGCTGAGCTCATGCTCCAAATTAGAACCATAAAGCTTGGCACAAACATGACAACGATAATAGTGTTCTAGTTCCCCACCTCTCGGGGGCCTTGACCTTGAGGATAGGGACAATAGTATTTCTTGAATAGCGAGTAGGAAAGCCATCACATCTATTGCATGGTTAAATATGTGTGCCAAGAGTGGTTCTAATATATCTCGTGCATGGGCAAATTTCTCGGTCACCAAATCATAATGACTGTGTGATGTCTGAGTGTGGAGTCTATCAATCTCACCAAGTACCTTGCTAGTGTTAAAGAGCATTGAGTGGAGTGGGAGAGGGGTGGTAAAGGTAGAGGGGGTTGGTCTGGCTCCTGATATAGGTGGGATGCATAAGAATGCCATGCCAAAGGAAAGGTAATGGGTGTGGGGGCGGGGCCCTACAACATCCTCCATGTGTCTTTACAGTCTTGACCTAAGATCAATTTGTATACCTCTTCGTCTAGGCGCATGCTATATGCTCCCTTTTTCTAGTGCTCAGATGCGGGAAAAAATGCATGCTTCTTGGTGCATGTGGGTTCCATGGGCTGCTACCCAGGTGAGGTGTGCCTTAGGCTTGCAACACTTGTTCTCGTACCAGCTATTCTGAGGAGCATACCGTAATGTGGTGTGCTAGTGTGAGCGGGTATGAGGGAGGGTATCTCCATCCACATGGTGGAGGGTGTTGGCAAGTTGGGAGCATGAAATCAGAAGGTGCTTCATGTGGTTAAGATCTGGATATGCATTTTTGCTTGCAGGAAAATTAGACATCACTTACGATCATCTACAGCTTGAAGAGATAGACCGATTTCATGATGACATATTTGCATACCATCTTTTAATTTATTTAATGTTAGCATCTCATGTTGAAGGTTTCTACCTGTAAGCTCTGAATAGTTATAGGGGCTTTATAGGGTATGCGTATATAGGCTTGGACAATAAGTATTTCTAGTCCAAGTAATCTGAAAGATAACTGGCAGGGTTAAGAAACAACGTTTTGGACTTGCGAAATCATTCATAATGATAGTATATGATTGAACTTCATGTTAAAACGAAACTATAATTTTAACTGGTTCTACGTGACATTTTTGAGCCAGGAACTTCTATGCTCACTAAACAGAAAGTATTTGTTGTAACAGGTTTCAGTTCATGGAGGTCCAAGTGTTGGAGCTTTCCTTAGCTTCATGAGCAGTAATGTGACAATCTTGTCTGTGGAGAATGTTGCTGGATTGATTGCAGCCAATTCTCCAGGCATTGCTGTGAGTACATATGAGTTGGAATCCCTTTGTTTGTGAATTTCTTTTGAACAATTCATGGCAGGTTTTGGGAAAACTGCTGGATTGCACTAATACTCATGGTCTGTTTGCAGTCAATTTATGCACAGGCACAAACTCATGGTGGCACAATTGTTTGTAAAGCTGCATTGGAAGTTAGAGTTCGGATTCCAGTTTCTATGTTGTTAAATGTCCGAAGTGGGCAGCTTGCCATTGGAAGAGAGATGTCTATCTTCCCGACTGGAGCTCAGGTTATTTGCATTGCTATTTTACACTATTTGTATCAAGTCATTTGCCTGAGGAACATAAAGTTGCCTAGTAATTGAAGCTCTTTTCAATGTATATAGGTGCTTACTAAAATCAATGTTTAAATTGAAATGTAGTTGAGGTGTAAGATCCCAAATGTAGATTTTTTGGTGATTTATGGTGCTTTGTAGATAACAAATATCTGTGGGAGTTCTCAACGGGGATTGACATAATGTATTATATTCTAAATCAAGGAAGCTGGCAAAAAAGATTACCATTTCAAAAGAGATTCCAGAACAGATCCCATGGGCAACGACCATTGTTATGGATAAGTATCACTGAGCCAATCCTTTCAGGTTTCTGGAGGCATTGAAGGATAGCTTCCAACTCTAGATGCCATTATTTTTTGGTTGGTTGGTATTAGTTGGCTTGGTTTGATTAGATTCCTGTCCCTTCTTCCTTCATAGGGTGTTCCTATCGCTTGAAAGGTGGGTGTCTTCCTAATGGGTGCACTTGAAAATCTATGTAGGAGCAGCTCTTAGGCAGTGTCCTGTAGCATGAGGTCACCTGCTTCATAGTCAGGTTGCTGAGCATTTGGCACAGTGGAATTGGTGAAGGAGGTGCAGACTTCTTAATCTGCATCGGAATATGGCATGCCAATTAAGTTCTTGTTAACTCATTTGAACCACACATGTATTTCAAGTGAAAATCACATCATTGAAAAACCCGAAATCATGTATAGAAATAATCACATGCTCTTTAAAGCCTCTTAGCTAGTGAAGTTCATGGGCATTCTTCCAAAGCATCCTCACATGTGTTAATAAAACTTTAGTTGAATAAGCTAACGAAAGTATATTGTACAAGATATGTAGGTGACAACACTTAAAACTAAAAAAGAAAAGCGTCTTTAAGTAAACTATAAAAGAAAAGCCTTAAAGAAAGCACAATGAAGAGTCACCAAAGTATGAAGTGTGAGTTAAATAAAGAAGTCTTTACAAGTAGCAGGTCACCAGGGTTTAGCAAAGGCACAGAGGGAAAACCTAGGAGATGAGTTATAGATTATCCATCTAGCTTTGGCATGTTTTTTTAAAGATGATTAATTTCTGAATGTCCTAGTAAGCCCAATGTATATATCTATCACATGGTAAACTTACTTGGTTTTGGCTTTTGTTAAGCATAGATTAAGATGTTGCATTGTCTTTTTATTAAGAAGAAAGGGTAAAGGTTATTAGGAGAGAGAAGATAAGAAGAGTGGTGCTTGCTAACGAGGTTCTTCTTGTGACCATGTGGTACATCACTTCTTGTTGGGTATTCTCTAGGTTATGCATTGGCTAGGTGAAATCTTCTGTTAGTAATTGTATTTGGCAGGCTCAAATGGGAGCCTAGCTCAAGCGAATGTGGCTTTGCATATATCCTGAATTAGAAGGTAATTGTGGGGTTATTGAAGTAGATAGTCAGAGCAGAGCCTTATTGATTAAGTTCATAGTGAGGGTCCTTTCAAGTGAGGACCCTTGGAATAAGTTATTACTGTGTAGGTTACAATCTATTACTTTGACACTTGGAGGACTATGACAGCTAGGCATACACTGGATCTTTTGGGAGATTAGGACCAGAGATCTCAGATAATGTCAAATTCACAACTGCTATTATCAAAACTTGGAAACTTGTAGATCTAATATCTATCATTTAGCATGGATGACAATTGAAGAGAAAATGAGACAATTTGTTCTCTTCAGCCATAAAATTTGAGATCAGAGTTTTGTCATACCCTTGGACAAGGAACCTTTTCTCTTGGGGGAGATTTTCCATGCAGGTTGTCTTGTTAGTGTGTGAGTGGCACTGTTGCATCTGTATGTGGTATGGACTGGCTCGCATGATATGGTATGGTACTGTATGTATTTATACTACTGTTCGAACAACAAAACTGCCGCCTTTTTTTCCTCATTCTTTTTAGTACAAAAGCTGCCTCTTTTTAGTATGAAAAGGCTGCCCCTTTCATATGATCATTGATTTATGATCCATGATGGGTTCACTCCCATCTATCTACTTGTAAGTGGTAGCGCATGTTGCGCATGCATCATATGCCATACAAGTTTTGGCTTGTTACCCTCATGTATTCATCTTATATGCTCTAATGGCATTGCTTTTTTGGCTTCAAACATGCATTCTATCATATGTAGTTCAAAATAATCAAGTTAAAATTTCTCTTTTGGTACTAATATCATATTGTACCTTATAAAATCTTAATGTATCAATTAGTATTGTATTTTATCATATTGTACCATATCGCACATTTCATGCTTGACAACTATGGTGAGTGGTTTGCTTATCAAGATCTACCGCAAGAGATTGAGCGATAGAGATTGTTGGGTCCTAGAGGTGTGAGAGTTGTGGTGGAGATGGTGATAGGAAGTTCACCTCAAGTGAATAGTAGATACATGTGGCTCGCAAACCTAGATAAGTTTCTTCTCTAGAGGGGTATCAAGGGACATTGTAGTGGGCCGATTGTGACTAGAAGAGACATGGTCTTGTTTCTTTAATGGGAGAGGATGATGATCAATTCTCAAGTAAGGGCATGGATCAGAGAGAGCTCACAAGTTGCTCTGAAGATAGAGTAAAACTAGTAATGCATTGTGGTAGGAGATGGTACATAGGCCAAACACAACTACTTGCTTGATGGAGGAATGGATGTACTAGCCATACCAAAGGAGTTCCATGTATATGTTATAGTGGGATCTAGGAGAGTGGGTTTGGAGAAATCCATATGTGATAAACCCAGTGATGTTGCTTTATTTGGATACATCACCAGGTTAGGGAGGACTCATATGAATGAGATTAGAGCAAAGCCACCAACCACTCGATGTTGGTACAAGAGATTAGATCATTGCTTTTTCATATGTTTTCATACAAGAAGTGTCTATGACTATGGATATATGCACGATGGAAGTATGATTGGAGTGTGGTTCGTGCCTTCGCCATATCATATTTGACCCTAATTTTACAAGAAAATCTAGATCAAATATATAGTTTTAATTTTACAAGGAAAAAGCGTTATATATTAAGCTTTAGTTGACCAAAAAGCATGGGCTTAGGGACCATGATCAAAGTCAAGATTAAATGCATTAAAAAATAGACAAGCTACAAGCCTAAGCCTCAAGCTACATCCTCATCCTCGCCATCATTGTCATTGACAGCATCAATGCCAACATAGTCATCCTTATAATCCTCATCCTCATCACCTGCATCCTTATTTTGCTGATCATGTGATTCCAAATGATTGCAAGTGCTTGAAATTGTTGTACTATCAAATCCTTCTCTAGGAAGGGGGTGGGAATATTCTCTTCTACCTTGCAATTGTTGCACCATCCAATCCTCCTCTAGCAAGGGGGCTTGTACCTTTATAATCTTTTGTAACTTCTCTTTGTTGATGATCTCCACAATAACCTCTTTATTCTGAAATTTTGAAATTGGAGATGATGTGTAAATTTGTATGGATGTATTGGAATTTTGTGTTTTTCGAAAGTAATTTCTTTCTTCTTTTGGTGTTGGTGAGGGAGAATGTGCTCCAATTCCTCTCACAAAGAGAAGCACAAGTGTCTTGTGAGGGTACTTGAAGAACTAAATGCTGCCATTTAGGTGTATGTGTTCCTAATGTCTCCCTCTATTTCATTGTTTGGTGTATGGTCCTCTCATCCTTTGTAATTGAACAAGACAATGTGATGTCGGTGACTTGTATACATCCAACTCATCACATAATATGCCCTTGATTTCAAGATCATACTATATGTACCATTCTATAACATCCATCTACCCATGATGTGCTCCTTGCTACATTTTGAAGTCTTTTCTCTTGAAGGGAGATGTGGAAAAAGAATATTGAAGGGTTGGAAGGTAGAGGCCTAATAACTCCTTTGTCCATTAGATCCTTTCATTTCTCGCAGGTCACAATGATAGCTTTGAGTTGATGCCTTATAAGTAGTAGTTTGGTTTTAGTTTAGTTTGGTACAATGTGGGTCTCCAGAATGCGATATCATAGGCTCAAATCTCACAAGGTTTTGATAGTCCAGGTGTTGAGATTTTGCAAGTAAGAAGTAAGTCATGCCACACTCCCAAGAAAAGATCAAATGACTTTGGATAGGATGCAGACAAAACCCAGTGTATGTTAGGGAGAGTGCATCGTATCCCACTTGTGAACACATACATATTTTATATTTGCTAACTTTGGGAGGTCAATCCCCTCTATATTTCTCATCCTCTCCACCATTCGATGTATAAACTCATACACAAGGGTCATTATGGCATGGTTCATGCAAAGTGTACGCCCAATCTATTGTTGTAGCTTCGCTGATCTTTGAGGGCCTTTTGATGTCTCTACAAAGGAAGTGACTCTAGAGTCTTGCAATAAATGTTGTAATCATTGAGGGATAACAAAAGGCGTTGATCTTGAGAGGGAGGCTGTGAGGTCTCCAATATGTTTGGAGCACTTACATTTGATGTTGGCACCTCCTCAACAATGGAAGAAAGATCCCTCTTGCAAGGTTGAGTAACCTTTGAAGAAAATTGAGGGATGGTAGAAGTTGAGGAGGAAGGAGGAGGTTAGGGATTGGGGGGGGGGGGGGGGGGGGGGGGGGCAGGTGATGGTTCCAAGAGAGTAGGGGGATGAAGAAGTAATCTGGAAGAAAGGGGTGGTCTGGAGTGTGGCGGTGGTATGGGGTATTTGAAGTAGATCCATTGGTAGATACACCATCGGTTGGGGGTTGTGAAGAAGAAGAATGGCCTCGCCGAACACATCTCCTCTCACCATCACTTTATTGGAATTGCGGTTATAGAGTTCGGGGTCATAGTCCTTAAAGGATGTGTTGATGTGACGTTATCCAACAAAGCCATGTTGATTGGATTTGGAATCTAATATGAATGTAGGCATGTGACCGAATGATGAAAAAAGGGGCAAAAGAGGGCTTGCATAAGAAGAGGGCCTCATATGGAGTCATACCTTGTAATGCAATATTTGGGGGCTGTTTCAAATGTGTACCACCTTTGAAATTGCCTCAGCCCAAAGGATATTGGTGCTCAAGCATAGACATGGTCATTTGCATCGTGTATTGTGTTTTTGTTTTGTTTTTTGTTTTTTTTTTGGTTGGGATGCTCCAATGCATGATTTTCAGATGGTGTTAGTGTTGGCAAACTCCATATAAATGCCATGTGACCTAACAAAGCTTTGAAACTCATGAGAAGCCAACTCTCCTCCAAGCTTGTGATTCGAGCTCCAAGAGATAGGCCCAAATATTCATTGAGAAATCATTACCTAGGGGTATAAGGGTTTTGGCCTTGCCCAATGATGCCTTGCACATTGGGATGCTTGAGTTAGTATGGACAAGCTCCAAATTTATAGATGCTCCACAAGTGGACACCTTGGTCATAGGTGCTTGATGCTGTTTGCCCCTCAAATGACCATGACATTAAAATGGAATTTGGGAAGGGAATTTTGGCAATCCGTGTATGATGCCCGTTTAAGTAGCTTGTCAAATAGAATTGAAAGTTCAAGTGTTCATAACAAGCATGTCATAGAAGCCCAAGCTCTCCAAAGAAGAATGGACAGCAAGGGTTGTGAGCCTGTATAGGTGAACATCTTGAGAAATCAACTGTAGAACACACATATGGAATTATCCTTCTCTATCTTCGCCTTCTATGTGGAGACCAAACCATCCAAGTAAGGCCATGAATGGATGGAAGATTGAAGCCCATCTTTGACACATATGACTTTGGTGGTCAAATCTTTCTAATTAGGAAGTAATGGAATAGTACCCACACCTTTAACATGCATAGATGAATTGTTAGCCTGATGGCGATCGAGCTTGCTTTGTTATGGAGATACTATATCCAATCGTGTTGATAGGTATCGTAACTCAATGCTTTGTTGGCTAGTAGCCAAGGCTTCTCTAGTGAAGAAGCAAAGGCAATGTTATCCTTCACTGGTGTCATGGATGAAGTAGTCTTAGACTTCTTTGCTTGGTTCTTTGCTCAAAAACGACGGTGGAGGTATTTCTTCCTGCAATTTTCCTCTAGATGGGTTGTCTTACCACAATGATGACACTTGGGATGACCTGTTTTCTTCTTTGGTTTCCTACCCTTGTTTTCGCTTTTGACTTTTCCCCTAAGATGTGCTTGCTGCAAAGGTAGGATTGGCTGTCCTTGCACTGCCTAAACGTAACTCCTTGTGTATGGAATCTTCCTCCAATATTATTGGCACATGCTCTTTCTATCTGATGGTATTGTGAACCTTGGAGGTGAGATGACTAGTGAAGAATTTGTTGTATCTAGGGGATGGATGATGTTATAGGAAGTTCTCATTCATGTTCTCTGATTGGAGCTTCTTGTTAAGGGATGGAAGCTCATCCCATAAATCCTCCATCTTGTTGATGTGGTCCTTCATCGTGGGTGAATTTGGTCATTGAAAGCTGTAGAAGTTGCATGTCAGGGTTCTTCAAGAATCAACATGCAAAGGTTTGAACTTGGTGGAGGCAGGCTAGCCAGGTACAAACATTTATTGTGAAGTGAACCCTTTTGACATGTATGAGAACAACATGGGAAGGCTAATTAAGTCCCATAAATGGAAGATATCAAGGATCCACTCTACTTGCATGATCACAACTAGCTTTTCTTTTTGGGGAAGTGTGGTAGAACATGCACTTGTACATAGGATTGCATTATAGCAAGATAAGGGTGCTTGATGCTAAGAGTTTGAACACACTTTAAATGTAGTAAGCTCTATTTTCAAGACTTTGACATTTCAAGAAAACGTGAAGAACGAATGCTTGAGAGTTAGATTTGACAATTAGTTAGAAGATACAGCCATGGACGCATGGAAGAAATGGGGATAAGTTGAATGTTGAAGATTGGAAATCGTCTCTAAGGAATTTTTTTTGCTCAATCCAAGCTGCTTAGGGATGAGCTCAGATACAATCAATTAGAGAGTGAGGATAAGTATTTCTCTCCATCACAAGATCAGGCAAAGGATTTAGACATGCACACATGTATTACAAGCATATACTTACTATGCAATAAAACAACTGATTTCTTTACTAAGCGAGAGTAGGAATAGAAAGAAAATCACCCGTTCTTCATGGTTGATCAATATCACGCTGACATGGCTTTCTTCTCTATCAGCCGTTCTTAACATAGAGTGGAGGATTGTGGTGTGGATGGTTGTTACTAACTTTGGGGCTATCTTGAGCTGATGCACATTTTCACAAGGAAATCTGATGTAGAATAAAAGGAAATGAGCTTTAGTAACTTTGACGAAGCTACTAGGAAAGCCACAACTTTAGAGGTGGAGAGTTAATAAAAGTATGGGAATGAATTTCGTGTAGTGTCCCCTAATCGAATTGTTTGGAATTCTGAAGTTTGGGAAATCATTTTATTGATGAGCAGTGGAGGGGCTGGTGTATTGCCCAATCTTTAGATGCTGTGGGGGTAAAGGATCATAAGAAACGGCATCCTAGTGAGCCCAAAACGCTGTAGGAAATAACCCGTAAGAATTTGCTAGCCATGGACTTGGTAGAAAGATGTAAAGTAGAGTAGAATAAGACAAGTGTCCATCTGACTCCAACCACATATCATGATATGAGACAAGCGGTGGGACACTTGGAAGCTTGAGTGTTAAGTGTCTTGACACTTCTCTTCTTTGTTTGTGGCCTTTCCATATTGGAAGCTTGAGTGTTAATTGTCTTGACACTAAAAGTTAGGGATGTGATCCATGTCCATTCCATATCTTGTGAGCCACTTTTGCAGTTGTGCATACTACGAGTTCTCCTATTGTTCTTGGGCAAGGTGTGTGGAGTGTTAGCCTTCATTTGGTAGTCTATTATCTCCTTGTTATGAGCTTCAGAGTTTGGTGGAGATAGAGGAGCTTTGACTGTTTTTACCCATTTTGTGTGTATGCATTTTTTTTTCAGGGAGTATGGGGCGTTTTCACACTGGCATCACCCACATGCATTTCTTTTCCAATGGTTGGGCAGCATTTGTTCATTGCCAGAGGGCCTTGCTTTCCTTGGGATTCGTGCAGCTTGGTCAGATAGCATTTAATGCCGCCAACAACTTCCTAGGTTTTGGGTTGACAATTGCAGGTATGGTCCAATCTGATTAGGTTGGCGAGTTTTTTGGACTGGTGCTGCTACCTTTGTATATAGGTTTAGCACACTCCGTCCCTAGCATTCTTGCACTTCTAGAGGAGCCATCCTCATTAGCATGATCTGTTTGCCTTACACCTTGGGCTGCATGGAGGGCTGATTAGTTCGTCATTGTATTCAGCCTTCCATTATGCTTTGGTGCAGATTATCACTTCATTCTTTTTTCTCTTGCTGTCTCTCTCTTCTCTCCATTTCATGTTTCTCTTCCATTGTGCACTCTGACATGCGAGCCTCCAAAGTTGTCCTTGGCAGTTTGTTCGGGTGTATGCCATGATGTATGAAGTTGATAGTCTGAAAGAGGGTCTCCAACATCATGAGGGGTGCAACAAACTAGGCTCTAATGATCTCATTTCGTATCGCTGCAGATCATCAGTGAGAGCTTGATTATATGTGGTCTCTCAATTTGTGTCCATAGATATGTAGCTAGATAGGGGGACACTCGGCACCCATCACGTCGTGTGCTCCCCCCGCTTTGTTGGATCGTGCCCGCCCCCCAGATCGTTCGCGGCCCTTCGCTTCGTCTGATCGCACACTTCAGTTTCACTGGTCGTTTCCCTCATCTGTCCGCCCCGCCTGACCGCTCTCTCCCCTGCTTGACCATTTTCTTCCTCGCTTACCCGCCCAGTCCTGAATGCCCCGCCCCGCCTGGCCCCTCCCCCTCGCTTGTTTGCCCAGGCAAGACAGTCCTCTCGCCCCGGCGTTTCGGCCCTCCCCTGCACGTTGCCTCCGTTGGCAACCTCGAAGCCATCCGCGGTGTGCCAAAACAATAGCGGCCCCCACCCCCCCCCCCCCCCCCCCCCCCCCCCCCCCCAACCGCCCCGGCCATCGATCCCTTACTCTTCAAGTTGCTTCCTTGATCTGTAGCAACTTTCCCCCCTCAGGTAGCATCGCGACGTGATTGGTAGTCCTCGCAAAAGGGATGCGCAATGGAAACCTGTGGTCGGACACCGGCGTACTGAGCAAGTACTTCCCTGTCAAACACCGTGGCCGTCGTCCTCTTTGAGAATAAGCAGCTCTTAGCCGTCCGAGCTAAGCAGCTGGAGCTAAAGGAAACAACGATCGGCACAGTGCAGATCGTGGAGGCGGTCCTAATGGGCCAAGGGATCTTCATGGTTTGGCTCAGTTCAGTAGACGCAGCTCAGGAGTTACTCGCCAATTCACCATATGTGTCCACGAAGAGGGTCGTATACACGGTCCCTGGTACAATGGCTTTATTGTGGAGGCGTTTGCACTCCACAATAGGTTTCTCCTTCACTTGGTCACTCTTCTTTTCCCCGGCCTGGCGATAGATTATCGTGAGTTGGTGGAAGACTTTGGTCGGCTCTTAGGCACTGTCCTTCCCGCATCTTTCGCAGATGCAGTGACAGCGGCAGGAGTCCCCAAGGTACAGGTGGCTATAAAAGAGGTCAAGAATATCCCACAGTTCCTAGAGATTGAGGCAGGATGGCACTCCTTTAGGTAGCAGGTCATTGTGACTGGGCAACCAGGGCAGTGCTTGCGCTGCCACGAGTTTGGGCATCAGGCAGCAGTTTGTATGCTTTTTGATGCCAAGGCAGCTCTGTCGTTGGGTCCGCAGGTGGACGCTAACGGCTTCACACGGGTCTAGAGACGACAGAGAGGGCGACGGGAGGTGGGGCGTAGCAAGCTGCTCCGACCCAGCCTCGTTAGCACAGAGCATGGGGGGGCTCGTCGCACCCGGCACGACCACAACCCCCCACATCTACCACCCGCGCCACAGACTATCCCCGATTTGCACCCGGTTCAGGTGGTCCCTCCCAGCCTCACCCCCCATCCTCCCACAAGAGGCACCTCCCCTACCGAGGACCGTCCCCCCCGATTTGCACTCGGTTGAGGTGGTCCCCCCCAGCCTCACCCCCCATCCTCCCGCAGGAGGCACCTCCCCTATCGAGGAAACCCCGGATTTGCACCCGGTTCAGGTGGTCTCTCCTAGCCTCACCCCCATCCTCCCACAGGAGCCAATGAACCCCACACCTACTTCTTCCTCGCACCAGCAGTCCTTTCCCTTTCATACAACCACCATCTCATCAGTCCCTACCGCCTGTCACACCTTCCCGAGACAGGTACAGTTGTTGCCGGAGGAATTCTTTTGCAGTGGCCCATGGTCCTACCTGAGAGTTGCGGAGCGCGGAGAGTTTTCACTAACTCTAGAGGTTGGGATCTTCGTGGTTCGTAAGCCAAGGAGGGGCAAAGCCCATCTACTAGCACCATTGGATGGACCAAACTACTAGTAGAGGGACTTGATCTATAGGAGGGAGGAGGTGATGAGAGAGATTGAGCAGATTTGGACTAGAGAGTGGGGCTAAAGGGATTGGATTACAGTGGAGGTTGTAGAGGTCCTAGCAGAGTCGAGCAAAATCTGCCAAGAGGCAGCGATACAGGCCAGGTAGCAGAGCTGGGACGAGGAGAGAGCAATCCGGCGGATCCTTGCAGCCACAGAGATTATTACAGGAGGCACCAAGGGACTCCACCCTCCAAGCATGAGGTGCGTGTGCGTGCAGCCATTGTTGGCCTAGAGGACACGTGCTCGGAGTTTTCTTTTCGAACCTCAGTAGCCTTATGGGCATGGAAGGGGGATACGATGTGCAAGGAGTTCTTCCAAGTACACCAGCCTCGCTCTGCAGGAGAGCAGATACGCAACCCTCGGGATCAGTATGGAAGGACTCGTTCTAGCCTAGACGAGGTGATGGAGATTGTCACCGACTATTACATACGCCTCCTCCAGCAGGAGACAGTTTTAGCTAGAGGACATAGATGTAGAGGGCAGGTATGGGATCCCATCCTGTCCCTCGTCATAGAGAAGATGGGACGCTCCCTCCTAGCCCTCTTCACAGAGAAGGAACTAGAGGAGGCTTTCTATACACAGGATGGGCAGAAATGCCCGGGGAAGGATGCCCTCTCTAGGGCCTTCTTCACTACCTACTGGGAAGTGGTGAAGGACCCCTTATTGATGGCCTTCTAGGAGATTTTCACTTCAGGACAGATGCGAGGGAGTCTCTTGGCATGCCTTATTAGTCTTCTCTCCAAAGGGGGAGGCCGGTTGGAGCTTTCCCAGTGGAGACCGATCACCTTATTGTCAGTGGCCTATAAGGCACTAGCAAAGATGATTGGTAGGCGACTATGCCCCGTGCTTCCAGATATTATACATGACACACAAACAGGCTCTGCCGAGGATAGGAGCATCCTAGACAATGTATTTAACTTATTTGAGGTGACAGAGTGGGCTCAGCACAGTGGGCAAAGACTGGCCGTACTATTCTTGGATTTTGAGAAAGCCTATGACAGGGTGGACTCGGATCTCATAGAGGGCACCATGGTGAGGCTGGTGTTCCCCCAGGTTTGTATTCGTGGGGTCTCTGCCCTTTATAGATCAACCACCAGCCGGGTTCTCATAGGCCGAAGCAGAGAGATCGGTTCGACAGGGCTGCCCTCTGGCCCCTTACCTATTTCTCCTCGTTGTAGGGGTGATGTCTCACTTTCTCAGGTCACGTGTGAGCGGATTACGCGACCTCGGACTTCTAATGAGAGAGGAGACGATACTTGCCTCCGTTCGTAGTACGAAACAGTCCGTACAGTACGATCCGTACGGTATGAATTGGTATGATTTTGTATATTAAAACATGCCTGTTTCGGCCAGCTGGCCTGTGCGTCCTCATTCCGCGTTTCTTGCGTCCTTGCGTCCCGCGTTTCTTGATGTTGTGCTTTTTTTGGGGGGGGGGGTGGGAAGCCTTGGATACCTCACCCCATGCCCTTTTCCAAATTGCAGCCATGTAAAAGGTGCTCCTCTTTGGATGCCTTCCAGCTTGTAGTCCTCTCTTTGGATTCCTTCTCTCTTTGACTGTTCGAAATTTGAACTTTGACCCTTCTCATCTACAAAAGGTGGTCCTCTCCTCCATGCTTCCACACCAATTCAGCAAGCACTTACAAGTTACCATTTTGATATTCCTCTTTTGACACACCCTATCGAAGCATTTGCCATTCTCAAATCTCATCTCCCATCCCCTCTATCTTGCACCCTATCAAAGCATTTGCCATTCTCATCTCCCATTCCCTCTCTCTCACTCTTGCTATTTCAACTTTACCCCAACCCTCCGGCCTCTCGAGTCTCCCTCCCTTTCAACTTTCAAGACTTAAGTTTCAAGAGTCGAGACTCAAGCATCTATCTCTCTCTCTCTCTCTCTCTCTCTCTCTCGGGCCTTCTTATTCGTCATTGGCACCATGACTCGTGAGAAGCACGAGGCCTTCAATTTGCATTCGATCCATGTGGAGACGGACACAAGGAAGTCCAACTCCCATCATTGGACATGCAAGTATTGCGGAAAGCGCTATACAAGTGGTACAACTCAGCTTCTCCAACATCTTTCGAAGACGGAGGGGCAAGTTGCTCCCTCAAAATATTGCAGAGATTCTTGCCAAGAGATGAGAGGGGGATCCACAAGAGGAGGTGGAAGTGGCTTATCGGCACCAACTCCTATGCCTACCAATGAGGAAGCATCCAATGTGGGCGTATCTTCAACCGATGTGGGAGAGGCCTTTACCATTGGTGGTGGGGGCTCCACATCCGCATCTGGCTTCAGTAAAAGACAAAGAGTGGAGGCTCATGCGGTGCTGGAGAGACAATTCTCTCTCTCTCAAGCTCCCGGTCATGTGCGTGGATCAGTTGCCTTTCTTAGAGAAAGGCAACGACTTGTGGACATTGAAATGCATGCACGGTGATTGAGTGCAATCTTGCATTCAATGTCCTAAAGCAAGAGCAATGGAAGAAGATGGTAAAAGCCATTGCCAATGTGGATCCATGTGAAGGATGGACCAGTGTCACATACAATGACATGAGGACGAGAAAGATTGATGAATAGAAGGAGAGGATTGATAGAGCCCTTGATTCTATTCGAGCTGCATGGATAAAATATGGTTGCTCCACTCTCACTGACGGATGGAGTGATCCTAAGAAACAGGGCATCATCAACATATTCATCTCATGTCCACTTAGCACTTACTTTTTGTGGGCTGTAGATACCGAGAAGAGGGGGAGAAAGACGACGTGCGCATTCATCTACCACCACATTCGACAAGCTATCATTGAGGTATACATTGCAATTCACGTTTTAAATTTGTTTCACTTTTTGTCATTATGATAATATCATGATTCATAATTGAAATTTGATTTATACATAACTTGTAACTTGTAAATTGTGGTTGTAGGTGGGCCCCTCAAATGTGGTGCAAGTTGTTATCGACATGGCATCGAATTGTCGGCTTATGGGCTGTTTGCTTGAGGTCGAGTTCCCTACGATATTGTGGACTCCATGTGCAAGTCATTGTTTGGACTTGCTCATTGAGGACATTGGGAAGCTCAAGTGGGTGAAGAGGGTGGTCTGCAAAGCTACATCAATTGTGATATTCTTCACGGTAAAGGTAAAGTGCTTGCGATGTATCGTGAGTGTAGCACATTGGAGCGCCTTTATGAGGTGCGGTCCACCTTGCGCCAGACAGTAGTGTCGACTCTATGGAATGAGTGGAATGAGCATGAGATCGGGGAGCTCAAAGCGATGTAGCGCTTGTCTTAATGATCAATTTTGGTAAAAAGTCCGTGCTGTTGTCATTGTTGTGACTCCCTCTTATAGGGTGTTACGTATGAGTGATTGCGAGGGGTCCACCATGGGCCTTCTCGTGCAGTTCTTTAGAGAGGCATTGGCGGAGGCAAGTGCTTGTATAGTGATCACAGAGACATAGCGTTCAGACTAGCTTATTATACTCGTGTGGTCCTTGTTGATGATCACAATGCAGTGCTAGAGGAGCTAGGATGCTATGCAGATCAGAGAGGAAATGTGGCTTTTGCTTCTCTCACTTGTTGGAGAAGAGAGTCACTTGTGAAGTTTTTATTTTGGTGGTAAAACTTTGGATACGCACTGGAGACCCTTCAGCCCTTAGCCATGAGGGTCCTTGCCCAGGATTGGTCCCCAGGTGCATGTGAGAGAAACTGGAGTGCCTATTCTCTCTTTCACATAAAGATTCACAATCGGCTTAGCACACGACAGTTACAACGGCTAGTCTATCGCCGCACTAACTTACGCATGATGAGGACTATGATAAGCATGGGTAGTCCAAAGCAGGTAAAGTTTAAACACTTAACCATAACATTTAAAATTTGTTGTTTTAACTTTTAAACTTTGAACTTTAGCATTTATAATGATCAATTTTAGGTGCATCATTGCATTGTATAGGTGAATGTTGATACAGTCAAGTTGACGGGCGATACTCTTCCGAGTGTACATAAGGAGGTGGATGAGGAGGAGGAAATGATTTTTGGAGAGCTCTATAGAGAGCTTATAGCAGCAGATACTCGTGACAGTCGTAGTTAGCGTGCTCGTGGGCAAGGAGTTTAAGTAGGTGGTAGCAGGGGCATGGTCATTCGACGCCCTCTATTATCAAGGAGGGTGGTTCGAGTGCCTTGTAGACATATGTGAGGCAGGGTTCTAGGAGCTCACATCCTGTGCGTCATGATGACATTCCCCCCTTGCCTACACAGCCACCACCTAGGGAGCCATCATTTGATGTATTTTATGATTTAATGATTTATGGTTTTTGTTATTGAAAAAATCATCTTAATTGTTTTTCGTACTAATATGGTACCGTACCTTATAAAATCATAAGGTACCAATTAGTACCGTATTTTATCGTACCATACCGTATCCTTCCTTTCGTACTTGACAACTATGGAGGAGATTGAGTTGTTAGACTCAGAGTACGCATATGATTCAGCCCTCTACATAGAGGACGATGAGTTGATGCTGGAGAGAGTGAGGTTGGCTCTCGACGTGTTCTGTTTTGCAGCGGGATTGAAAATCAATTGGCGAAAGTTGGTTTCCTCACTCAGCCGGACTCTAGCACAGAGTGGGGTGTCCACCTGGGATTTAGATGGGCGAGCAGAGGGCAAACCGTCCGGTGCCTAGGGTTCTAGGTGGGACTCGACATCACTCCTGCCCCAGTTTCTTCCTGTCCTTGATTCTATTCGGAGGAAGCTAACCTACTGAAGCACGGCTCGCCTCTCACTAGCCGGACGAGCCTTCGTGGTCAACCAGGTCCTCCTTCGATGGCCTGGTGCATTGCCTTGTGTTGATGCTTCTCCTCATCGTGCGTAGTGCAGCTTCGCCGCCTAGTGCGGAATTTCGTTCAGTCAAGGTCTGACGGTTCTAGGGATTCCAAGGCCAAGGTGGCGTGGGCGACCATCATACGACATAGGTCAGAGGGAGGGCTTGGGATCATAGAGCTAGAGTATCAGAGTATGGCCCTCTTGGGCAAGCTAGTTGTCCGCGGTCTCACACCAAGAGGGCAGACCTAGATGGTCTTATTGCAGGAGGGCATTCAAGACTATAGATCGAGGCTTGGTGGCGAGTGGAGGCCATCCCTGAGATGGATCTTTACGTCAGCCTAGATCACCATTCCTAGATTTCCTTTCCTTCGTAGCTTACTCTGCGTGTGGTAGGGTCTCTGCAAGGCCGTAATCCAGAGCCCCCTCAGGCTACTAGGAGGAGATAGACCGTTAGTCGGTGATCTGGAACCCCCAGGTCAAAGATTTATAAGGGGCACAGAAAGGTGAGCGTTTCCAAATCCAGTGGGTTGGGTGGGAGGACGAGCCGACTCGTATCGTCAGGACATGGCGGGAGGTGTATAGTATCGCAGGCGAGGTGTTGCTGTGAGTATCAGGTTGCCAGAGAGAAGTGGAGTTGAGGAGAAGGGAGATAGACGTAGGAAAACCTTTGAAGTGACTTGCTCCCCCGATACCAGAGCCGATAGAGCCTGAGGAGGTATGGGCAGCTTGGTTTTCATCAGCAGGCGTCCCGCTTTAGGTGGTAGGTTTAGGTGGCAGGCATCCCGCTTTAGGTGGTAGGTGGTAGGTCGAGGTAGGGTCATGCATAGTGGTCGGTTTGAAGGCTCTACCCATCCGCGAGGTACTATAGCCCACCACAACCCGCTCGGAGGTATGGGAGATCATAGGGGGTCTTAGTGGATGGCATATCTGGATGGCGCGGTGTTAGGAGACTTTTGGTGGAGCAAGACTTTCAGCACATGCGACCTTAGCAGAGTTTTGGACCTCCATCATCCACTCCCTCCACGGCCGATGGGATCAGGTGTAGGGCGAGTCCAGGGATTGTGAAGAGGTCCGTGGTCACTTCATGTGCACCTGGGGTGGCCAGGGTCTGTTTTTCGTGATGCAGGCAGGCAGCCCTAGTTGTAATCAGATTTTTTGAGTAATATAATCAGCCACATTTTACCTGCAAAAAAAAAACAAGGTATGGCCCACCATGATGGTCCTATAGTTATTGGGATCAAGGGGGTCTGTAGACTTGTGGATAGGCACATTGGTATGCATGGTCCACTTGTTTGGAAAGCCTTCTACTAGTGTCCTACTAAACATGAATGCAAGGAGAGGGGGAGAAATGTCTCTTTCATAAATGAAGTGTTCACCTTGTATCCTCTATGATCCATCGATTGTTTGTGCTAGTGCTATATTGCTTCGCTCACGATATCATGTATGAAGAAAGTGGATGTGGTAGGGTGAGGCTCTAGAGGGTAGCTGATGCGGTACATCATAAGGTTGCTCTACATAGGAGTGCGATGTCTTTGGGTCTCTGATGGGTATGGAGCGATGTGACTATTGTAATTTGTGCCATGTTGTCGCCACATCTGTGCTCATGAATATCTGGTATAGATCATTGAATTGTGCCTCCTCATATGCTCGTTGTTTACAACTAGTAAGGGTCCTCATGTAAATACAAGCCTCCCCCTCTATAATATGTCCTAGTCCTCTCTAGTTTTGGAGGTGTTTGTATACATCCATGTACTCAAGAGGCCTTGTTTCTAAGATAAACCTTTATTTAATGCACTTTTAAGTTTGTTCATGTAGGCCACAAGGCATGTGCATGAGTGTGCTAGTATACAAGGAAACTGTTCTTAACAACATTGATTCCATTGGGTGAAAGTCATTCGTTTGTGATTTGCCTTGGAGTAAAGGATTCAATGGTCTCTCTCTTTGAGAGGTGCCTTTGTATAGGTCATTGTATAATTCTTCATGGCAAATATGGTTATTATTGCCATGCTTAGTTACTAGTTCACAATGTTGCACTTTTGTCACCAATCACCACCTTGGTACTAAAAATACTAACAGCTTTTCTATCTCCATTTGTGTCTTTTCTTTAGACTAGCCTTTTTGTATGAAGCGACCAGCTTGGGTTTGATTAGGTACTTATGGTGCACTATTGGTATTATAAAATGTTGTTTCCATGACCGGTGGATAGAAGATTTTATTGGAAAAATGGAGAAGGCCTATAGCTAGTAGGTTATATTTGCTTTATCCAAGTCAATAAACTAGTTTTGAGTTAGAGCTCCATGAGTTTGCTATGATGCATTGAATGTTTTGGGTTTTTTGTGTTTGTTTGTTTATAGAGAGTTTTGCAAAGAAAGCGTTGTGAAATGCTTTCATGGTTTTAGCTAGTGTTTTGAGTCATGGAGCTTGATGTGATCGGGGGGAAGTCATGGCCTATTGTATGCCCAAAGATGAGAGAAGGATGTCATCTGCTCCTAAATTTTTTTGCCTTAGTTGAACTTTTTATGATTATGCAGCTTGTGGGAGTCAATATTGGAATATTTTTTGCTAGAAGATTTTTTGTTAATGATGAGATAGATTGCTTTTTAAAAAGTAAACTTTTAGAGGTAGTTACTTTTTCTAGTACTGGATCAAGTCCTTGATTTTGCAATAAAACTCTTTTCTAAATAACCGTGTATTAGAATAACTCATTTCTACATAACCATGTATTAGAATGTTTGGTATAAAGAGCATATGCAATAGCATACTTGTGTGTTCTTTGAGGTTTGAAGTATCAAGCTTTTAGTACATAAGATTTATATTTTGGCTGTAATACATTTTTTGTGTGCTGTTTTCAGGAGGACTTGCTTTCCTTTTTTGAGCTTTGCAGAAACTACACATGGATTGTTGAAGAGCCACAGGTACAGTTTGTATATGCGCAAAATTGCAAAATCTAGAAACTTGAAAGGAGTGTTACTTTAGTAGGCATGGATTTAGATCTTGTAATAAGGTCAATATTGCTCCCATTGGTGAAGCATACAGTTATAGAGAAGAATTTTTTGATGTGTGTGTGTGTGTGTGTGTGTGTGTGCGTGCACGCCTGTGCTTGTGTGTGTGCGTGCCTCTGAGGAGGACCTGAATTCTTAACTTAATGCTTTGTGTGACACTTAAGTTGTGCATATGTGAAGTGCACTTCTGAGATTAAGTGTGTGTCACGGGTGAGAGACAATCCTAGCCTTTGCAGCAGGGGACATTGGCAGAAGTTTTTGTGGATAGGTGCCAACGGGGTACCTAGGATAGATCTTGGTCAGGGATATTGAATTTCCCCTTGCAAATGACTTTTAAGTGTCATGGAGGTTAGAGATTTCAATGATTTAATGTCCTAAGCTAAGGTTTATGGAAACTTTCAAGGCTTTCAAGTTCAAAGAGGTTAGGAGTTAAAATTAAGGTTGGCTAGCCTTTAATGTTATTTTAATTTTAATGAGGGCAGGGCAAAAGCTAGGCAGCTTGTTTAGCATGTGACGGCGCCTGTGAAAATGGAAAATTTTGGTCTTTGAAAAAGAATTACCATTTCACACAGTTGATGTCTTTGTTTTGAGTTTCACATGTTATATGATGACGGCCTTGCTTATAATGATACCAGGTGTTGGCATTGCATTCAGGAGATGGGACAACAGGATGGGTGGGCAAGGAAGGCCCCGAGAATGATGAGCTACGCCTAAGCAGATCTGTGGATGCAAGATTTTCTACAATGGTGGCAGGAAGGCAATAAGATTCTTATTATCAAGATTTGATAATTTAAAATATATTTGTTTATAGGAATGGTTTTCAAGCATTTGTACATTGCATGCCTGGTTTTTGCTGCATCAATGTATGAGAGGTCTTGCTTGTATCAGTGTACTAGATTTGATGGGCATGTGTATGTGGGGGTTATATTCATGGTTGTACTAGTACCATGTACGAAAGGGTTCATATTATACCTTACTTAATGTACCATACCTTATGTTTTAGTACCAGAGGTACCAACTTAGTGGATACTTCTTTTCCCATCCAAACCACACTTTGGGATGAGCTAAATGCTCCTTTCACAAATATGATTCTCCCATGGGATTAGGTTATGTGAGGTTCAAAGGATTTTTCTACCTTATTTTGTGAAAAAGAATTAGAATAGAGAAATGTATTTTTTATCATACCGTACATTAAAAAATCGTAAGGTACCATTTAGCAATGTATTTTATTGAACTGAACCATATTGTACATTTCGCACCTGACAACCATGGTTGTGTTGTATAGCTAATCTGACTTTTATTAGTATGTTTGATTTGAAATTGGCAAACTGCCGTCCCTCCAGGTCTGCAGGAAAAACACAAATCAGCGTGGGATTTTCTTGCCATTTTGTCTCCAAAACTGGTTTTTCTTCTACCCGTTCCTACATTGCTTCAGCATCCATCCATGTCCTTCCCGATCCTCCTTTGGCTTTGGGAATTCCTGCAACCTGGGTACTACCTCAACACTATAAGACATCAAGCTTGCTGCCTCAGGCTACTGATCAAGCTGTTGACACTCCAGTTCAAGGGAAGCACAATATAGTCTACTCCATATTACAGGCCAGTATACATTGGCTTGTTTCTTAATGTTGTGAGAATAATGCATATTATATTCTATTCGGGCTTTATAAGAAGTATAAAATTTTATGACTAAAAATGCAGGAATCTGGCAAGGATCTTGGGAGCATAGTTCTGGAAGGTTCTCACATCAAGACATCGGAAAGAAAAGATACCGCCTGTGTTCAATCGAGGGATCGTAGAACTGGTCGTTGTGAGGTTGCAGTCTGTGTCAGAGTAGCAGAGGTGAGTGTACTGTTTTCATGGTTCCATGTTCAACCCATCTGGAGGTTTCTTATCAAATGCTATCTGCTTTAATGCTTATAAGCTAACAACTGTCCAGAAAGCACTTAAGCTGTCAATAAAGGCTGCTCAATATCAAAAATGAAAGAACTGGTTGTGAGACAGTGGTGTGGCGGCCAAACTGCAGGATAGAATCTAAGATGTCTTGATAGCATCTGGTAGACCTGTTACTGACATGTGGAAAGTGAAAACTTTTGAATATTTTCACAAGTCTGGTGAAGGTATTATGAAAACGGTGTCAATTTTGATCATAATGCAGATCCTAGGTAACTGGAGTAATTGTATATATGGAGCCATGAATTACATTTGAATACCTTATAAACACTCATAAATGATGAGAGAGCTCTCGGTTTGATGAGTACACCGTGTGAATGTGATCATAAATGTTTTGAAGCTTCTGAAGTATTGATTCGGAAGCTTTTGTGTGTCTACAGATAGCAAGCTTTACAGTTGACTAAAATTTTGTATTGTTTTAAAGCACTAATTTCAAAATGTGGTGTGCCTGCATGCTGTGTAAGATTGTGATGATTACAGTTGACTAATGTGCAGAACGCAATGAAAGGGTTCGGTTTGACGAGCACACTTTTGTCATCCATTGACTACAGTTGACTAACTTACAGAACACACAGAAACAATGAAAGGGCTCAGCGTTGGAAGCACACTTTCATTGCTGATTGTGTGAATTTCCACAGGATTTGCAGTGTGACAGCAGACAGAAAAGTATCTCTTTGATCCAGGCATGCGCAGTGCCTCTGTCTCCTCTTATTTTCTCTGTCGAATTCAAGTTGGAGGATATTTCCCCTTTATGCTAACGCAATAAGGACAATGTTTCTTGAAGGAAAAAGAGAACTAAATTGGATATGTACATGCACTTGCTAATCAAACAAAAGAACCTCAACTGCAGCCTCAATATTCAATCTTAATTTTGCACCTGAATGATTGATTCTTGTACTAGTTGTTGCATGTTACGTTAGTGTTAAGTACTCAATCTACTTATAAATGAGCAGTGGTTGCTGTCTTAGTGTTGTGCTTCTTGCCACTGCCTACAAGGCTCACCTTTCTTGCGTCATCAGTTCTAGAAGAGCTATTAATGATAGTGCACAAATGAAAGAGTGAATGCACAAACGAATCCACCAGGTTTACCAAAGAGTAGGATGGTTGAGCACCAGCTCAGACACTCCATGGGCTCCCTCTCTCCATGTATTTGTGATTATGATGGTGCTCTTTGATAAACATAGTTGATAAAGCAAAACAAAGCCTATTCAATAGATCCTCTCTGAAGCTGAGGTAGTTGACCCTTTAGACTAGATCCTAGTCCCGAATGTTAGCACCGACACTTATTGGCCATACAACTATCCTAGGGTCAAAATTGACACGAACTGTTTACTAAAGCCGGGTTGGCATAACTTATTACAACTTTTGCCTTTGATACCCATTGCATCCTCGAGGTCCTTGGCTTGTTACCATAAAATAATTGCCATGTGCATCATACGTGGTAAACTACCTTCCACATTTGATTAGTAACTTAATCAAATGATCAAAAAGATTATAACATCTCGAAATTTCACATTCCGGTGTGACAGATCTTCCAAGTGAATTTGATGCAAAAAGAAATTACTTTTCTTGTCATTGAGAACCAACCTACATTGACGTAGCTCATTGAACAAAATGTCCAAACGCCTTCTATGGTTTGTCTCATTCTCTTAATAGATAATCATGTCATCAAAGAAAGTACCCACAAATGCTTTATGTGGCATGAAAATGTGATCTGTCATCCGATTAAAAGTGTTAGGAGCATTTGTAAGTCAAAAAGGCATTGCAGGAAGCTCATACAATCCAAAAGATTTCCTGAAAAATGTCTTAGGCGCATTCTTCGGTCTAATATGTATTTGATGATACTCACTCTTTAAATCTATACGGTTGAAAATGGCTACGCCTTGCAATCTATCCATAACACCATTGATCCAAGGGATTGATAACTGACTCTTTATCATGATTTGTTCAAAGCATGATAATCAATGCACATATGCCATGAACCATCTTTTTTTTGCACCAAAAGCATTGAAAAACAAGAAGGAGATGAGTTGGGTTGAATCAACTCTTTTTCTTTTAGTTCATTCACGTGACTCATAATCTCCTCTTGGTGGGCTGCTCTGACTTTGTAGGGTGGTTTATTAGGTGGGCTACTTTCAAGGATAAGATCTATGTCATGATCTTCGGGCCTTTGAATCAGTATTTTTTCGAGAAGTATTTGAGAGAAGCAATTAGCATATATTTTCAGAAATGACAAGTCATCTCTCTCCGACTTGGACACATTTTCAACATTCTCACTATTATTTTTATCCTTAGTAAAAACCAAGCATAGTGAAAGAGGATGTTTTATTACTTTAGAAATGACAACTATAGATACAAGAAGGACAGATTCCCCTTTCAACTTTACATGAAGTGCGATTGTCTTTTTTAGTATTCTCACTATTATTCTTATTCTTAGTAAAAATCAAGTACAGTGAAAGATGATGTTTCATTACTTTAGAAATGACAACTATAGATACAACAAGGATAGATTCCCCTTTCAACTTTACATCAAGTGTGAGTGTCTTTTCCTTATGTTGAATAGTGATTTCTTTTGCATGGGAATCAATCACTGCATGCATATGGTGACACCATGACATACCAAGCAACATATCACAATCGTGAAGTGGAGTAATGAAGAACTCTTCGATATGGGTATATGCATGTATATGCAACTGAAGCTTTCCAATGAATGGTGTGACGGCCTTTGCATGGCCTTTACATGCAATATCAACTTCTTCCATGGGACCCATCTTATCCTCTTTGATGCTTAGATGGGCTTTTATGTCTACAGAGATGAAGTTGGCTCACACACCATTATTAAGGAATATCAATGCATGTTGAACCCTAATTTTGCCCCATGCTTTGTATAGCTTAGTAGCATCATTATTGGGCTGATTACTAAGAACATCAGGTGTCTATTCCATTGATGTTCTGGGCTTTTTTCCCTTAGGGTCTCCTTGTTTTTTTGATTTTCCAGCTTATTGCCTATTGGGATAGTCGCTTGTAATGTGACCCTCCTTTTCACAAATAAAGTATCTATTTGCAGCCATCAATTCCTTAAAGATGATGTTTCATTACTTTAGAAATGACAACTATAGATACAACAAGAATAGATTCCCCTTTCAACTTTACATCAAGTGTGATTGTCTTTTTCAACATTCTCACTATTATTCTTATCCTTAGTAAAAATCAAGTACAGTGAAAGATGATGTTTCATTACTTTAGAAATGACAACTATAGATACAACAAGGACAGATCCCCCTTTCAACTTTACATCAAGTGTGAGTGTCTTTTCCTTATGTTGAATAGTGATTTCTTTTGCATGGGAATCAATCACTGCATGCATATGGTGACACCATGACATACCAAGCAACATATCACAATCGTGAAGTGGAGTAATGAAGAACTCTTCGATGTGGGTATATGCATGTATATGCAACTGACGCTTTCCAATGAATGGTGTGACGGCCTTTGCATGGCCTTTACATGCCATTCTAACTTCTCCCATAGGTCCCATCTTATCCTCTTTGATGCCTAGATGGGCTTCTATGTCTACAGAGATGAAGTTGGCTCACACACCATTATTAAGGAATATCAATGCATGTTGAACCCTAATTTTGCCCCATGCTTTGCATAGCTTGGTAGCATCATTATTGGGCTGATTACTAAGAACATCGGGTGCCAGTCCCATTGATGTTTTGGGCTTTTTTCCCTTAGGGTTTCCTTGTTTTTTTGATTTTCCAGCTTATTGCCTATTGGGATAGTCGCTTGTAATGTGACCCTCCTTTTCACAAATAAAGTATCTATTTGCAGCCATCAATTCCTTACGTTGTGCCAATGTTTTCGAGCTCTTTTTTGGCTGTTTTGGCTTTTTTTCAGGTTAATTTTCAGATCTGTAGTTTTTCTCAACCTTAAATGACTTTTTAATTAGCTTCTCAACACTCTCTAAGGAGTTAGAATCCTTTTCACACAGCAAAGCATATGCTGTTGTAGCAATCTTTATGAGCTGAGACATGCTAGAGATGGTGGGTTTAATTCAAGAATCCCTAATTCCTTTAAGTAGTCCACTAATATAATTTTTCACTTGCTCATAAAGGGGTAGAGGGCAATATAAAGTCATGGGCAGCAATGTGTTTCAAAACTTTTGATTCTATCGCTCCAAATTCTGTGATTTCTTATCATCCACCTTATTCCAAGCTGTTGTGATGTCGATCTTAAAGGTGCTTGTCAACCAATTCGATGCAAAGATTGTTTGAACTGTATCCATGCTAATGGTGCTTTACCTAAGAATGTGGCTCACTGTTGCAATGCATTCCCCTTGAAGAAAGTGGATGCCTTTTGAATCTTTGAGGATTCGGTGAAGTTTCCTGTAAATAGGTTGCATCAAAGTGCTAAATGAAAGTCAATGTTTTCAGCCTATCTTTTGCATCACTTAAATACCAAACTTCATTGCTTTTCTACCCTCATCATAGTCTTTTATTGCCCCTTTGGGTGTCAAGTTGTCATACAATGGCTATTGCAAAAAGGGTGCATTTGCTGAATTTACATCAAAATGAAGACCAAATGGAGTATTTGCATGACTAGCATTCATTCTTTGAGCCTTGTAGACACTGGGGGTGTAGATGCATTACCAAACACGCTACTTTGTGCCCTATGCATCAAGCCAAGGTTGCCATATATAGGGTTTGCACATTTTTAATTGTATTCGAATATATTTTGCTTAGCACACCATGCATTGGTTGTTGCATACAATACACACAATGCATTGGGTGCTACATTCCATAGGGAATTGTGCCTTACATTTCCGAATGTGGTGGTGGCCTAACCATAGCATGAGAAATCTTGCTCCCACCAAAGTATTGTGGTTGTCCCATCATAGCATGCATGTTGAAGTGGCCACAATCCATTGGATTGACACTTCCATATTGGCCTATTATTTGCATTTCTTGTTGCATAGGTATCAATTGTTTTGATTCATCGGCCTATCTGGGAGCTTCAAGTGAAGGCTTTGGCATTACCTTTGGTACACCCTACTTTCCCGCAGGTGCAGAACATGACTTCTTTGTATTGCCTTTGCTGTTCTTATTCAAAACATTCAAAAATCAGGTGAACTGAGGATCCTTTGCCAATTCAGGAAAGAGATTTGTTGTTGTCCTCATCTGATTCTTGAACTAGTCATCAAATTCCTCTTCACTTTGCTGGTCATTAGCCTCATTATGCCTTGAAGGCCATGCATCTTTTCCAATGACCACATTTTCAGTTCGTTGTCCATGGTCTAAGCCTTGTCCAAGATAAGGCATTGTATTTCCTTTATTTCCTTGTGAATGTCTATACTAAGAGCCATCATCATTGCTTGATTTCATCTTGCTGTATGAAGACATCTTACTGTAATTTCTCAATTGAGCAGAAAGATCAACACTGGCATAAGGTTTATGCTTGCAATGAGGTGTCTTGGGCCCACCAAATTAAGGGAGTGAGTGGTAGTTCGGTAATGCAACCATGAAACTAGCCTTCTCGAATAGGGTGGTAATTCCTTGATCAAGTACTTAATTACAACAATCAGTAAATAAACATAAATTGAGATACACACTTAACCTTGAAAATTCTTGGACAATGGACACCTTGTTGGCTCCGAAATTGGCATCCCTTTCAGTATTTCTTTATCTTTAATCGCTAATGGATTGATTACAAGTCAAGTTTCCACAATGTCCTTGCCTGATCCAATTGCCCCTTGTTGCTCCAACAATGAGCAAAAAAATTGGGCAAATTTCCCCTTGATTTTCACCCAAGACGTTCTCTAATTGGATTGTAACTCGTCAAGTGTTGCCGCAAATTTACAAAGGATGGGCCAGCACCTGAATTTCTTGATAATTCGACAAATTTCAAGTGCTTCATTCAATGTATGATGCCTTTTACTAATTGCATGGGTCTAGAAGTGTTTCTAAATCCTAAATTTCTACAAAATTTAGGGTTTATGGAAAAATTCCTTTTGCATTTCACCAAATTTGGTTGAGATTTGCTCCAAATGGCTGAGATAAGTTGAGATCTTCTAAGAATTGACTTAAAGAGGTGAGAGAACGCCATAGAGAGAAAATTCAGAGATATCTCACGAAGAAATTCTCCAATTTGGCTATTGTATGTTTCAACTATTAAGGAATGCAGTCATCTGTAGGCTGGGAGCTGGGAGCAGAAGAATGCTGTTGCCAGCCAGCTGATGATGTTGTTGGCCTTTGATTGGCCTTCTCTTGGTGTTGCCTACCTATTGATGGCTCCATATGGCTGTTACTTGCTACAATATGTTGTTTTCTGCTCTAGCAGCCTTCTCTTTTTCCTCCTCGAGCTGAAAACTCATCTGAATGGTTCAGACCGAGTTTCAAAAACGTTTTCTCAGTTTGCATGGGTATTTTTGCCAATTTGAAGTGTTCTAAACCCAATTTTCAGCATTATCGAGCCATTAAATTAATTTTAGGCATTGAATTCAAAAAAATTAAATTTTAGCTTTTCTGACCTTGCCCAGAATTAAATGTGCCAATTCATAATTAAATTTGCTATGACATTTGCAACTTGGAGTGGTCCCCAACCTTTGGTTAGCTTTAGAGTAGCATTAATTAATTAACTAATGTTGGGTTTGACTCACGTCTATGCTCATAGAGGAGTGTTGATGATCCTTGGTAGGATACTGAGACACTTTTTACTCTCCTTACGTTAAGGTTTTCCCCCCCATCTTTGCTCACTTTTATTTTATGTGTGCCTATGTTACAGAGTTTGGGCACTTATCGTGTTTTACATATTTTCAGTGTGAGCACACATTAGGAACCCTAAGGTTTAAAGTGTGTACTTTGTACTTGCACTACACTCTTTGATTATTCCATTGAGTGTTGTGTCTACATTGTCAATTGTACTCTTAGTTGAGCTTCGATCTCTATGCATCCTCTCACCTCTCACATTTGGTATCAGAGCTGACCTTCAACTCAATTGAGATGGTTGTCCATTGTCAGCAGCTGCATCGCCACCAGCTGTCCTTAGCTCCACCAAGTCCACTAGCTGCCACCAGCATCATCACTAGCAGGCTCGCTGCCTGTGTTTCCCGACACCAATCCCCCCCCCCCTCCCCTCCCCGCCCCAAGTGTGCCAAGTCCACCACCACTGTGCCTCTAGTCTTTTGCATCGCCTTCGGGGAAGCCCACCTACATCCCCAGCTCTCCAATGACCTCTGTTCCTCTTTTGCCAGGTCTGTGTGGACGCCACCAGCCTGGTCATAAGTGCCGCCATCAGACAGGCTGTGCACCCTGTTTTGTGTAGTGTGCCCAGCCTTTAAACACGTGTGCCTGCAACAGAAAGCTCAGCTGAGCTCCGCCACCATAGAAGTGCCCACCATAGCTCCGCTCAGTCACCCATAAAGGAGGTTAAAGGAAAATTTTTAATTTTTTATTTAGATTTGATATTTTGGAAGGAGCTTTTGCCCAGACAGCATATCTCTGTTCCTGCATGTGTTTAGGACACATTTATTGCAGAGTTTTTGTTTCCGAGCCAAAAATTTGGGGCAAACATTTGCCAATGTTTGGCTCGGAAACAAAAACTCTGCAAATGTGCATTTTGGGACAACAAATTTTGGAGTTTTTGCATTTTTCGTGTTGCTGAGCATTGGACAGTGTGCATATTTAGATAGTTTCTGATGGAGTGTGATCATTTAGATTTGCTAATTACAGCAGGATGCTTGCTGTAATTTTTGGAAATTCTCAGATTTTCAGGTTGGTCCAGCTTGAAGTATTGCTCTTGTGCTCTTTGATCAATGTCATTTACCATGGTCAATTAGGGACAAGGTGATGTATTTACATATGTGTCCAAGGAGGATAGGTTGGATGGCAACAACTATTCTCTATGGTCTTTTATGATGAAAAATTTGTTGATTGTGAAGAATCTTTGGGATTATGTCAGTGGTAAAGAACCTTCTCGAGGAGGATGTGGTCAAAAGCCCACTCAGCCTATTCAGCATGCTCTAGCTTTGGCTTGGGACACACGCGATGTTCAAGCATTGCTACTGATTGCATTGGCAGTTCAGTAGTCTATCACCCCGCACATACGGTTTGCAGCTTCTTCACGAGAAGCATGGCTGACACTTGAGCAAATGTTTGCTAGAAAAAATGAGATATGCATCTCTTTCTTAAAGAAAGAGCTTGAGAATGTGAAGATGGACGAAGGTGATTTTACGCAGGATCATTTCAACAAAATTTGAGACTTGCGTGAGAAACTCTTGAATGTCGATGAATATTATTCGGATGCGCAGTTAATCTCTACTATGAATTCATTGCCGCCCTCCTATTTGGCCTTTCATATGCCCTTGAATCTCACTATGAGAATTTTTGCTAGCCACTTACTTTCCTTTAGTTGGTTAGTTTGTTCTTAGAAGAGCAAATAAGAAAGAACAGTGAGGTGGATGTTATAGCCTTTGAGAAAGATGTTACGGCAATGTAGAAGGGCAAGGGCAGTCACGCTAAAAATGCTTTGTAGAGTTATCGGACTTAAGGTACTTCACAGAGCAAGAAGAGATAGAGGGGGCATGCAAGCCAAGTAGGGCAAGTGTCACTATTGCTAGAAGCCAGGTCATTACATCATAGAATATATGAAGCGCATAGCCAAGGAGAAGAAAAAGAAGTCAAGGATGCCTGTTTCTGATGCATCTTCTATTTCTACTGAGTCAACGTCTTTTGTTGTAGACCGTGACTATTGTTTCTACCCTTGTAGTTATGACTCTTCTTGGACTGATAGAGCATTTAGCTCTACTGAGGATGCGAGCACTTGGTTCTTGGACAGTGGTGCCTCTAGGCATATTACATTCTGCAGGGATTTGTTTTTCTCCGTATTGCAGCTCTTGTTGGCAAGTCTGTGCAGTGTGCCAACAATGCATCATACCCTATTAAAGGTATTGGGGAGATTGTGTCGACAATTATTGATGTCTCTATTGTTCGTTTTCATGATGCATTATTTGTACCATGCATAAAGAAGAATTTGTTGTCTATTTTTTCTTTGGCAAACTGTGGTTTGTAAGTCACATTTGATGATGACAGATGCATGGTCAAGGATAAAGAACTCATGATTTTGGTTTTGACTGGCTGTTTATGTCATCGACTCTATGTGCTAGATACTTATTCAGTTGATTAGTCGGTCTATCCAGGATCTACTCTTACTGTTGTTATGTCACAGACAGAGTTATGGCATGCTCGCATGGGGCATGTTAACTATGGCAGCTTGATGCTTATGCAGTGTACATAGATGCTTGATAGCTTCTCTCTCTTGGAGAGACCTCTTGAGCATATATGTGAGGCATGTATTTTGGGGAAAATGCATCGTTTTTTTTTCCTCGTGATGTTGCTTTTAAGGCAATTGCCAGATTACAAATTGTGGATTCGGATATATGTGGCTCTATGTAGACAAAGTCATTGGGTGTCTGTTATTGTTTTGTCACTTTCATTGATGACTTTGCACGTTTTTGTTGGGTCTACTCATTACTAGTGAAAAAGTCAGAGGTGCATGATGGATTTTTGGCTTTTGCAGCACTAGTTGAAGATTAATATGGCTATAGGATTAAGAGTCTCCGTTTGGACCGGAGGAGGGGGTGTGTGTGTGTGGAATACATGTCTTCCCTGTTGAATTATTTTTTAAAGCAGAAAAGGCAGGGTCCATCAAAACACAATTGCATATACTCCACATCGGAATTGGGTTATAGAAAGGAAGAATCAGTTACTCGTGGAGATGGCCAGATATATGTTGATTGCAAAGAGTTTGCCACATAGTTTTTAAATGGAAGTAATTATTTGTGTTTGTCATGTTTTGAATAGGTGCCCTACCAAGGCATTAAAGAATGTCACGCCTTTTGAGGCTTGGAATAGTCGGAAACCTTGTGTTTGACATTTTTGTACTTTTGGGTGTCTTGCATATGCACAAATTCCCAAGGTACTCAGGAAGAAGTTGGATAACAAGGCTGTTAAATTTATTTTGTGGGGTAGAATAGTGAAAGCAAAGGATATAGATTATATGATCCTATCTCTAAGAAGGTATTTGTCAGTAGGGATGTGTTTTTTGATAAAAAATCAGAATTATCCCTTGCTGGTTTAGATACACATCAGGCCGCCAATGATGTATTTGAAGAGCTGCTGCCCATTTCTTTCGGTGATACAGGTGGAGCTTGAAGAAGTGAACTTAATGTTCAGCCAGCTGCTGCATTGGGTAATGCAGAAAATCAGCTTATGAATGATTTGAATATTCAACAAGATGCTGAATTTGAGGTTCAACAGGAGCATGTACACAATCGGGAAGCTAGGCAGATGCCTAGATGGTACTTGCGAACCATGAAAGATAGTCATTCGGATGCTTGTATTGCTAGTCATACTAGAAGACAAGCTCGTGTGCATGATGGTGGTGATACAATGGAGTTGGTTATGGCAACACCTACACTTGATGATGAGGAGCTTGAATGTTTTGAGGATGCATAAGAAAGTGTGCATTGGATAACAACAATGTAGGTTGAGTTTGATTCTATCATAAAGCCATTGGTACAATGTGTGTCTATAAGCTGAAAAGAAATGCTTGTTGGGAAGAAAGCCATTGGTACAATGTGTGTCTATAAGCTGAAAAGAAATGTAGATGGATCCATGGACAAATATAAAGCAAGGCTTGTGGCTAAAGGCTACGCACAAAAGAAAGGCATTGACTATGACTATCATTCGGTCGAAGGTTGCTTTGGTTGCCCATCATGGTTGGACTGTGCAACATCTTGATATTAAGACGGCATTTTTACATGGTTGGACTGTGCAACATCTTGATATTAAGCAGTTATTGGTGCTTGCCATGTTTTGAATAGATGCCCTACCAAGGCATTAAAGAATGTCATACCTTTTGAGGCTTGGAACACCAGAAAACCTTGTGCTGGACATTTTCGTACTTTTGGGTGTCTTGCATATGCGTAAATTCCCAAGGTATCGAGGAAGAAGTTGGATAACAAGGTTGTTTAATGCATTTTGTGGGGTATAATAGCGAAAGCAAAGGATATAGATTATATGATCATGTCTCTCAGAAGGTATTTGTCAGTAGGGATATGGTTTTCGATGAAAAATCAGAATTATCCCTTGTTGGTTTAGATACATATCAGACTGGCAATGATGTATTTGAAGGGTTGCTACCCATTTCTTTCGGTGATACGGTTGGAGCTTTAACAAGTGAACTTAATGTTCAGCTAGTTGCTGCATTGGGTAATGCAAAAAATCAGCCTATGGCTGATTTGAATATTCAACAAGATGCTGAATTTGAGTTTCAACATTGTACATAATCAGGAAGCTAGGCAGATGCGTAGATGGTACTTGCAAACTATGAAAGATGGTCATTGGGATGCTTGTATTGCTGGTTGTACTAGAAGACAAGGTCGTGTGCATGATGGTGCTAATACAATAGAGTTGGTTACGGCAACACCTACACTTGATGATGAGGAACTTGAATGTTTTGAGGATGTACAACAAAGTGTGCATTGGATAATAGCAATGCAAGCCGTGTTTGATTCTATCATAAAGAATCAAACATGGGATTTAGTGACCTTTCCTGTTGGGAACAAAGCCATTGGTACAATGTGTGTCTATAAGCTGAAAAGGAATGTAAATGGATCCATTGACAAATATAAAGTGAGGCTTGTGGCCAAAGGCTATGCCCAAAAGAAAGGCATTATATGATCTTGTGAAAGCAAAGGATATAGATTATATGATCTTGTCTCTAAGAAGGTATTTCTCAGTAGGGATGTGGTTTTCGATGAAACATCAGAACTATCCCTTGCTGTTTTAGATACATATCGGGCTGCCAATGATGTATTTGAAGGGCTACTACCCATTTCTTTCGGTAATACAGTTGGAGCTTGAACAAGTGAACTTAATGTTCAGCCAGCTGTTGTATTGGGTAATGCAGAAAATCAGCCTATGGCTGATTTGAATATTCAACAAGATGCTGAATTTGAGGTTCAACAAGAGCTTGTAAACAGTCACGAAGCTAGGCAAATGCCTAGATGGTACTTGCAAACTATGAAAGGTAGTCATTTGGATGCTTGTCTTGTTGGTCGTACTGGAAGACAAGCTCGTGTGCATGACGGTTCTAATACAATGGAGTTGGTTATGGCAGCGCCTAGACTTGATGATAAGGAGCCTGAATGTTTTGAGGATGCACAACGAAGTGTGCATTGGATAATAACAATGCAAGCTGAGTTTGATTCTATCATAAAGAATCAAACATGGGATTTAGTGACCTTGCCTGTTGGTAAGAAAGCCATTGGTACAACGTTTGTTAATAAGTTGAAAAGGAATGGAAATGGATCCATTGACAATTATAAAGCGAGGTTTGTTGCCAAATGTTGCGCACAAAAGAAAGGCATTGACTATGACTACCATTTGGTCTAAAGTTGCTTTGGTTGCCCATCATGTTTGGACTGAGCAGCAGCTTGATATTAAGACGAAATTTTTACATGGGGACCTTCAAGAAGAAGTGTATGCACAACAATTTGTTTTGCAGTAGAGGGATCTAAACGCTTGGTATGGATGTTGGAAAAGCCTTTGTATGGTTTTGGAAGCTTCCGATCTTGGTGTGAAAATTGATGCCTTTTTACTAAGCCAAGGGGTCATTAACAACTCATCAAAGTCTACACTTTAGGCATGTAAAGAGGGGGGATCTTTGCTTGTCATATGTCTTTATGTAGATGATCTTCTGCTCACAAGGACAAATGTTGTTCAGATTTTAGCCTTCAAACAAAGTTTGTAGCATACTTTTGAGATGTCAAACTTAGGGGCTTTGCATCACTATTTGGGCATTCTGTTCGTTCATGATGGTAGAGGCATTGGATTGTCACAGTCTAGATACATTGATAGACTTTTAGAGAGGTTTTGCTTATAGGATCGCAAGCCAATTTGCACACCAATGGAGATTGGACTCAAGTTGTCCTTGCATGATGACAATGATTTGTTTAAATGTCCATACATATACTTCCGCATTTGGATGTCTCATTTATTTATGCAATACAAGGCTAGATATTCAGTTTGCCGTTTCATCCCTGAGTAGATATATGCTTTGTCCACACAAGTTACATTGGCAAGCCGTGAGGCATGTTTTTCATTACTTGTAGGGTACCAGGATTGTGGGATTGCTTTATGCCAAAGGGGGGACGACAACAACTACATGCTTATACTGTTTCAGATTAGATTGGTGATTTTTATTCACGTCACTCCATGAGTGGAAATTGTTTCTTTCTTGGCTCATCTTGCATCTCTTGGCTTAGCAAGAAACAATCCATTGTTGCCAGATCGTCTAGTGAATTTGAATACAAGGTAGCTTTGTCTACCATAGTTGAATGCGTATGGCTTAGACACTTGTTGGCTAGTCTTGATGTATCTATCATGGAGCCTACTCCTTTGTTTACTGACAATCAGAGTGCCATTGTAGTGGTATGGAATGGAGTGTTTAATGCACACACGAAATATAGAGAGATCCACTATCACTCTCTCAAAGAGACGCTACATGCAAGTGATATCAGGCTTGTCTACTATCCTACCACCAATAATGCGGTAGACATATTCTCCGAAGCTCTTCCTCACGACAAATTTGAAGTATTTTGCAGTGCTTTAAATTTGATCTCCTTTGGTGGATGATGCTTGTATATTGATCACTCTTCACTCCAAGGGGGTTTGTCGGGTTTGACTCATGTCTACGCTCACAGAGGAGTGCCAATGATCCTCTGTAGGACACTCGGGCACTTTTTACTCTTCGTAGGAGATGTCTTTTCCCCTAGCTTTACTAACTTTTATTTTATGTGTGCTTATGTTACACATTTTGGGCACACATTAGCAACCCTAAGGTTTAAGGGTTGTGCTTTGTACTTGCACTACACACTCTGATTATTGCATTGGGTGTCCTGTCTACACTCTCTTCAAAGTTCACTATCAACTATACTCTCACATGAGGTTCAATTTGTGTGCATCTTCTCACCTCTCACAATTAATGCTTGTCCCTAATGTCACCACTTACACTTATCGTCCAAACAACTGTCTTGGGGTCAAAATTGACACAAATTGACTACTAGATGCAAATTAGGATAACTCATAACAACTGTTTCCTTTGACAGCCATTGCATCCTAGGGTCTTGGTGACATTTAAGGCATGCATCTTGCACATTTGATTAGTAACGTAATGAAATGTTACTAGCAAGATTAAAGCATCTTAAAATTTCATGTCCTCGTGACACTCAAGGTATGCATCTTCACCGGTAGTGAGGTAGCATAGACCTCTCCCATTGGAAAATTTTCCATGCGATGGAGCCACACTTGTCATCAACAATTTGAGTAAATTATGTCGTTTCTAATATTATGAAAACTGCAGTATCAGAAGAACCAGCAATATAGAGTGCGAACCACTATTCATTTATATGAATAAGTCCCGAGTATCAAAGGCATTGCAAATTCCCAAAACAGAATATATTTAAACTGAGTTCGAATGATATGGTTGTCATGACTCATACATGTGTCCGATTATTGTCAAATACATCCATAGATCAGCTGTTTAGGAAGAGACACTGAAAGCAGGGCTCAAATGGTGTCCCTACAGCATAGAATGCATCAAAATATGGGTCTAAAATTGACCATTTTTCCTGCTGTTTTATACAGAGTTTTGGTGCCAAGAATAAAGTCTAAGATAAGCTCAAACCATTGTAATTTTTTAGGAATTTCTTTGATAATTTTTGCCTACCATATTTGCACCGGAAAGCTGCATAGAAACCAGCCTTTTGGCCTTGAAACAATTAGTTCAATGTGACTGCAGTGTGAACACAGAGACTGAACCAGTTCAGCAAACTAAGGAGTTTCATGATTTTCCAGTGTGAAAGCAGTTTTCAAATAATGAGTTTCTCAAGGCTTTAGTGTCAACTCAAATGGTCTGAACCATATCATCTCCCATTTCAAATCGTTCCACAGCAGGATGCTATTTGCCAACGGTGCCGAGTCAATTGGGCATTTTACATACCGTAGCCAAGTCAAATCCACCACGAACATACTCGCTTACCTTTTATTTTTTGCAAGTAAAATGTGGCTGATTATATTACTCAAAAAACTGATTACAACAAAGTGCTTATGCTCAAGAGACTAGTTGGAGCTGATGCAAAGTCACCAATACATCATGTATACAAGCCTCTCAAGGCAGTCTAGGGGGGATGTGGGCAAGAAGCCATTGTTTGGGGGGGGGGGGGGGGGGGGGTGTACATCGCCAACTAGGGCTGCCTTCCTGCATCATGAAGAATAGACCCTGGCCGCCCCAAGTGCGCATAAAGTGACCTCGGAGCTCCGGACGAGCCTTGGAATTGCCCTGCACCTGGTCCCATCGGCCGCGGAGAGAGTGGATGATGGAGGTCCAGAGCTCTGCTAAGGTCGCATGTGTTGAAAGTCTCTCTCCGCCGAAGGCCTCTTGACACCGTGCCTTCCAAATATGCCATCCAGTAAGACTTCCTATGATCTCCCATACCTCCTAGCGGTCTGCTGTGGGTTCCAATACCTTGTGGATGGGTAGAGCCTCCAAACCGACCACTACGTACGACCCCGACTCGATAATGAAAATTGTGTCTTGCATCCTGGCCTCATACAAAAGGTGACGGCCTTGGATGATTGCCAGGCAACATAAAGCTCCCCATGAGATACATCCAAGGCTGGGTGCTATACGGCGAAGGATGCGGCATGCTCCTCTCCACGAATTGTGCCTCCTCACATGGCCAAAGGCTCTGCTTTGGGGTTTCCAGAGGCTGCTGTGTGCAGCGCTTACAATCTTCCTCCTGCATTTGGGCAAGCTAACTTCCCACCACCAAATCTCCATGTGCCACCAGCCTTAAGAAGTACGACACTCTCCTCGGCCTCCAACTATCCCATAGGCGTGGCGCTAGAAGGTCCTTTGGAAGGGCTCCGTGATGTTGTGCTCCACCCAGTGTCTACTACGTGACGACGCCGAGTCCATATCCTCCTGCATCAGTACATGTCTGCCAATCTTGGCAGTGTACTCTAGGAACGTGGGTGGCTTCTTAGTGACTGCAGAGGCTGGCCATAGCCACTCTCTTGGATCCCACTCTAGCTCATTAAGTGGTCTTTCCTCCGAGGTCCAAAGGCGCCACTCCCTAAGCTCCTTCCAAAAAACATAGAGGTCCAGTCGCCATGTCTTTCCTCGAAGGCCTACCACTAGAACCCTCCTCCATGAAAGGGCGGCAATCCCCTCATTTTGCTGCTCTCTGTTAGGGCCAGACATCTCCCCTCCTGAACGATGAAGAAAGTCCCCTGCAGGGCGCCACCCACTCTACTTGCCACCTGAAGGGAAATGCCTACTAGTGAAAACCTAGCTGCTCGTATCTCCCCGGGCCCTATTGGCTCTCATATCAGGGGAGCAAGCCACTCCAGAGGTATTGCTGTGTCTATCTTCCTTCTCCTCAACTCCACTCCTCTCTGGCAGTCTGATACTTGTTGCAACACCTCCTCGTCTGCCATCCTGTACGCCTCCCGCCATATCTTGATTGTATAAGCTGGGCCAGCCTCCCACCCAGCCCATTGGATGTGGAGGGGGGCGGGTCACCTATATGTGCCCCTTTCCGATCTTTGACCTCAGGGTTCCAGATCGCCGGGCTGACGGTCTGTTTTCTCCTGGCAGCTTGGGGGGCTTTGGATTAGGGCCTTTCGGAGGCCCTGCCACACTCAAAGTAAGTTGCGAAGGAAAGCTGATCTTGAAGGGGTGATTCCGGCAGACGTGAAGATCCATTTCAGGGACGGCCTTCACTCCCCTCCAAGCCTCGGTCTACAGTCCTGAAGGCCCTCTTGCAATAGGACCTTCCAGGCGCGCCCGCCTGGTGTGAGACCGCAGACAACTAGCTTGCCCAAGAGGGCCATGCTCTGATACTCTGGGTCGATGATCCCAAGCCCTCCCTCTGACCTATGTCGTATGATGGTCCCCCACGCCACCTTGGTCCTAGAATCCCTGGAACCATTTGATCGTGACCAAAGGAAATTCTGCACTAGGCGGTGAAGCCAACACGAGGGGATGTACGAGGCCATTGCTAGGAGGACCTGGTTAACCACCAGGGCTTGTCCGGCTAGTGAGAGGTGAACCATGCTCTAGTAGGTCAGTTTACTTCGAATAGAATCCAGGATAGGAAGAAATTGCTGCGCAGGAGTGATGTCGAGTCCCACCTGGAACCCTAGGTATCGGACGATCTCCTCTCTGCTCACCCATCTGAATCCCAGGTGGACGCCCCACTCCATGCTGGAGTCCGAGTCTATGAGGAAACCAACTGACTTTCGCTCCCGTTGTAGAATAGAACACGTCAAGAGCCAGCCTCACTCTCTATAGCATCAACTCATCGTCATCTATGTAGAGGGTTGTATCATCTGCGTACTCTGAGTCTAGCAACTTAGTCTTCTCTCTCACTGGAAGTCGGAGGCCGCGTAATCCACTCACACGTGACTTGAGGAAGTGAGACATCGCCTCTGCCAAGAGTAGAAACAGCTATGGGTCCAAGGGGCAGCCTTGTCGAACTGATCTCTCGAGCTGAAACTTCTCCCCTCGCCTTCCGCCTATGGGAACCTTGCTGGTGGCCGATCTGTACATGGCGGAGACCCCACGAATCCAAGCATGGGGGAATCCCAACCACACCATGGTGCCCTCTAGGAAATCCTAGTCCACCTTGTCATAACCTAGTACGGCCTATCATAACCTAGTACGGCCAGTTTGTGCCCACTGTGCTGAGCCCACTTTGCCGCCTAAAAGAAGGTAAATACATTGTCAAGGATGCTCCTATGCTGGACAAAGCCATTTTGTGTATCATGGATGATATCTTGAAGCGCGGGGCGTAGTCGCCTACCAATCATCTTTGCTAGTGCCTTATAGGCCACTGGCAATAGGTGATCGGTCTCCAATGGAAGAGCTCCGACCGGTC
The DNA here is from genome assembly GCF_053477565.2 of Lygodium microphyllum. Taxonomy (NCBI): domain Eukaryota; kingdom Viridiplantae; phylum Streptophyta; class Polypodiopsida; order Schizaeales; family Lygodiaceae; genus Lygodium; species Lygodium microphyllum. The sequence continues at coordinate 30,080,298 of NC_141153.1, read as the reverse complement.
TCCCCCTTTGGGGAGAAGACTGATGAGGCCTGCCGAGAGACTTCTTGGCATCTGTCCTGAAGTGAATCTCTTGGAAGGCGCTCAGAAGAGGGTCCTTCACCACTTCCCAATAGGTAGTGAAGAAGGCCTTAGAGAGCCCATCCTCCCTCGGGCATTTCTGTCTATCCTATATATGGAAAGCCTCCTCTATTTCCTTTTCTCTGAAGGGGGCTAGGAGGGAACGTCCCATCTCCTCTGTGACGAGGGACGAGATATGATCCCATACCTGCTGTCTACATCTATGTTCTCTAGTTGAAGCTGTCTGTCCTGCTGGAAAAGGTGCGTGTAATAGTCGGTGGCAATCTCCATCACGTCTTCTGGGCTAGAACGGGTGCTCCCATACTGATTCCAAAGGCTGCATATCTGCTCTCTTGCGGTGCAGGGTTGGTGCACCTGGAAGAACTCCCTGCACATCGTGTCCCCCTTCCACGCCCAAAAGGCTACTGAGGTTCGGAAAGAGAACTCCCGAGCGTCTGTTTTCTAGGCCAGCAATGGCTGCTCGCGCGCGTACCTCGTGCGAGTGGAGGGTGGAATCCCGTGGTGCCTCTTGCAATAATCTCTGCGTGGCTACAAGGTCCCGCCGAAGTGCTCTCTCCTCCTCCCAACATTGCTGCCTGGTCTGTATGGTTGTCTCTTGGCAGATTCGCTAGGACCTTTGCAACCTCCTCTGCTATCCAGTCCCTCCTGTCCCACTCTCTGGTCCAAATCTGCTCTATCTGTCTCGTCACCTCCTCCCTCCTATAGATCAAATCAGGGATATGACAGGATCGTATGTGTAGGGCGGATGTTGGGGGGTCAAGCGTCAAGAGAACCGGGCAATGATCGGACAACGTGGTGCTCCCAACTGCTCAATCTGGCCTCCACGAGAGCCTTCCCACTCTCCCACATAAAACCTATCCAGCCGCTCCAGCACGACTCCACCTAGTTGCGTGTATCCCCAAGAGAAGTCCAATGACCTCTCCCTCCCATGGAAGGCAAGGTCTCTCCAAGCATTGCGTGCTCTGACTTCAAGCAAATAGACCTCCCATGCCTCCTACTCTTCCCTAGCCATGCCTTGGTAGTTTCTGCCTCTATCGTGGTGGTCCTCCAAAGCCTCTAGGTTGTTGTAATCTCCTCAAACGATCCAAGAGTGCACCTCTGGGAGTCCATCTGCGCTCTCCACCCAGAACTTGCTGCGTGCCCTATCCTCCATAGGGGCATAGACATATAGGACTCCAATGCACGAGTACCCAATATCCAGTCTGATCCATAGAACCTCTCCTGTCACTATCGTTGCGTGGTCTCATATACAGGCCGTGAGACTCGGGCCAATAGAGGTGCATACATCTCTACTCTTGCCGCGGGCACCTATGGCATGCTCCGAGTAAGTATCCGAGCTGCTTGGGAGTACCTTTCCAACCCGTTGGGCTTGGGTCGCCGTGAGCTTGTGCTCCTGCAGAAGCAAGATGTCGATCTGTTCAATAAGGCCAGGCTGCAGGTCCTATCGAACAATCAACTTTTTGGAACCACATGCCACATCATAGTTGTTTTCAGACGCATTTGAAATGAATTTCAAACGTCTGTAAACGTCTGAAAAACAGACGTTTGAAACCCCATATCAGACTTGACGTTTTTAAAAAATGAAAAGATGTTGACAACTTTACACAAAAGCATACAGAATGTGGTCGCCTTTATCTGCCGACTTTTTCCCTGGATCCAGGCAATCTGAAACAGACACTCCTGAGGAATCGTGACAATCTACTCATCATATATTCTGCAGTTTTGCTTTTGGTTGTTCCCTTTCAGTTTTTAGTCTACTATGCAGTTGGTATTGGGCAATTTGGCTTGAATCTTGATGACAGATGTATCGTGTATCATGCCAATTCCTTGAAAGTTGAATGATGAATCATGAATCCTTCTATATTGACTCAAACTCTCGAGTCTCAGTCTTCAAAGTTCAAGAGTTGTGCGTTGTTCTTTTATTTTGAAATTAGCACATGTTTATCATATCTTAAAGTTGTGTATTTTTCTCATATTTTGTTAAGAATATGTTAAAAAATTAGGGTCACGTATGATTCAGGTCCACTAGGGTCTGAATCATACTCGTTTCATACTTTCATACGCGTTTGCGTTTGATGTTTGATTCACGTATGGAAAAACTATGTGCCCCATAGTAGTGGAGACTATTCACATTCCAGGATGCAAGATGTAAGCTCATGGGGAAACCTTTAATTGACCGAACATGCATCTGTTCGGTGTGGATCCTGTTTATGAGGAGGAGAGACTATGAGGCACGCAAGTGCGCTTTGCCACCGGTTTGGATGGTGAATTCCAATCCCCCATGGTGGCCCTCAGTCGGACCATAGGGGTGATAGATGCTCTGGGTGGTAATATCAGTGCATCTATCAACCATGCTGATTATTGCGACTCTGTACATTGGTAGAAACGGGCCACTTATGCCAGAGGGCCACTCGATCACGTCCCTTGGAGCTCTCCACTGTGGGGGGCCTCTAAAGATAATGCTCAAGTGTGGGACCTTGGCTAATCCTTCATCTCTCATCCACTGGGAGATGTGATCCGCCACCTGACTCTTCAACTTCAATCTATCTGGTTGTCCATTCCGCTGACTAAGAGGCCTGAGGAGAAAAGGCGTAGTTTGGTCCATCTGGTGGTGCTAGTAGATGAACCTTGACTTACGAACCATGAAGATCTCCGCCTCTAGAGGTAGTGTGTTTTTGATACACTGCGGACGGGTCCGTGGTTGTAGACAGGGGAAGCGCGCTTGGGTTGGGGGGGCAGGGAACTGTCTGGGCGGGGAGGGGGGAAGTCTCGCCCAGGCGGACTGGGGGGGGGGGGGGGGGGGGGCAAATCACGCCTGGGTGGACAGGCTGGGGGAAGCACCAAGCGGGGCGAAATGGCTAGTCGTGTGGGTGGCCAAAGGCAGGGGACAGACGTCCAAGCGAGGGGCAAAACGGATAGGCGGGGCGGAAAGAAAAAATGGGCCACGATTTGGGGGGGCCATGAACAGGCAGAGCGAGGGGCGTGATCCCCACTGGGGGGCGGGTGCGTCTCCACGTCTCTCACACTTGCCACCTATTAAGTGGGATTTTGACCACCAACATAGCAGGGGATTCTCATTGCAACAATATGGTGATGTTGAAGTTGGAGCATTGTCCCGAAAGGCAATGGCAAGGGTCTGTGTGAGGGTAAGGGCTACTAAAATAAGGAGTGGAAGTGTGCTGGGGCAAAAATGAGAGTGGAAGAAAGGACAGGTAAACAGTGATATCATGCAGGTTGGCCTGCTGTCACTGTAGCTGTTGCTTAACTGTGTCTTTTAAGTATAAACAACAGTTTGAAGCAGATATAGAGGATACAAGAGTTTTTATATTGCCATATGCTTGGCAGCCAGTTGCAGTATGAAGTTTGTATATATACTGTAGCAGGAACTGTTTTTTTCCCTTAATGGCCTCCTGTACATCCATATCCTTCTTTTTCTGTCTAGGAAAAGGAAATCCTATAAAAGCAGCTCCAAGATATTCATCACTAAGGTAAATTCACAGAATCGAAAGTATCATAACACGAGGATTGGGAGGATATGGGTTGGCCACTCCTTGCTATATATGTGCCTGTTGGAATTATAGTTCTTTGAAAGAGCATTTGCAAGAGTAACCTACTGTTATGCTAAAGAAGTTACTAAGGGAGTTCTAGGACTAGCTGTTTGCAAAACATGCCAAAGAAGTTAGTAAGGTAGTTCTAGGACTAATTGTTTGCAAAATATTAGGGCTAAACGCATGGTTGTATGATGCAGGTGTCTCAAATGACTCTTGCAAATTTGAAGTGTTCCAGCCGTGCTGCAGAGATTTCGGTTGGAGCCTCACAGTTGTACTCTGTTATACATAAGGATAACCTTGGTGAGCTTGCTTTTGTGCCATATTTTGTCCATTTTGAGTGTCCATGAAATCCTTCCATGTTTCATGTTTGCAACTTTTTGGGTATATTGTGAAGCAGGTAAGTGTATATGCCCAGAGATATTTATGAATTAAAACGTGGAGGTCAACCTTTTTAGCTGGGCGCTGCAGATTTGAATGTTAATGGAACCCAAAAGCTGGAATTTTGTATGGAAGCCAGCTTTTACCGTTATGCAAGCAGCAAGACATAGTTAGTGGTGCTATGGGTGCAAAAGATGGTTCTAGTTTTTTAATTTTATTTTGGTGTTCAAAGCTTTCCTTTATATGGGCAGTCACATCAGAGAATGGAGATATAAACATGAGCCGAATGAGTGTATGCAAGTCAATAAAACCACTTAAACAAGATTCTAGTTGAGATGGCATCAGAAGTGGCTCTTTAGAAGAAAGAGGCACAAAGTCGAGTCATAATGAGAGATGGTTTTGATCGATGGTCCATAGGTTATTATGGTAGATGATCACTTTGACTCGCTGAAGAGAACAATTGTTGAGTTCAAGAAAGGATTAGGCATGGTGACAGTGCCATTGCCATAGTTGCACTAGCAGGAAATACAAAAGGGTTCATACAACAGTGGACTTTAGGTATGGTACCATATGTATTAGTCCCATAAGTATAAACTTAATGCGTACTTTTTTGGTCCGATTGCAATTTGGGATTATGCTGTTTGAGATTCACATAAGTTCTCTACCTTTTCTTGTAAAAAAAAAAGTTTTAAGTACCTTTTGTGAGAAAATAACGTATTCTTATTGTACCATACCTTAAAGAATCTAAATGTACCATTTAGTACAATTGTACTGTACTATAGACTATTAGCAACATGTCCAAAGGATAAACAATCTCATACAACTACAACAATATGCCATGTAAGCATGCCAAGTGATAATTTCCTTCAATAGTTGAGCCTAGAAGCAGGCTAGGGCAGCAGAGTACTTCAGCTTTAGGCGAAAGACGTCCCCTTCCCTATGACTGAGTTGAATAATGCTTTTAGTAATGCATGGGTAGATGACTTGCAGCTTGATATGGATGAGGATGAAATGGTCCAGAAATTTTGACACCAAACATTCTTAGCCCCTTGTTAAACATGACAAGTTTATTGAGGCCTCCCTCATGGAAGGGACAAATGCATTGCCGTGTGGGGAATCGGAAACATTGTCCTATGCTTTAGAGATGGGTTACACTTTGTCCTATGCTTAAGTAATAGGGCAATGAGATGGCTCGTGGGACTTGGATTGGGAGCATCTATTGGAATTCGCCAACACGTTGCTTGGGGTATTTGCAACATAATCAAGATAATTGCAGTGACTTGGAAGAGAGTGATGCCATTGTTATTATTATGGATACAAAAAAGGTGTTGCATTTGTTCTCCTCCTTCCATGAAACATTGATGATCCTATTCTTTTTTGTTAGAATTCTTACAATGTCTTCGGCACACTCATGGTTGATGAGTGTTGTGCAAGAGGACTGTGTGGAGGACATCTTTGTGGGTTCAAGGGGGTCGTACGAGGTTCTAATCCAATCCCCTCATTAGCATGATGTGCTTTTAAGCAATTTGCCATTGTTTTATGACCACAATCTGTTGCATGTTGCCCCATGGTAGCAAATGGCAGTCTACATAGAATTGGGAAAGTAAGAATGTTGAGTCAGGGTGGAAGTGGAGGGTTGCCTAGCTGTGTATTGGCCCCTTTTGCTTAATGCCATGATTAGGATTGATAAAGTGTTGACACCGCCTACTACTCGAGCCATCAATAGCAATTGAATGTGCATGCTCTGGAATACCTCTTGCAAGTGTCTCACTTGGCTATAGGTGAATTCACTTGGTTTGCACACTTTGCACTTCTGTCTCAAATGGGCAGCCTTTGCAGGGCAATACTTCAATTGCAGAAAATCGGATCACTTTATGGCAAAATGTACTAAAATCAAAGAAGAGACAAGACAAACAAATGATGTACCCATTGTACAATAGGATGGTTCTTCTTGGCATATGGACATAGATGCCTATGGGGGGAAATCTGGGCAAAGACAAACAATTCCTTTTACATCTCACTAATGATTCCCATGGCTAGCAAGAAGTGCACTCAAAAAAGGATAAAAAGTCGAAAGATGTTTAGAACATTGGATCCTTGGAGGATATATAGAATGCCCTACGTATCTATGTGCATGGCATGGACAAGTCTTTGTCCCAAGGTGTTGGTGTTACACCTTTGAGCATTAAGGCAACCTCTATTTGTAAGGCTCGACAGGAGCCATTAGTGTTCCCCCTAAGTGTATGGCCTAGGACAAGAACAATAAAGTCATTATTCCGTGGGACTGCAGATAGCGGCACTCTACCACAATGGATGTGCATCAGCCCTTGACTTCTAAAGCACATGGATATGGGGCAAATGCCTTGGTTATGTTGTCGGATTTTGAGGATGAGGATATTCTTGTTGTTTTGCCAAATAAAGTTGCAATGAGGCAGTTGCAACCCCATCATTGATCTCTAATCTCATCATGAAATTCGCTACATGGAATGTTTAGAGTATTTGTTTACGTGGCAAGCACGATGCTATGTGGCAAACCTTGCACTCTAATGCCCAGGATGTTGTGTGTGAGAGAGCATAAGAGTCACAAAGAACCAGGGAGAATTCTACACTATGATGGTTTCAAGCTTTTCTATCCCAATGTTTCTACATGAACCCAATATGGGTGTGTTGCTAAAAATGGGAAAGTGTTATGGCTCGCATGTCTCTATGCTCCATGTTATTTTCCTAGTTGTCACAAGTTATGGCATCAGTTGACAGCATGCTTCTCCCTTGGAAGACCCATCACATTCCACTTCCAATCATGAACTCATGGATAGCCTGAGCCTATGGTCTTGGTTATCTCCCATAGACCATGGCTACACCTTCCATTTGGCGCAACACCTAGAAACGTGGAGCCGCTTGGATCGGCTCCACATTACGCTTGAGGATTCCTTTTTTTCGGAGGTTTTGGAAATTAGGGTTTTCCAAGGCCATGATCTCTTTGATCACTTCCTCCCAATATTTGAGATACATATGCATCCTGTTGATCCCTTTCAGGCCCTTTTGAGCAAGATGCCTTTGTGTTTCAACTCCTCCTTCCTCTGACATGCAAAATTTGATGGCAATATGCAACAATTGCTACATTAGTTTTCATTGGACCTTCTGTTCCAAGGGGGAGTTTCCCTCAATTATTCGATATGCAATGTGCAAATGGTTGCCAGACAATATGAAGTACACCATGCTACCATGTGCAGGCAAGAATGGCAAGCTGTCAAGCAACTCTTGGCTTTGGGGATCCCCTTTTATTTTCCATCTCCACAAGATTGGCACAGCTTGTTGATACTTTTTAAAAGAGACCATATGAGCAGGTCAAACTTGTTACACTATTAGACGGGCTACTAGAAATAATTGTCAGTTGCACAAGTTTTATTGGGGCTTGCATGCTTCCTTTGCTAGGAAAAATGTTGTCTGCCTAAGCATCTCCGACGGTGAAATGGTCACAGATCTGCGAGCAATTGCACAAATGTGTAGAACCTAGTCCATGGACTTGTTTGGATTTCAATCCTTTGTTGCTGATGGCTTGTTTATGGACATTACACAAGATGAGGACATGGGTGTCCTATTGCATTTGCCTAAAGATAAGAGCCCTAGGTGGGATGGTATCACCAATAAGTTCTTTGAGATGTATGCCACTCACTTGGCTACACCTTTGACAACCTTATGCCAATAGGTTGAGATGACCGGACACATGTTGCGCTCTTGGAAGGACGGGGTGTCATTAAATTGATCCCTAAACTGCTATCCCTCTTAGCCTCGAAGCATTGGTGACCAATCAAGGCCAAGTGTCGGCACTTGGTCTTATTGTTATGGAATGCAAGATGAATGTTGTGCAGGGAAATGCTTTGGTGAACATATATGCATTGAGTGCAATGGTTTCTTTTGCTTGGATTTGGCTAGCCCAAGCCGAGTGCCAGCACTTGGCAGTCGGAAGCATGAGTTGAAATGGCAACTATGAAAATGGACATAGAAATTCATCACGAGCTTGGCAAGTTTGGGATGAGGGGACACGGCTTGATGAGTTGGACTCTAGGCATGAAATATATTGGGTTGGACTCAGTCCTTCAAGGCCAAGTGCTGCCACTTGGCATTACTATTATGCTAATAGATTGCATGAATACCTTCTCAACATTATTCACCTTACCCAGTATGGATTCATGAAAGGGCAAAATATTCTACACAACATCTTGAATGTTCAAATGGGTATAGATTATGCTCGATACACAAAATAGGAAATGTTAATGGTTCGATTGGACCTTGAAAAAGCCTTGGATAATTTGGAATGGTCCTTCTAGGGTCAGTCAATGCAATGCATGGGATTTGTTCTGAGGATGTTTGGACTTATCAATACTATCAGTGTGGACTCTTTAAGAGTTCTACTCAATGGTGACGTATGACACCCTTTCCCCCTTTGTCAATCAGTTTAGGCACGGTTTCTCACTAAGTTCTTTGTTCGTTGCATTGGCCACTTACCCCATTTTGACGATGTTGTCTCCTCTAACTAGCAACTAATGGTGAGGTTGGACTCTCTCTCCTTTCATTGGAGCTTTTGGTGGGCCAAGCCTTGGTGGACAACACATTCATGTTTCTTAAGTTTGATCTAGATAATATATGAAGAGCGATGGCCAGATGGGACTTGTCCTTGCTTAGGGACTACACATCAATGCATCGAAATCAGCCCTTATGAGTTGCATTTAGAGTGAACTTTGGGCTTTGGGCTAGCAACGTGAGGTGGTGCTCAAAGGCTCTATCTTTAGGTACTTGGGCTACCCTTTGATGGTGTAGGTTTCACCTAAAGTGCTAACGGATTGGATTTCCTTGCTCATTATGGATAAGTTTGTATATTGGAAATCACAAGCTTGGCCTTTCCACATAAGATTAAAAATAGTGCAGTAGACAATGATAATACCAATGGTCTCATATTACCCTCCCTTGCTCCCTTGGTGAAAGTCTCATTTAAGGCAAATTACTCAGCTCATCTAGTTTTTCTTTGGGAAAAATATTCTACATGGATGGGTATCTCATGGATCTCTTGTCACCATCTTTGCACTCCCAAAAGAATGGGCGGTGGGTCTGTTCTACACTTGGGGACACTTCTCCGTTGGTCACTATTTGAAGCTTTGCCCGAGGGTAGGCAACCTTGGTCTTCGATTGCGAGGTTTTCCTTGGGAGTTAGGGTATTAAGCATTTCCAACTTAAGCCTTCTATGCTATTGAATCGTTTGGTCCGTTGTTGGAGATCGGTCCTCGTTAAATCTTCTTGGCACCCACCTCTAGTTCGGGAGGTGGTGAACTCCCTCAGAGTGGAAGTGTTAGCCACTTCGAAGATTCTCTTTTGGCAAAGCAAAGAGAAACAAAGGCCGATATTGAATAGGATTAGTTCGATGCTACTTCCAGATTCCTCAAAGCTATCGCAATTTGTGAAATGCCGTCTCCACCTCTTCCCTCTTTGGAACAAGAGGCCCCTTGGCAAGATTTGATGATTAATGGTCGACTACCTTTGGGTCATGCTTCAACCAATTAGATATATCATTTGCTTATACGGAATAAGGATTGGCTTGTCGAGAAAGACAATACCACCTATGGTCTCCAGAAAGGCCAAGTGTGGAGGAAATTTGTGGGAGTGACAAGCAAGCTAAACAAAATGCCCTTCTGATTCAAGTTTTTCATTTGGCGAATGTTGGTTGATGCACTTCCTCTCGCGTTTGCACTCTCTAAGCGAACGATTTCCTATGGTTGCTACTTCCTTTGTCAGTCATTGGTAGAAACGCCCTGCCATTGATTTCTTACTTCGTTGGTGTTGCGGAAGATTTGGCCATTTTATTGGCCATTTGGTTTTGAGTGGTTGGGCTATCGATGCTTCCAAAAGATAGGGTCATTTGACATCCTAAGTTTGTGGATTCCGTGCAAACTAATGTGAAGGTGCTCTTTCCCTTCTTATGCTTTTGGGGTTGCTTGCATAAAGACTATGAGGAATGCATTCATCTTTGATGCTTCATCGGGAATGAGGCATATAGTGCACTTGAAAGGACTTATTCATTGGCAGCTGGACTTGATTGAGTTAATAGATTTTCTTCCTACATTGGATTTGCTCACTTGGCACATTGCACTTTCTTTTGCCCCCGTCTAGTCCTTGTTTGTGACATCTCCGATTCTATGTAAGATGGCCTAAAGGCATCCTATATCTTGTAAACATGTAATCTTGTACTTTCTTCATAATTAATGCATTCATCTTTGATGCTTCATCAGGAATGAGGCATATAGTGCACTTGAAAGGACTTCTTCATTGGCAGCTGGACTTGATTGAGTTAATAGATATTCTTCTTACACTGGATTTGCTCACTTGGCACATTGCACTTTCTTTTGCCCCCGTCTAGTCCTTGTTTGTGACATCTCCGATTCTATGTAAGATGGCCTAAAGGCATCCTATATCTTGTAAACATGTAATCTTGTACTTTCTTCATAATTAATGCAATTACCTTTTATGAGAAAAAGAAAAGAAGAGAGAGTTTGACATAGATTCGGATTGTCCCTAGTAGGATTGGAACCTTGCAGGGCGAGTCTTCTTAGATTGATCAGATTATCATCGCATGATTTGAGATTAGTCATGGTTGACCAGCCAAGCCAATGCGCTTTGAGGATTGCCCAAATCTAAAGCTTGGTGGAAATTGGCTAAATGTCAGTCCTAGTGGAACCTTGTCTGAAGTTTCTATTTCACTTTTCCAGATTCTGGGGTTGTTGGCATCTTGTTTACAATGTGCTCACGTTTGATGCCTCTTTAGGCATCCAGTGCCATGTGGCGAAGCTTAACGGACTTCTTCAGTGGGGCAGCTTGATCTTATCTAGCATGTTGATATCTTGACCAAAGATGATTTAGTTTCGTGGAATCGGCTAGTCTCTTTAGTGACCCTTGCCTTGACTTCATACTTTTTCTTTTGTAGTGCAACTTGATATGACAGAGAGAGAGAGAGAGAGAGAGAGAGAGAGAGAGAGAGAGAGATGGTTTTTACGGGGAAAAAAAAAGAGAGAGAGATGGTTACTAGTATTGTGGAGAGAGAAAAGATTGTCCTTGGGGTCATTGCTAAAGCTATGCAAACTTGGGTGTTGGAGTTGTCCGATTCTTGTAACTCTGCACGCTTGTTATTATTTTCCTGCGGTGGGCAAGGGCAAGAGATTCACGTGCCACCCAAGTTGTGATTAGGCCCTTGCGGCCCCTTCCTGACAAGCGTGCTGCCCTGAAAAGTGGTGCAGTTGTCATTCCTCTTGCCTCTACTCTCTTCATTTGGTGAGTGCTGATTGGTGCCCTTCCTCTTGCCTCTGCTCTCTTCAAGCAGAGGATTTCTATTGGTTATTGCTTCTTCGTCAAACATGTGTAGAAACCCTTTGCCACGAGTTCCTTACTTGCCTAGTGGTGCAGAAGGTGTGGTCACTACTATTGGTCATTTGGTTCCGAGTGGTTGGGCTATCGATGCTTCCAAAGACAGGGTCTCTGGACATTCCAAGTTTGTGGATCTCGTGCATTCATCTTTGATATTTCATCTTTGATACTTCATCGGGAGTGCAGAGTCATATAGTCCACTTGAGAGGCTCTCTTCATTGGTAGCTTGACTTGATTGAGTTAGGAGATATTCTTCCTAGATAGGATTTGCCCTCTTGGCATGTTGCAATTTTTTCCCCGCCCTCTAGTCACTCTACTTCCATTGTACGTTGATAGTGATGTCTCAAAAAGGATCTGTTGAGTTGGTTGTATTGGCTCTATGCACGATCACCTAGAGCCATCCTGGATTTTCTAATTTTTAATCTTGTACTTCATGATTAATAGAATTACCTATTACGAAAAAAAAGAGAGAAAGGGAGATGCAAAAATCGTCCTTGCTAAATCTTCTTAGTACCCATGCTTGGATCGGGAAGTAGGAAACTCTTTGAGAGCTAAGTGCTAGCTGTTTCGAAGATTCTCACTTGGCAAGGCAAACAAGAGTAGAGGTTGAGGTTGAATAGAATGGTGTGCATGGGATTGGTGACCACTGCTTTTCTACCTACGAGCGAGGCTGTCAGGTTGTTCAAATCAGTTTGACGCTACTTTTGTGTTGCTAGAGGCTATCATCATTCGTGGGACTCCATCTCAACGCCCATACACATGATGCAGCCTATCCCCTCTTTGGACCAAGATACCTGTTTGCTAAAGTGCTGACTGTTTCAAAGATTCTCACTTGGCAAGGCAAGTAGGAGTAGAGGCGAATGTTGAATAGAATGGCGTGCTTGGGATTGGTCACTGTTACTGCTGCTTTTCTACCTAGCAATGGGGCTGTTGTGTTGTTAAGATCAGCTCCACGCTACCTTTTTGTTGCTAGGCTCTCCCCTCTTTGGACCAAGATACCCCTTGGCAAGACTGGATGATTAATGGTCGACTGCGTTTCGGATGTGCTTCATTCAATTAGGTATACCCCTTGCTTATATACAATAAGGACTGGTTTGCCCAAAAGAGCAACACCACTTGGGTCTCTAGAAAGGTCAGGCGTGGTGGAAATCTATGGTGATGACAGGCTGGCTTAACAAAATGCCTTTGAAGCACAAGGTCTTCATTTGGTCAATGTTGCTCGGTGCTTTTCCTCTTGCCTCTGCACTCTCCAAGTGCCAGATTTTTAATGGTTGCTGTTTCTTTGGTCAGTTTTTGAGTTTTGTTCTTCAGTCAAAATTAGTTTTCTGGGGAAACAGTGGTTTGGTTTGACCCTTGCACATTGCCAGAAAGCCTTATCTAGGGCAGGCAAAAAACATTCAGGCAATGTCCATCAAACATATGAGTATCAAGGCATCTCAGGCTAGTCCTTGTAGGGAATCATTGAAGCTCTTCACCAACCTCCAGTGTAGCATTTTCCATAAAAAGAAAGCGAAGGGCAAAACCTTCTCACTGATCTGGAAATTCTGAGGCTCTCTTGGCTGGCTTCCTGAATCAGGGCTTGTATGGGCTGCTGAATAAATAGTAGACATGGGCCAATATGCTTCATGGAAAGTCCATGCTTTCCCTTAGTGCCCTTTAATAAAGGCCAATCAACACTGAGGTACCTGGCAATATATTGATGAGCAATTAATAAATACCTTTTCGGAAATGCTGAGGATAACTGCAAGATCTCAGGCAAAGCCATGATCCTGAGAGGCAAGAGATTGTTGAAGTTGAAGAAAGTAATTGTAATGGGCCCAAACCTCTTGGGCAGTAGGCCACCACTTTCTCTCTGATTAGAATGGTTGTCTCGTTCCACAATTGTTCTTCTTCTCAACTTTCTTGATGTTCTGAAATTGATTTAGCTGTTTCATGATCTTACCTATGGTAATCTTTTGAGAGTTTGTGTCAACCCCTGCAGGTGTACCTTTCTATGAAGTTGGCAATGCTGTTACTCTTACTGCAGAGACCAATCGCATGGATCTGATCTCCGTCAGAGTACTAAACGAGGAGAATGGTGATTTCACTGGCAACAGTACAGTATTGGTGCAGGTAACTTCCTTTTGCAGTTAACATATTAATAGTATGAGTTGTGGATTGTAGTGCGAGGATTTGTCCTCTGTATAGCATATGTTGATATAGCATTGTTAAAGTCAAATAGAGGAAACCCTCATCCAACAAGATCAGAATTCACAATATTGCTCTGAGGTACTTAAGGGAGAAAATCCGTGTTGGCCCATCTGACCGTCTACGCAATTGTTTGTCTTCCAAATGCAGGAAATTGATTGACTACACTTAACATTTAGATCTCCTAAATGTAGGAAATTGACTGACCACATCATATACCATTATGTGTTCTATTATGAAATGGGACTTGTTTCAAAATGAAGAGTATATACAGCATATTTCAAATTGAGCAGTCATGTTCATGCATCTATACTGGATTGGAGGTTGTCATTAGTTGATCTTAAATGTAAGGTGAGGACAGCCAACCATGCAGTTGACTGACTTGTTTGATTCTTAGTCTGCATGGAATAATTTTTTAATTTACACTTCAAGGAATTTATGAATAATTCAGAAATTTCAGTCTCTAGAGGGGCTTTGCATCTAGAGTAGGGGTGAACTTGAAGAGGTGGTTTCCTGATGAAGAGAAAACATGGAAAGAAAACTGTTATAATTGGGCATGTTTACTTTTGTTGAGTTTTGAGTATCTCTTGCTCTATATCAAAGTCTCCTCATCCTAGCCTATGGCCGCTTGCAAGATAATTATGTTGAGATGTCAAGCTCTACATGAGTTGGCATCCACTACACGCTCTAGTGATGTGGCAAGGTATTATTCAGTGGCATGCTAGGTGACCAATATTAATGACATTTACTAACATGCTTGTCCATGGAACCAGCTGTAAACCATTAAAATTTGAGCATAAAGTCATCATAAATTGATCACTTGTTGATTTGAGAACTAATCACAAACTAATTGCAAGAACTGATCAACAATCAAAGCAAAAACCGATCCCAAAAGTGACCATAAATGGTTTTCAAATTGATGAAAAACTTAGCTGAAAGTGATTAGCATCTTTTCTCAAATAGAGGTAAAAACTCATGCCAAATTGATCATAGACTGATGCAAAAGTGTAGTTTCCGTGCCTGGGTGAAACTCATACTCATTATACATCTCACAATGACCAGTACACCAAGTAGTGACCTCAGGGTAGACATATTGCCAACACAGTACCTTGGATGTATGCTAAGTACATCCAAGATGCACTATATAGGAGAGTTGTTCACAACTGGTGAAGTGGAAGTGCTACCTTCCCCTTGAGCATGAGGCAATACTTCGAACCTCTACTCTGTTGAGCTTGACTGAGCTCGAACCAAAGTTGGCTCTAACTAAAAGGCATCTCGGTAAAGTTGCAACAATTGAGTATGATCTACGAAGTCATCCACTTTGAATCTATTGGTGAAACAATGTTAAAGCTTCACCAAGAAGTATATAAAAACTTTATCTCTAACTTGGCTCCAAACCTCCACTAGGTTGTAGGCCTTTCTTTCCCTTGAGCATTGCAATGCTTTATACTTTCACATTGCTACAATTCCCACTTAACTAATATGCAACATTGCATCTAGTTGACGAGCCCTCGTGTATACCTATTATGTTAGGAGCACCGAATGCATTAGAAAACATTATTCTTTGCATACTTTGGACCATTGCAATGTGATTGTGCATGGGAATTTGTATACTACCAGCCATACCCACATGCATTTTCCTATACATTGCATGCATTACTAACAGCATTTTTTCTCATGACCAACACTATACGGAGCATTTGCATGACTAACATTAATACCATGAGCCCCAAACATAGTGGGTTGCATATATGCATTGCCAAATACTTTGCATCTCAGCGTGATGCCAATATTGTTATACATGGGGTTATGTATATTACTAGCCATACCTGAGTACATTGGGCCTTGCACACCACGCATTGGTTGTTGTATACCATAAGAAGTTATGTCATATATCCCGATATGTGGTCCCAAGCCGACCATAGCATGGAAACTAGTACCACCACCAAGGTAACCTAGCTGCCCCATCATTGTATGCATGTCATGCTGTCCAAAGCATTGGAATGGCACTTTCAAGTTGGCCTTGCATATGCATCAATTGCCCCATTGGCATCATTTGCTTATGCTTGCTACCCATGTTTGGAACATCATGCTATTGTGTTGGCTCTTCCTTTGATGCATCTTGTTGTTGTGAAGCTCTTAAAGACAATTTGCTCTTGTTGCCTTTGGTACCCTTCTTTAAGGGGTTCAAGAACCGCACAAATTGTGGATGATTTGTCAATTGCATAAGCATTTTAGCTACTGTCCTCATTTGATCTTTAAAGAGGTCGTCAAATTTCGCTTCCTCTTATTAATCATGAACTTCTAAAGGCTTAGGACTCACATTTTGGTCTAAAGAAACAATATCAACTTGCTGTCCATGCTGCATGCCTTGTCCAAGATCAGACATTGCAATTTTCCCAATACTTTGTGAATTTTCAGATTGAGAGGCATCATCCTTGCTTGATCCCATCTCACTATCTAAAGACATTCTTGTTGTAGTGCTCAGTTGAATACAATTTCAGCACTAGACCAAAGCTTATGACCTTCAATCACGTGCCTTCGGCCCACCAAGTCAAGGGATTGAGTGGTATCTTGCCAACGAAACCATGAAACCAGCCTTTCTCCTTGGATAGAGAGCTAAATAACTTGATTAAGCATTAATTATAGCAAGCATGAAGTTCACATAAACTGAAAATGCACAGTTTATCACTTTAATCTTCGACATTGGATACCATGTTGGCCCTAAAATTGACGCCTCTTGTGGTATTTCTTTATATTATATTGCAAATGGAAGGAGTACAACTGAGATCCTCTGATCTCCTCCACTACTCCAAGTATCTCTTACTATCAAAACTAACCAACAAGCCTTAAAACCAATTTGTCCCTTGGTTTGCTTGTCGATTGGCCTTCACCTTGCTCTTTGAGAGACAAATTCTGTCCCAAATCTAATATTGACTGGCTGTTCTCTTGAATCTCCTTGCAATTCCTCAATTTCAGCTATTGGAGTTTCAGAGAAATGATTAGGAGATGGGAAAGAATGCTATAGAGAGAGCAATTTCAGAGTTTCCTTATAAGAAACATTGAAAGACTGATATTGCCTTGCTCAAACAACCATGCAACCTATCACCTACAGCTTAGGACCACTGGAAAAACTGTTGTCCCCTCCTATATGCTGTCACCTGTGCCAAAAGGACCTTGGGCTGCTTCACCTGTGTCTAGAGGGCTCCAAATTGCTATCACTTGTTATAGGACTGATCCTTGGTGGCTACAAATCATATTAGCAACCTCTTCTTGCTCTCTAACAACCTCCTTCTCTTTCACAATGGTTAGAATAGACTCCACCAGTTCCTAACAATGGTTTTCCCACTTGCATGGGCAAGTTTTGCCAAGTGGCAGTCTTCTCATCCTTTTTTCTAGCTTATTAAATTAATTTTTAGAATGTTAATATTGAAAATTAATTTAATAATTATTCTAGTGTTCAAAAAATTAATTTCATCAGTCAATAATTAAATTGACTAGGCTAATTTGTCTTCCAAGTATCCTTGAGCAATTATTGACTCTTAGACCAACATTAATTAATGCCTAGTCTCTAATGTTATCAGTGACATTAGTGGCCAATAAATTGGTCTGGGCCGAAATTTGACATCGGTACAAGCTCGTGCTCGTCAAACATAACTTATTATAACTTTTGCCTTTTACACCTATTGGATCCTCGGGGTCCTTGGCCAGTCACCATAAAATAACTGTCATGTGCATCACATATGCTAAACAACCTTGCACATTTGGTTAATAACTTAATGAAATGTTATTGGCAAGATTAAATTATCAAAATATCATGTCCTCATGACACTCCATTTGCTTTTGTGTGTGTGGTCTTGGATTCTTCACCTCTCTCCCCTCTTGTGTGTTTTCACATTATTGTGGTCATTTTTCATTGACTTGGTTGGGTATGTTGAAGCTTTTCAAATCAGCCATGTTTCTCTACATAGTTCTCATTCTTCATGGTTTTGGCCTTGGAGCTGGCTGAGTTTTGTTTTGCATCCATTCCATTGCATTCATTGTGTATTTCCTATTCACTATCTCTATGCCTCTATTTTTATCATGATGCCACACACAATGCCTATTCTCATGATTGAAGCAAGGTGATCGATTGTTGGTTGTGGCAGCTTTGTGGTTTGGAACAAATTCATCAAACCTGTCCTGAACATGTATTCCCATCAAGAGATGATCAAAGGCAAGAGTGATCACAAACAAACGTGATCATGAAGGCGTTTAGAAGCTTCTGCTTCTAATCCACCACTTTTGCAGGTTTAGTCTCACTCATTTTGGACCTATCATGGTGGTGAAGGTTGTGGTGGTTAACTCTAGAGTGGAATAGTGGACATTCAATCAGATTTGACATCACCTCTTTCTTGTTAATCTAGGAGGCTAGCTGGTATCATATCTTTCTAGGGCAATGTAGTCACTCTATCCACCTACCATCCATATGCTTTGTCATCAGTTGGGGACCTGTTCCTTTATCAGTTTCATGTAGAGAGGATTGAAATCTCAAGCCCTCTAGTTTTCATTTGTTGCAAGACAAGGCGTTCTCTACTTTGTGGGTCAAGCCTTGTTCCTTGGCTATGCATTTATACCCACCAACTTGTTTTTGTCATGTGTTTTCTTATCGTCTTTGCTTGTTTGGATAGCTAGCTTAGGCTCCCATTGTCCCCTAGTTTTTGTATGTATAGAAGGACATTGCATACTATCTCATACGCGCCTTGCAAATGTACATCATGTCGAAGTGTACATTCCATGTATTCCATACATTCTTGTAGCCTTGCAAATGTATAGTTTCATAGCCTAACTACAAACCATCCACATTTGCATATCAAGTCACAATGACTAGTACACTAAATAGTGATCTGAGTGGTAAAAATGCTGTCAACATACAATACCCTACATGTAAACTAAATACATTCAAGATCCATTACCAATCTGAGCTATCGATCACTAGGGAAGTGAAGGTGCAACCTCTCTATTGACCACCATGCAATACTCTGAACCTTCTATGCTTTGTTCAACTTGAATGAGCACGATCCACTATTGGCTCCAATTAAAACTTATCAATGTAAAGTGCAACACTAAGGATGATCTACTAGGTCACCTTGCTCTATCCATTTGCATCTATCAATAGGTGAGACAATTTTGAAACTTCACCAAATGTCCCTCTGGATCACATAGATCCTTGAACTTTCATGTTGTTGCCAAAAATGGTATATTGGTTGCTTTTTCCATCATGATTGGTAGTACTATATAGAGCATTTGCATGACTAGCATTAATACTCTGAGTCACAAACACAGTGGGCTGCATATATGCATTGCCAAACATGCTACATTGTGCCTCAAGCATAATGCAAGTATTGCTCTACATACGACTTTGCATTCCACTTGCCATACTCCAAGACATTGGGCCTTGTATCCCCATGGCTGAAGCAAAATCAACCAGTGTTTGGAAAATCAAACCACCACCAAAGTACCTTGGGCATGACTTGCTATCCAAAAAGCATTGGATTGGCACTTCCAAAGTGACCTTGCATATGGATCAGTTGCCCCATTTGTATCACTTACTTATGCTCATTGCGTAAATTTGGAACATGATGTTGCTGGATTGGTTCTTTCTTTGGTATATCTTGTTGGGTCTTTCTTTGGTACATCTTGTTGTCCCAAAGCTCTTGAAGATGATCTCCTCTCCTTTTCTTTGCTCCCTTCCTTTGGGGAGTTCCAAAAGCACATAATCCAAGGATCATTTGCTAATTGCATAAACATTTTGTTGGGAATAAAGGGCCATCCTGCCTTTTATATGTGCACGGGTGTGAACACACCCTTAGCACATTGACCTTTCATACATATATCTATCTAAAATCTAAAGTGGGACACTCGTCATTGTACAAAAAAAAAACGTGTTCACTCTATACTCTGCTCTCGAGCACTCTCCCTGTCTCTCTCACTGCGCGTAATGACTGTCTGTCTCGATCTCCGTGCCTAATGGATTCCTTAAAACTAGTATCACAGCGTAAGGTGCTGCAGACGGTCGTCAGGCTGAGCGAGAGCTCAAAGGCGAGCAGGAGAGTCACAGGTGTAAGTTGTAGGCAGCGACTCTGCGAGACAGGCGTGGACCAAGAGTGCAACGGGTTGTAGAGCTGACGAACGAGGACGCTGTTGCTGCGTGACCAGTCGAGCTGCGCGACAGGCAACGTCTGCAGGGAAGTCGGGCAGGACCGGCGGGCAATAGTCGACTGTACAGGTAGTAGCGTGACGGGCTGCGACAGCGTGGACCAAAACGGCTGCAGTTGACGGGCGATAGTAGGCAGCAACACGTGACGGCGCCAGCGGGCGAGCGCGCAACGGGGAGGCCTGACGGGTCAATGGACCCGTCATTCACACTTTTTAAAAAAAATATAAAATCTTTTTCTAAAACTCCTTCCCCTAATCGGGGTTCGCACGTGCAAGCACAAAACATCAACTTTGTGCAATTTTGGCCCAGAAAGCTAGGGCTTTGCCAAATTGAGCACTGTTCGTGGAAAATTGAGGCATCCGCGTCGGAATTGCAGACATTGTGCGCATTTGAATTGGGGATTATACCAAAATTGTTGAAATTTTGCTCATCTAAGTGAAATTTCTCAACATTTAGTCTAGAAATTTCTGGTTTTTTCTAGATTTTGGAAATTTGATGCAAGACAAGAAAATTGTCTCAGAAATTGCGGGAATTTGTGACATTTTGTCCCCGACATTTGGGGCTTTTCATATACATGCACAAATTGGGCTGAAATTGACCCAATTTCTCGACATCGAGGCACATTGGTGTTAGAGAGATCATAGCCTGATCAGGGGCAGCAGGGCAGGTGCAGTCGGACTGCTGCAGCAGTGTGCAGTCGGACTGCATAGTCGGACTGCCATGTGGCAGTCCGACCTGTGCAGTCAGTCGGCTGCAGCCGACAGGGTATTTCTGGCGCCCTGTTTTGTCCAGATTTTGGCTATAAATAGCCGACATCTCCAGCAGTCTCCAACACTTCTATGCTCGCAGATTACAGACGGGTGACACGCGCAGATTCCGTCTCTGTTCGCAGATGTCAGACAGGAGACACTGCAGACTGCAGCGGACTTCGAGGTGAACAGCAGGTTGCATCGTCGAGGTGGAGACACGCAGTCCAGCGCACTGCGCCCGTGTATGTATCTGCATATCTTTGTATTCAACACACTTTATACAGCAGATCTTCATCTTCCACTGTCTCTTTCTCTCTCCTCTCTCTCTGCGTTCTCTCTCTCTCAGTCCTACGCTTCCGCACCGCTGCACTCTGACATGGTATCAGAGCAGTGTTTGAGGGCTGATTGAGCGCAGAACCAACCTGAAGAGGAGTTTCTATCGCGACACAAATTTGCTTTTTCAGTGTTTGAGGGCAGACAGGAGGGCTACGCCTTGAACAAGGCTGAAGCAAGTGTGGGCGCGCAGGAAACGAGTCCAGGTGGTGGATTTGCTGCTGTTTACTGCAGTTTGACGTGGAGGAAGTTTGAGTTTTCAGCCTACAAGTGCAGGTTTTGCTTTTTCATCGCCTCCGGCAGGTGAAGAAGTTTGAGGACGCGGAAGAGCCTTAGCAGGCTGAGTTTTCCCAGTCAGAGGGGGCTGCTTTTGCGTTTGTGAAGGCATTACAGGTGAAGATGTCTACCGAGATTGACTTGGAGTTCCAATCGATTATGGACCGGAAGGTGCCTGTTTTATCGGCTCTTCCTGCAGATCAGAAGCTCGACGGCGACAACTACCGCATTTGGCGCGTCATGATGTTGGCCATCCTTGAGTCCTATGATTTGGTGGAGCTTGTACAGGAGGCGATCGACCGGCCCTTAGTAAGAGATGAGTCTCATTGGGACAAACTGAATGCCAGGATTCGTTCCTTTCTGTTTCTATCATGTACTACAGCCGTGATCGCTCACATCGAGCACTTGACGGTGGCTCGAGAGATATGGCTGGAGCTTGATCAGATGTACAATCGGATGACCCTTATGAAGCGGGTTTCTTTGGAGATTCAGATGCGGACTCTGTCCGTAAACAAGTCTTCTTCGCTGCGGGAGCACATCAACAAGCTAAGGCAGCTCAGATGCAGGTTCAGAATGCGGGGAAGCCGATTTCCTCCGAAGACATGGCGATCATACTATTGTCCCAGTTGCCGCCACGATTCGGTACATTCTACGCTGCCCTTATTGCTTCGGGGCGAGAGTCTACTCTTCGGTGGAAAGAGTTGGTTCCTATGGTCTTGGACCAAGAGGAACAACTAAAGGGACAGAATGCTTCCAAGTCGGAGGCGCTGACGGGTCAAGCCTCTCAGAAGAAGGGGAAGGACCAAAAGAAGAAGAAGGGGGATAATAAGTCAAAGAAGGACAAGGACAAGGACAAGGACAAAGACAAAGACTCCACATGCCATATTTGTGGAAAGACTGGCCATTGGAAGAAGGATTGCCTTGACAAAGACAAGAAGGACATCAACAAGAGGGACATCAAGGATTCTGGAGCGGTGGCTGCACCCTCATCAGCTGCATTTCTTCATCTAGCTGTCATTGAGGACTCTTTACCGAATGCTTCTGATGTTGCGATGACGGCTTCCCAGGCTCGAGAGTGGATCGTTGATAGTGGTGCCTCCAGGCACATGACTCCTTCATCAGATGGTGTTGCCCAGTTGCGACCCTCGCGTGGGCAGATTCTCATTGGAGATAGCTCTTCAGTGTCTATTGCAGGTCGGGGTAAGATGCAGCTTATTCGAGATGGAGGAGGTGGTACCCATACCTCAGAGGTTTTGCATGTACTAGGCTTAGGGTACCATCGCCTGTCAGTTCATAAGATTTGCTTCCTTGGCCTTTTGGTGGAGTTTGACAGTACTACGGTGCGAGTCCTTGATCGTGGATCAAGGAAGGTTCTATCATACGGATATGAGGAGAACGGCATTTATAAATTAAAGTCTTCCACCGCCCTCTCTACTCTTCTTCTTACCTCTCAGTCACAGTCAGAGTTATGGCATGCTCGGTTTGGTCACCTCAACTATGATTATCTTCGGAGGGCGTCCCGTGGACAGCTTGTTCGAGGGTTGCCGGATATAGTGGTGAGCCAGCAGCCATGTGTCTCCTGCATTCGAGGGAAGCAGCATCGGGATGCCATTCCCCACACAGCTTCACGGCGGTCTACTTCACCGATGGAGCTTGTATCTACGGATCTATGTGGCCCTATGAGGAATGAGTCCTTGCGTGGGAGCTCTACTTCATGTTGATCGTAGATGACTACAGCAGGATGACATGGGCCTATTTTTTGGCATTAAAGTCAGAAGCTTTCTCGCACTTCAAGGATTGGCTTCTCTTTGAGGGGAACCGATCAGGCCGGAAGTTGAAGACCTTGCGATCCGACAAGGGTGGTGAATTTGTTTCTAATGAGTTTGCTAGGTTTTGTGCAAATAAAGGAATTCACCAGGAGTTTGCCAATATCAATACTCCTCAAGAAAATGACATTCTTGAACGGAAGAACCGCAGTGTGATCGAGATGGCGCGCACCATGATGGAGCACCGACAGACCCCTCGGGTTCTGTGGGCCGAGGCTGTGGCTACTGCAGTCCACATCCTTAATCGATCCCCTACTTCGGCCGTGGAAGGGATGACCCCGTTTGAGGCTTACTTTGGGACGAAGCCAGATGTTTTTTACTTTAGGGTCTTTGGGTGTGATGCCTATGTTCACATTTCCAAGGCTCACCGTGATAAATTTGAAGCAGCTTCCCGAAGACAGGTATTTATTGGCTACAGCTCCCAGTCCCAAGGCTATCGATTGCATGATCCCGTCAAGCGGGATGTGTACACTAGTCGAGATGTGCGGTTTGTGGAGGTTCTGGCCATATCAAGAGGTGAGAAGCATCCCGTTCTTGGAGATCCAGGGGAGAGTTGGGCTCCTTCTACAGTTCCACTGGAGCCCGTGCCTTTTGATTATGATTCTGTTTCTGACACGGAGTCTACTATTCCACCAGACACCCCTGTGGAGTTACCACCGGTGGATATTCCAGAGTCTTCTGCTGATGGAGAGAGACGAGGGGAGGTTCGGCCTCCTCCTCGATGGGCCCATGACACACTCCGTGATTCAGGGATCGAGGGGGTTCTTGAGGAGTGGGGACCGCAGGATGGTCCGCGGCGGTCACGTCGGCACCAGGCACATTCAACGGAGCTTGTTTGCTCTAACTATTGTTTGATGACCCGTGTTATGCAGGATCGAGAGCCCACCTCCGTGAAGGAGGCTTTACAGTCCGCACCATGGAAGAAAGCTATGGAAGCCGAGTTGGAGGCTATTGAGAGGAATGGCACTTGGTCACTCGTGTCTCACCCTCCGAATAAGAAGGTGATTGGCGTCAAGTGGGTCTTCAAGACCAAATACCTTAGCGATGGTTCTTTGGATAAGCACAAGGCTCACCTTGTTGCTAAAGGTTTTGCACAGCGCCCAGGGATTGATTGTCATGATACTTTTGCCCCCACAGCTCGTATGGCGACCATTAGAGTTGTTCTTGCCTTGGCTGGCCATAGGAGATGGCCTGTTTACTTGTTGGATGTGAAGTCGGCCTTCCTCAATGGTGATTTGAAGGAGAAGATTTATGTTGAGCAGCCTCCTGGCTTTGGATCTTCCGATGGGAAAGTCTACAGGTTGAAGAAGGCCTTGTATGGCCTCAAGTAGGCTCCGTGTGCATGGAACGAGAAGTTTGATTTGTTCCTCCACTCTCAGTTGGGATATCGGCGTTCCAAGGCTGATCCGCAGTTGTATGTTCACACTTCCGAGGATGGTTGTGTGCTTTTTGTGTTGTATGTTGATGATTTAATTGTCACAGGTGATCATGCACAGCAGGTCCAAAAGACGAAGTCAGCTTTACATCGGACGTTCGAGATGACGGACTTGGGTCTACTCCATTTCTTTTTGGGCCATGAGATTTATCAGTCTCAGAGGGGGATCTTCATCTCTCAACAGAGATATGTACAGGAGCTCTTGGTGTCTTTTGAGATGGAGGATTATCGGACCCTTTCTACTCCTATGGATCCGAACTCGAAGGCCACTTCCCATTCAGCTTCTCCTATGGCGGATGCTTCCCGCTATCGTCAGTTGATTGGATCCTTGATTTGACTTCTCAACACTAGGGTTGATCTTTGTTTTGCTGTTGGGCTCTTGGCAGGGTTCATGAGTGAACCTAAGACGGTGCATTGGCAGGCTGCTCAGAGGATACTTCGGTATCTGAGGGGGATGTCTGATTTAGGGATTCATTACCCCGCAGGGACAGATGGTTGAGATCTTGTACTTGCAGGGTGGAGCAACTCGGATTGGGCCGGTGATGTGGACCACAGGCAGTCTACGACAGGTTACTATTTTACCTTGGGTGCAGGTGTTATCTCATGGAGTAGCAAGAAGCAGCCCACTGTAGCCCTTTCGTCTACTGAGGCGAAGTATCGGGCCGCGTCTTCCACCACATGTGAGGCTGTGTGGCTTCGGAGATTATTGGAGGAGCTTGGGTGCTCCCATACTCATCCTACTTTGCTACAATGTGACAATGAGAGTTGCATTGCCTTGGCACGGATCCCTATTTTTCATGCCTGGACGAAGCACATAGAGATCCAGTACCACTTCATCAGAGAAAAGCTTCTGGATGAGACCATCACTGTGGAGTATTGCAAGACGGAGGACAATCTTGCGGATTTGTTTACGAAGGCACTTCCCCAGACTCTACTTCGGTGACATTCCAGATCCCTCAGGCTTCTGCCCTGCCCAGGCTCTGAGAGGGGGTGTTAGAGAGATCACAGCTTGATCAGGGGCAGCAGGGCAGGTGCAGTCGGACTGCTGCAGCAGTGTGCAGTCAGACTGCACAGTCGGACTGCCACGTGGCAATCCGACCTGTGCAGTCAGTCGGCTGCATTTAATGCAGCCGACAGGGTATTTCTGGCGCCCTTTTTTGTCCAGATTTTGGCTATAAATAGCCGACATCTCCAGCAGTCTCCAACACTTCTCTACTCACAAATTACAGACCGGTGACACGCGCAGATTCTGTCTCTGTTCGCAGATTTCAGATAGGAGACAGTGCAGACTGTAGCAGACTTCGAGCTGAACAGCAGGTTGCATCGCCGAGGTGGAGACACGCAGTCCAGCGCACTGCGCTCGTGTATATATCTGCATATCTTTGTATTCAGCACACTTTATACAGCAGATCTTCATCTTCCAGTGTCTCTTTCTCTCTCTTCTCTCTCTGCGTTCTCTCTCTCTCAGTCCTACGCTTCCGCACCACTGCACTCTGACAATTGGACCCCGTGCAATTTGGGGCTTTTGCGATTTGGGCAAAATTTGTGCAGCATTTGGTCATTTTATGTACATGCAGGTTGAATTCCACGCAATTTGGACATCAACACTTGGTAAAATTTTGGGGTTTTGCTGAAATTGCTTTATTTTGGCAAAATTTGACAGTCCTATGCATGACAGAGAAAATGCAGATGTGTGTTTGACGATTTCAAGCACAAAATTTTGGGGCTTTTGATCGATCGTGTCAAATTTTATGCCCGTGGGTATACATATAACAGAAATTGGAGCTGAAATTTTTGGATTTCTCATGTAAAGTGATGTACATGCCTTTTGGAACAGCTGTAATCAGTTGGATAATGCTGTAGCACTTGGTTTGGTACTTTTGAAAACTGAATTACAGATTTGAAATCTGTACTTCTGCGTGGTCATTTATTGCTGATTGGTACTTGTTTGTACCTTGGTCACTTGGGTGACAATTTGGGCCTGCATTTATTGGTTTTTTTGTCACTTTTGAGCTGAAAACCATGTCTGGCAGCAATGATAGCAGTAATTTAATGCATATAAAGAAGCTTGAAGGCGCATATAATTTTGCAGTGTGGCAAAAACAGTGCTACAATATCTTGTTTCAAAATAAGCAAGCAAAGCCGATCAAAACTAAAGGGACAAAGCCTGTGGACATGGATCAGGATGATTGGGATGAGTTGAATGAGCTTGCACGCTCAACCATGGAGCTATCGATTTCTGATGCCTTGCTCTTCAACATTGAAGATTTGGATTCTGCATATGCTATATGGACTAGACTGGAAGAACTGTATGCACAGAAGAGGACTGCAAGTAAAGTGTATTGGCTGAAAAAGCTTATGGATTTGTGGATGAAAGAAGGTACAGCAATGTCTACTCACTTGAGTGAGTTTAACCCCATTTTCAGCCAGCTGGTTGCCTTGAAGTTCACGATTGATAAGGAATTTAAGGCTACTTTCTTGCTTTGCACTCTACCAGAGAGTTGGGATACATTCAGGACTGCCATGAGCAATTCTAATGTGATCCTTTTGTATGATGATGTAGAGAGTGCTCTACTTATGGAAGAGATGAATCGGCAGAACAATGCATCCAGCAAGTCTTCCAGTGCTTTGCATACTAGGGGAAGATCACAGCAAAAGGGCAAATATGATGGCAAGGGACGCAGTAAATCACGTGGCAAAGATGTTGAATGCCATCATTGTGGCAAGAAGTGTCACTTTAAACGTGATTGCTACAATGGAAGAAAGAGAAAGGAAAAGATAAAAAGATAGATGATTGCAAGGAAGAGAAGAAGGACAGTCAGCCTAAGAAAAGGAGTGTAAAAATTGAAGAGGTGAATGTAGTCACTCATGACAGTGACAGTGGGAGTGATGTACTCTGTCTCTTCACATTTTAATGCACATGCTCTACTTGCAGATACAGATGATGACATGCATACCTGGATTCTTGATTCAGGTGCTTCTTTTTATGTCACCCCTCATCTGAGTGGTTTTCTGCATATACAGGGGGCCGACATGGTGTTGTCCATCTTGGGGACAACTATGCATGTGAGATTGCAGGTATTGGTAGTGTGCAGTTATAATTTCAGCATGGCTCTGTCTTTACACTTTAGCATGTACGGCATGTACCTCAGGTCAAGAAGAGCTTGATCAGCATAGGGCAGCTAGATGATGATGATTTTCATACCACCTTTGGTGATGGAAAATGGAAGATCTGTAAGGGATCTAGGGTTATTGCAAGAGGTTGCAAAAGTGATATGTTGTATCTACTTCATGTATCTAGTGTGCATGACCATGTTGTTGCCGTGATAGAGCAGCCAAGTGTTTCTTTGTGGCATGGTCGGTTGGGACACATAAGTCAAACAGGAATGAAAGTGCTTTCTCGTTTGGGTTACTTGCCTTGTCTTCGTTATGCTGATTTTGAGCACTGTGATCATTATATTTATGGCAAACATGCACAAACTTCTCACAAAAAGTCTTTTTCTTTGAAATCTTCTCCTCTAGAGTTAGTACATTCAAATGTATGTCAAATGCCAGGATTATCTTTAGGGGGAAAGAAATATTTTGTCACCTTTGTCGATGATGCTACACGGAAAGTATGGGTTTACCCTATACGTAGCAAGGATGAAGTGATTGACAAGTTTAAAAAATTCTTGGCATTGGCTAAAAATCAAACAGATAAGACACTTAAGTGTCTTCGCTCTGACAATGGTGGGGAATATGTGTCCAAAGCCTTTCACAATGGTGGGAATATGTGATAGCAAAGGGATAAAGAGGAAGCTCACTGCCCCTCATAATCCACCCCAAAATGAAGTTGCACAGCGTATGAATTGGACCATCCAGGATAAGGTTCATACGATGCTGTCTCATGATGCATTACCCCATGGTTTTTGGGCAGAGGCTGTTATGACAGCCGTTCACTTGATTAATTGGTCACCAAACAAGTCTTTGGGGGGGAGGAGTTCTCCAAGAAGCGTGGTCGGGCAAGCCACCTTCATATGCTCATTTGAAAGTGTTTGGCTCCGAGGCTTTTGTGCACATTTGTAAAAAAAAAAACGCAGCAAACTTAAGCCAAAGTCCTGTCAATGCATTTTCTTAGGATATGGTGACGAGGGTGAAATGGGGTATAAATTGTGGGATCCCAAGAAAAGGAAAATAGTACGTAGCAATGACGTTATCTTCCGGGAAGATCGCATGCACAAACAACCCGAAGAGACTGAAGAGGTCCGCAGGGTTGTATTCCGGGAAGAAATACCTTTTGGATAGCAAAATGTGCCCGTTGTACAACCTGAACCTGTAAATGTAGGAAATGATGCTGGAAATGATCAGCCAGCTATTGCCCATGAAAATGAGCTATTACATGTGCAGGCACACCCAGGACAGTAAGCTGTAAATGTTGATTTGCAGGCTGAAATGCCAGGACAGCATGCTGAAAATGGAAATTTGCAGGAACAGCCAACAAACAATGACCATTGGGTTAGGAGATCGTCTAGGGCTACTAGACAACCTGACAGATTTGTTCCTGGTGCAATTAATGTGGCTGAGTGTGTCATGTTGACAAACTGTGGTAAACCGTCTTACTTCAAAGAAGCAATGGACAGACAAGATAGCAAGAAATGGTATAAAGCCATGCTGTCAAAGATGAAATCTCTTGAAAAAAATGGCACTTGGGACTTGGTGCAGTTGCCTAAAGGGCAGAAAACCCTTCCATGCAAATGGGTTTACAAACTAAAAGTCACTTTTGGTTCCTCACCAAAGTACAAAGCAAGATTGGTTGCAAAGGGGTACAAGCAGGAGCATGGAATTGACTTTGATGAGATTTTCTCTCATGTAGTCAAGATGACTACATTGAGAACCATTTTTGAGCTTGGTTGCAGTTGAGGATATGGAACTCATACAAATGGATATAAAGACTGCGTTTTTACATGGTGATCTGCATGAAGACATATATATGCAGTAGCTTGAAGAGTTTGTTAAACAAGGGAAAGAACAAATGGTATGTAAACTCAAAAGGAGTTTGTATGGGCTGAAACAAGCACCAAGAGAATGGTATCATAAGTTGATACATTCATGCAGTCCCTAGGCTTTTATAGAAGTCAAGTGGATCACTGCTTGTACACCAAGAAGGTAGCAGATGGCAACCTGATTATCTTGGTTTTGTATGTTGATGACATGCTGATTGCTGGCAGGGATACTCATGCCTTGGATTCATTGAAGCAAAGTCTTCATGGTAGCTTTGACATGAAGGATCTGGGTGATGCAAATCACATTCTTGGCATACGAATACTCAGAGATAGATCTAAAGGTTTGCTCTATCTATCTCAGCAAAAGTGTTATCTCCAAAGTTTTGCACCATTTCAATATGAAGGGGGGGGAAACAATTGGGGTTCCATTGCCTCCATATATGAAATTAAGTGCAGAGAACAGCCCTACATCTGATGATGAGAAGGCTGAAATGGCCAAGATACCATATGCTTCAGCTGTTGGCAGTTTGATATATGATATGGTTGCTACACGTTTGCTTTTGCAGTGGGAGTGGTTAGCAGATACATGGCAACCCCTGGCAAGCAGCATTGGGATACAGCGAAAGGTGTTATGAGATACCTCAAAGGCACAAAGGAGTTGTGCATCTGCTTTGGAAAGCAGAAAGCATATGTTGTTGGCTTTATGGATGCAGACTATGTTGGTCATGCGGACTGCAGAAAGCCCACTTCTGGGTATGTGTTTACTTTCACAGGAGGAGCAGTCTCTTGGATCTCCAGGCTACAAAAGTGTGTTGCATTGTCTACTACAGAGGGAGAGTATGTAGCTGCCACTAAGGCATGCAAGGAGGCTTTATGGCTTTCACGTCTGGTGGGAGAGCTTGGAATCACGGAGTTACCTGTTCTCCATTGTGATAGTCAGAGTGCTATCATGCTAGCACGGAATCTTGTCTTTCATGCAAAGACAAAGCATATACAAGTGAAGTATCACTTCATTAGAGATATACTGGACAGCAAGAGCATTGAGCTTGTCAAAGTGCATACAGATGATAATCTTGCAGACCTTCTCACGAAGGGTCTTTCAGCAGAGCGGTTTGCTCATTGGCGACTAATGATGGGAGTTGGATAGATATATTTATTTCAGCTTTGTACATACTTAGACTTAGCTGATTATTTTCTCCTTTTAAGGCACATTGCCTTTAGGTGGAAGGTTGTTGGGAATAAAGGGCCATCGTGCCTTTTATATGTGCACGGATGTGAACACACCCTTAGCACATTGTACTTTCATACATATATCTATCTAAAACCTAAAGTGGGACACTCGTCATTGTACCGAAAAAAAACGTGTTCACTCTATACTCTGCCCTCTAGCACTCTCCCTATCTCTCTTACTACGCATAACGACTGTCTGTCTCGATCTCCGTGCCTAATCGATTCCTTCACATTTCAGATGTTGTCCCCAACTAATTCTTAAATTGGTTATCAAATTTCTCTTCCTCTTGTTGATCATTAACTTCAAGAGGCCTAGAACAACCCACATCTTGGTCCAACCCAATATTAATTGCTTGCTACCCATGTTGAGTGCCTTGTGTAAGATTAGGCATTGTACATTTGTGAATATTAAGATTGAGAGGCATCATCACCACTTCATCCCATCTCACTGTATGAATACATTCTTGTTGTAATGCTCAACTAATGACAAATTCAACACTAAAGCAATATTATTGACTTCCTGTCAGTTGCTTTGAGCGCACCAATTCAAGGGAGTTGAAACCAACCTTCCTTTTGTGGAAAGGGTCATAATGACCTGATTTAACACTGATTACAGCAAGTATAAATTTCACATGAGCTAAAATACAGACATTACCAATCAATCTTGGACAATAGACTCTAAGTTGACTCCAAAACTGGTGCCCCTTGTGGTATTTGTTTAGCTTCTATTAAAATTGGATGAAGTATAGTAAGATTTCATTTCAATCTCCTCCACTATCCAATCTCTTGTGTTGTCAGATAGAATAACTATTTTAGGCTCTAGCAAAGTGTTATTTGCAATTAACCTTGGAGCAAATCTTGGACTTAATACCAATATTCAAGGAAAAGTTGCTCCTGAAGATCCAGCAAAAGCAACAAGTTCTCAAGGATAAATTAGTTTAGGATCAGGCAATTTATGAATGTTAGGCAGTCATACCAACCCAACACAAGGTTGTGGATTATCATGTGCCCACTATTGAAGTTGTGGATGGGGAATCTTATTCCTTGAACCTACATATTTTCCCACCAAGCATGAGAAACTCCTACCAACCCCATTTCAAGTTAGGATAGTAGACAAAAGGAGTTTACATCCATTAGGTATTCTTAAGAAACGGCAAATTAAAGTGGCTGATACTAACCCTTCAATTTTTTACCATGGGACCCAAGTTGGCTGAAACCCTAATGTCTATTGTAAATTACGTTTTACAAGAGCAAATGCTCTATTGTCCATCTTCTATGGCTAAAATCTGTTGTAAATGGCTGAGAATGGATTGCTCATAGACCATAGAGAAAGCTAAGGAAAGAGAAATTTCTGATTTTTGTCATGAGAAAGTGTTAAGAGCCAGCTTCTATTTGCAATGAAACAGCAATAAATGTTGTTGGCCAGCAGCCTAGAGGCCTCAAATGGATGTCACCCAGCCCTAGATAGAATCTCTAGTTGTTGTTCTCCTTGTTGGAGTCAATAATAATCTACTCTAGGAGCTGGTTGGAAATGGCCAAAACGTGTTGGTACATGCTTGGGCAGTACTCTCTCCTTCTCCCTCAACCTTTGCAATGCATTGTAGTGGCTGGAATGACCCGCCCACCGGCCTCTAATAGCCTTTCCTTCACTTGCATGGGCAAGTTTTGCTAAGTGGTGGCTAATTAGATTTTTCAACCATTTAATTAATCTTTCAAAATTAATAGTTCTAAAATTTAATTTAGGCCTTTGTCCCTACCTAGAAAATTAGCAATGTCCATCTACAATTAAATTGGCTAGGCGATTTGACTTCTAAGCAATCATATGCATGAATTGACCCTTGAATTATTAATGCCTAGATCCTAATCTCACCACTTACACTTATTGGTAAAATAAACACCCTAAGCCAAAACTAATACCAACCACTACCTAGTACTTATTTAGTATAACTTATTACAACTTTTGCCTTTCACACCAACTGATACCTAGGGGTCCTTGACCCATCATTGTGGATTCAACTGTCTTGCAGAACACATGCACCTCACATTTGCATGTTTCATTAATAACTAAATCTAATGCTAAGCAAAGCATTACAAAATTCACATCCTTGTGATAGCATGCCATTGAAATTTGAACTTGGGAATCAAAGTCCTAGGCGTGTCCAGCAACTAGGCAAGAAATAGAAACACATCTACCACTAGAGATCTTAATATAGTGGGTCATGTCCTTTGTGGCGAGATCTCTAATAAAAAGCCTCCATATTAAAACTTTCCCTTGGTAGGGAAGCTTAGACCTCCACAATCAAAGTATCACACTACTCTTATCCTCAACCATCTTAAGATAAACCTAATTGGTCAGTGGTTTCAAGAAATTATCTAGCCGTAGAATAGCTTGGCCCAACTATGGTGATGAAGGTTGAAGGCAAGCAATATGGAGTGCCAACAAAGTCATTTCTCCAAGCGGGTCCAAATCAACTTGTACCCTTGATGAAGCTAAAAGTATTGATAGATACGATTAAAAGATTGAACCCAAGATTGACTAGAAATGACATCATCTTGTATAGTTCTCAAACCTAGTCACTGCATCCTATTAAACCTATCACCTTCATCAAGCAAGTCAAGCAACCTAGATAACACCAAAATCTCAACTTGCAATGAATTAGCCTCCTTTCTAGGATGAGGGGGTTGCCAAATAGTGAAGCAAAGAGTCTCCTACCATGAAGCAATTAAGTGCAAAAGAAGAAAACACTATTTGGTTTTGACTACACGAGGCTTGGATTCTAGTGTGACCATATGAGCTACCAATTTCTTGAATGAAAGCCAAAGCAATGTCTACCCAAGGATGATGTTCACAATTGCTACAAGGCTATCCACAAAGCTATCCTATGAATCTTGATACCCAGTAGGGCAGCACTACCAAACGCTTTGGCATGGTCATTGGTAGACATATAGCTGACCCAAATGACTTACTTTTTTCGCAGCATAAAATGGATGGGCTACAGCAATTCTTGGGATGACTTTTGTGTCCAAGGAAGCAAAGACAAGAAATAGGGAGGTCATACTTACCATCACTATTTGTATGACTTTGAGGCCCACATGTAGGGGCTAGCACTGAGATTTCCAATACATAAACTTGTCATGAATGCATGAAGACATCCGATCGAGCATTGCCCAAGGAACCACATGCAACCCAATGGGATATGCCAAGTGTCTAGCGGTCCCTTCGAGAGGAACAATCCCACACTACCAATCCAAATCATGGAGGTATCTCTCTGTACAACTAATATGAGTGAACTTGTATGCATTTGTTGAGGCTTGAGGCTAGAACAAATAGTCTCCAAGTGGCTATTGCCCTATCTAGTTAGAGTTCTTAGTCTTGAGAAACATAAATGACTCATTTTCAAGAGATTATTATAGGACTCAAAAGTTTAGGTCCACTAGCTTTGGGTTTGGGTTGGTAGGGTAAGATTGTTCATAGAATCAAGATCCATAAAATCCGCCCATCGGTGGATTTTTTTGGTACCACATCATATGCATAGTATAATGACAAGTGGAATCAATATCAATGAATGTTCCTTGTGAACCAAACCATCCACATCTGAATCCTCTCCCTCACCTCATCCCTTACAAAAGGGCAGCCCTCCCTCTCATCTCATAATCACAAATCAGCCTTCATGTTCTTCAATCTCCGTCTTTTAAGCTCAAGCCTCATCCACCTTCCATTCAAGCTCCATCAATACTTCAACCTACTCTCCCTCTCTCTCTTCCTCTCCCACTTTAACATACTCTCTCCTCCCTCTTTCACACTCTCTCCCACACTTTCATCCATATCTCTTCCTCTCCTCTGCCCTTCTCTCTCTCTCTCTCTCATCCACATTCTATCTTCCTCTCCCTTTTTCTCTCACTTTCATCCATACTTCATCTCCTCCCTTTCCCAATTGTCCCTACCTCTGCCTCTCCCTCTCCTCCTTTCTCTATATGGAGCTACAAGAGATCGACCACAGAGACTCACATACCCATAGGGGCCAGCAAGTCATTGCTCAAGTTGCAAGCACTTGTACCACCACTGCACCAGCCATCAAGACCTATGACAAGGAGGCTTTGGGAGTTACACTATTGCATGTGCAACTGTTGTAGAGAATCCTCCACTTAGAGAGCTTGAGTATGATGATGGTGGGAATGTCATCAATAATGATGACTTTGGTGAGCATTGTGAGGCTCCTTTTAGTGAGAGTGACTCTCCACCTTTTAATGTATTTGAGCTTGATGATGAGGAATCCTAAGTCATTTTGTATTATGTCATTTTGAGTTATTTTATGAGCATGAAGTGATAGCATATGCCATGGCAAATGCCCTTTTGTATACATCATTCTGGAATAGAACACGACTCCAATTTCGACTCTTGTATGACCTTGTAAGTGTTTTCTAAAGTCTAGTTCATGAAACTGTGTACTTTCCATGATCTATCTTTGAGTCGCATGTTTTGTTTGTGTGTAAGTTATTTTATATGTATTTTTAAATGAATGTACAAAACAATGTATTTAATTATAATTTTTTTGTACATTCGATATTGTACGTATCCACGTACTAAATGTATCGTACGAATTGTACAAAACCACCCCATAGCTTATACTCAAGCAAACTCATAAGTTGTCTCATGCTACATCACATCATGTACCGCAAAAAATTATTCATGTCACATGGTAGTGCATGACATCTCACATATTGCATACTTTGCCTCACTTCATAGTTAGGGTTAGGGTTTGTGGTTCTGTAGAACATGTGCGGGAAATCCTAGTCTGTACATGGTAAATCCCAGTGTGTTAGTTGTGCTAGAAAATTATCCTTAAATGTTGCTGTGAAATTAGGAAGTTGCAGCACAGGTGTAGGCCCTTTCGTTCATTTCTCTGTAGCATATGTTATCGATCATATAGATATGTCAATCTTGTCAAGTCCAAGTTTTAAGTATTCAAATCTGATTGTAGTGATTGTACTGTACCTATCATGAGGAGAAACACTTGTACTTGAGGACTGCAGAGGATATGGATGAACAAGGTAAAGACGTCTAGTTTTAATGCATGAATTCAGGAGCATATTGGGCAGGGATTTGCAGTGTTGCAATTGAGAATATTAAATTTCTTCTTGTTAATAGCAGTTCATTGTTCAAGCATACATTTTATGGTTATGTACTTGTTGCAATACACTGTGCTTGGCATCTTAAGTAGTATTGAATGATATCTATCATCATCTAATACTCAGTATTGTACTTTACAGGCCTTACGGCAAGGAACAGCATTGATTCGCATATCTCAGCTTCGAAATCCGAGTGCGGTTGACTATGTTTTGGTGTGTTATCATTCCCATCCTTATGTTCTCAAGTATATCATAGGGACTATCACAGTGTTAGTTTGAAGTGGACACTCAGCATGCCTTTTGAGCAATCCATCAATGGAAGCTGTATAGATCCTTCATCTTCTAGATTGTTAATGTCTGAATTGACTTGTAATGACTGAAAACAGATCCATGTCGGAGCTTTCATAAATCCCAGGAATCCAGTTCTACATGTTGGTGGGCAAGTGAATTTCTCCCTTGCGGGAAAGGGTCAGTGCACCTTTTGACTTAATATGGAAACTTAATTCTTTTTCCAGTCTCCAGAGACCGGGCTACTTATCAGGGACTCTGTTTAGCAGGCTCAACTGAACATGGAAAGTGGCTGAGTAGCAATCACGATGTGTTGAAGGTAGATGAGAATACCGGTGAAGGCATTGCCGTGAGTGCAGGTTTGGCATCTGGTAAGTTCCATCTGGCATCCTGTCCAAGCTTCGAGTATCTAGCAGGGAGGATATTGTCTCAGTTATTTATAGATACGCCAAGCTTCCGATGGAAATTCTGAGCTTATTTGGAGGCCCGTTCAGGAAATAGAAGACAATCGCCTCCCTCTGACGAGAGAAGCCAATCTTGCTTTAAATTGAGCAAATATTTTCAAAATAGATGCTTTTTCAAACAGATGTATCTTGGTGTTTGTGGACATTGCACTTTCTTTTCTGTGATTTGTGACGAATTCCACAATTTCTGCTAAACATTGTGGCTGACTTCACACCTTTTTAAGTTCGTTTGGAGTAGCATTTCCAAATGCATGCCCTGGATGGTCTTTTTGTGAGACTTCACCATCCACATGACCTTCATCAGAATAAGGTGGATCACTTCAAGAATGAGTATCCTAACATCAACTGAAGACTTGCAGTGCTCAATTTAAGCTTTGCAACGCACCCTTAGGAGAAATTGCTTTTTGAATGCCGAAAAGAATCAACTTTTGATCAACAGTGTTGATGTTAGGACCCGTTTTGAGAGGATCATGGTGAAAGTGCTCATTTAGAAATGCTACCCCAAACAATCTTCAGCTGATACCAAAAGGTGAAGTCTCTATTATGTATGGTGAAAAGCATGGGTCCTGCATATCATGGAATAGCAAGCATACTCTTCTTACTGTTTTATTTTGTTTATTTGGGACACTCAAAACACACATCCCTCCTCCCACAACACACACACACAAACACAGAGAGAGAGAGAGAGAGAGAGAGAATATTTACTACTGAGAGAGAGAGAGAGAGAGAGAGAGAGAAAAAAAAGAGCGCGAGATCTGACGATGGCGTCCCTGCGTCGCGCCGTCCTGCCCTCGCCTGATCCTGCGCGCCCGCTTGTCCCCTTCATCTGCGCTGTCGCAGCGTGAAGTCGTGTCCCTCTCCCTCGAAGCGCCCGTGTTCCGCCCTGTTGCTGCCCGGCGTGACGTCCCGCCCAGTCGCTGACGTGCCCAGTTGCTGCTCGCGTTCCGCCCAGTCGCCTGCAGTCCTGTGCCTCCTCGACCTTCTTTGTGCTTGTTCCCTGCGCCGCTAACGACATCCATCGCGACCTGTTCTTCACGCCCTACGCCTGCCGCCGCCTTCTTCGCTTGGCGCCCTGTCCACCACCGCCTCTGACGCCCTGCTTTAAACGCCCTGTCCACGGTCGCCCTTGCTGCCCTGTCCCTTGACCTCGACGGATTCCTGCCCGGCACCTCAGCCTGTCCCGTCGACCTTCCGCTCCTGCACGGTGCCAGGTACAGCTCAGCTTTTATTAGCTGTCTTTGCAGAATACACCCCTGGACAGCGCATCTGTACAGACCAGCGGGCGAGAGAGAGAGCGGGCGAGAGACAGGGTCAGTCCTCCTTCAAGATCAAATTGTCATACGATGGCTGGTTTGGATCTGGATTTCATCGACCAAACAATGGCAGCACTTGGCCCGGATTCTGATGCCGAGGAACCTGAGGACATGGTTCCGTGCAA
Source organism: Lygodium microphyllum (assembly GCF_053477565.2). Taxonomy (NCBI): domain Eukaryota; kingdom Viridiplantae; phylum Streptophyta; class Polypodiopsida; order Schizaeales; family Lygodiaceae; genus Lygodium; species Lygodium microphyllum. Next base: position 30,042,341 of record NC_141153.1, on the reverse strand, counting down.
TGAAGAGATGCCCCCTGGTCCTGATATTCAGCCTGCGGGTAAACGTCCCAAGCATACTCCGGAAGAGATAGGTGTTCCTCAGGATCGTTCGTATGCTCAGGTTGCCTCGGATCCTGTGGACTCCCAGGATGTTGACTGGGAGCATTTGCTGGAATTTGCCAACACGTTGCTTGGCGATTACGTTCAACATAATCAGGAAGCCTTTTCCGACTCAGCGCCTGAAGATGTTCTAGACGCCACCGTGGACCCAAAAACTGTCCTGCGCTCCTTTTCAGTATTTTATGATCGCGCTGTGATACTCTTCTTCACTGGTCGAGTCCCCCTGCTTTCACGTATTCGCCAGTGGCTGCACAGTCTGCTCCAAGGGGAATGTGTTGAAGAGATTTTGTTGGCTCCCGGGGGTTTTTTGAGGTTCTGTTGAAATCAGAGACGCACCGTGCTGCTCTCCTGTCTAAACTGCCTTTATTTTTTGAACGCCGGTTGGTTCATGTGGTTCCATGGCGTCCAATGGCAGATTTCCAACGTCTGCTGCAACGTGAATGCCCTGTATGGGTAGAAGTGGAAAATTGCCCGGCTGTTTATTGGCCACTCTTGAAGGATGCTATGGCCGCGGTGGGCACTGTTCTCGTCCCTCCCAGTCTCCGGACAGTGAATCGCAACCGCTTGTGTATGCTATGGGACACTGCAAGAAAAAGGCCTGCTTGGTTGCGCCTTAATTGCTCGGGCATGCATCCGTTACACTTTCGATTGAAATGGGGCAGTTTCGCAGGGCATTGCTTTTCCTGTGGACAGTTGGGGCATTTCATGGCTGAATGCCCGGAACAGCAACATACCTCCGATGTTGGCCATGCAGCGCTGCCCACGGAAGATATGGTGTGTGATGCCCCGTCACTGGATACTATCCACCAGCCCCAAGTTCAGGCTAAAGGTAAACAACAGCTTTCGGGTCTAGATTCCCATGCCACTGATTGGGTGGAAGTACGAGCAAAAAAAGGCAACAGGGTTGTTGCTGGCATGGAAAATACTGTGTCTACTCCCTCACAAGATTCCATGCGTACATATATGCGCCGGAAGGAAATGTTGTCTTCTGAGCGCGCTGCCCCTGCTATGGTTTCCTCTGCCCCACGTCATCAGCCTGCCAGGAAAATGTATTCAGATCGTCCAAAGGGTCCCCCTGCTAAGCTGGTGTTTGATGCCAGAGGTAATGTCATTACCCCATGGGACCGTCGTTACCCCCGCTTCAACCCCAAGCCAGCAGATATGCCGTCTACTTCCAAATCTGGTCCTCAGAACTCTTTTGCTGTGTTGGCGGATTTCTTGGACGAGGGAGTCCTGGACATTCTTGCTGACAAGGTCAAATCAAGGCAAGCGGTGCCTCGTACATGATTTGGTTTTAACTACACATGAAAATAGCCACGTGGAATGTGCGAGGCATTTGTTCTCGCCACAAACAACATGCCATGTGGGCGGTATTGCACGAAAATCAGTGGGATGTCCTGTGCGCTGTTGAGCACAAGAGTCACGGTGAAGCCGGAAAAGTAGTGGATTGCAATGGCTTTCGACTGTTCTATGCAGGGACTAAGGCCATGCATTATTCGGGGGTGCTCATGATTGTACATGACAAATATCAGCCTATGCTTATTAAAAATGATGTTCATGGCCGCTTTTTGGTGATTGAAATTTTATTCCAAGGGGAGATCTTATGGTTACTCGGCCTCTATGCTCCGAATGATTCGTTATCTCGTCGGGAGCTTTGGCAGACTTTGCAGACCTCCTTGTCACTTGGTAGACGAGGCTTCTTCATGGGGGATTTTAATATGTGTGTGGATTCTTCCCAGTCCACATCGGAGCATTCGGTGATGGACGCTCCTGAAAGTCGTATGTGGCATGAGTTGGCTCTTTCTGTTCTTAAGCAAGATCTTTGGTCCTGGCTACACCCGTCTTCTACAAGGTTTACTTTCCATTCGGCTCAGTATGCAACAACATGGTCACGACTGGATCGTATGTATATCATGCAGAATGATGACTTTCTTCCTGAGATGCTCGACATCAAAGTGTTGCAGCAATATGCTTTGTCAGACCATTTCCCTCTGCAGCTTGAGCTGCATGCACAACCCATTGCACCTTTCAAGCGATTTCTGGACCGACTCCCTTTGCGCTTCAACTCATCTTACCTGAAGCATGCACTCTTTCAGGGCTATATGCAGCAATTGATTGACCGATTTCTCTTGGACTTCTCTTCTCAGGGCACTGCGTCTTTTGAAAGATTGCTCTCTAATGTACAACGGATTGCTCGACAGTATGGGATTTATCATGCCTCTCTTTGTCGACAGCGTCGCAAGGCAGCAGAGGATCTGCTGGCTTTGGTTCGTTCTCTGCTGGTCGACACTCCGGATGATGCATTTCTGCTTGCACTAGACATGCGGGTGGCTGATCTTATTAAAGCTTTCCAGTTAAAATCATATCAGCAGGCCAAATTGCAACATCTGACGGAAACTTTGCAAGATAGTGCATGTCAGACCCATAAGTTCTTTCGAGCGCTCCATGCCTCTCCTGCTCGAGAAAATATGACCAGACTGGAGGATGTAGAAGGCCACCTTATCCTGGATCCGCAGACTATTGTGCATATGTGCAGAAATTATTTCCATGACCTTCTCGGTTCCACCTCTCCCCCTTCGGCCCAAATTACTCAGGCCCGTTCGGCTTTTTATGACCTGGTCCGTAATCAGCTTCCGCAGGACATGCAAACTACTATGGAGTCCGATATTTGCGAGGCAGAGGTTATGGACGTCTTGTTACACTTACCCAAGGATAAAAGCCCGGGTTGGGATGGTCTCACTAATGAGTTCTTTGAAGCTTTTGCTACCCAACTGGTGAAACCTTTGCAGGCCTTGTTCCAGCAGGTGTGGGAAACGGGGATCATGCCTTCCTCATGGAAAGAAGGCCTCATTAAACTGCTTCCAAAAGTTCCTTCGCCATCTAAGTTGACACAGTGGCGCCCAATTTCTTTGATGGGCTCAATATACAAAATCTTTTCCAAAGTAATGGCGAATCGGCTCCATAAGCATCTCCCGGCCATTGTGCACCCTCTACAGTATGGTTTTATTAAGGGCCGAAATATCCTGCACAATGTATTGAATGCTCAACTGGCAATTGATTATGCCAGGCATTCCAATCAGGAAGTCGTACTGATTCAACTGGACCTGGAAAAGGCTTTTGACTATCTAGACTGGTCCTTCGTTGCTGAACTTATGTCTGCTATGGGCTTTGGTCCGCGGATGTCTAGTCTCATATACACTATCAGCACTGCAGCGTCTTCGCGGGTCATGCTGAACGGAGGTGTTACTGAGCCCGTTGTCCTTGCCCGCTCTATCCGGCAAGGATGCCCTTTGAGCCCTCTATTTTTTGCCCTTGCCACACATCCAGTTCTTTCGATGTTATCTCATATGGCAGCCTCTTCTCAGTTGGCAGGACTGTCACTTCCCACAGGACAGCACTTCATTGGCCAATCCCTGGCGGATGATACTTTTATGATTTTGCGTGCGGACAGGGATAACCTTCGAAGAGCCTTGGATGTTTGGGCCCTTTTTGGTCAGGCGTCCGGCCTTCGCATCAACGCACTCAAATCAGCCATTCTCAGCTGCACGGAGTCCGATTTGCACTCCTTGGACTGGCAGGGTCTGGTTGTTCCTCGTGGCTCCATCGTCAGGCACCTTGGGTACCCTTTGGGTGTGGATGTTCCCCCAAAGCAACTGCTGCAGTGGATTTCTCAGAAAATGGTGGCTAAGTTTATGTATTGGAAATCTCAAGCCTGGCCTTTCCATGTTCGTCTCAAAGTGGCCCAGACTATTATGTTGCCAATGCTCACATATTTCTTACCTTTGTTGCCCTGGACTACTACGACTCTCAATGCTCTTACTCAGTCCATTCGTTTCATGCTATGGAAGAAAGACTCATTGCATGCAGGTATTTCTTGGATCTCTTGGTCGCATGCGTGCACTCCTAAACGCATGGGTGGCGGAGCTATTTTAGATGCCCAAACTCACATGCAGGCACTCCGTTGGTCGCTTTTCCGCGCCATGTGCTCGGATCATCATCCATGGGTCGATATAGCCCGTTATTTCCTTGAGGGCCAGGGGCTTCAACATGGCAATACCCAGATCCGGAGTTCTTGGTGGCATGTTCTTAATGCTGATTCGCGGTTCTCCAGCTCTTCTTCGTTGCTGCTCACTCATTTGGTGTGTTCTTGGAAACACGTCCTCCAGAAGGCCCAGTGGCATCCAGCGGAGGATCGCTTGGCTGCTAATTCTTTTCAATTGGAGTTGCTGGCAGTTTCCCGTTTACTTGCATGGGAAGGTAAACAGGACCTCAGACCACAATTCAACCGGATGGCCCGTTTGGGTTTGTCTTCCGTTGCGGATGCCACCCTTGCCAGTCGTAATGTGCTTATATCTTTTCGTACAGCCAGGCGGCTTTTCAGGATCCCTCGTGGTTACAGGCCTTTATGGGAACAGCTTTTGCGGGTGCTCCAGTGCAGACAACCCTTTCCTGCCCTTGCTTCAGATCATCCCTGGCAGGATTGGGACCTACAAGGCCGGCTGACTTTAAGCAAAGCCTCTGCTAACCAAGTGTATCATATTCTGATTAAAGATCATCAATGGCTCGTCACCAAAGTGAATGCTTTATGGGGATTACGTAAATCCCGGTCATGGTGGAGGGAAACTGTCATGGCGGGCTGGTTGAACAAGACACCCTTCAAATGTAAAGTTTTTCTTTGGCGAATGATGGTTGGTGGTCTTCCGCTTGCTTCGGCTCTCTCCAAGCGACGAATCTCCAATGGCCACTGTTTCTTTTGCACCACTGCTGTGGAATCTGCCCGCCACCGATTTATTTCTTGCCCCATCGCAAAGAAAGTCTGGTTATTTATGTCGGCTGTCTGGCAGGGAGTGGTTGGTTCCACCCTGCGCCCCTTTGATTGGGTTTTCGGTCAGCCCAAATACCCCGCTCCTGCACAGCCACATATGAAGCTCGTGTATCATTTTCTTCGATATTGGGGCTGCTGGCATAACTGGACCGTCCGGAATGCTTTTCTTTTTGACTCCGCCTATAATATTCAGCGGCATATTGCTAGGCTTAAGGGCCTCTTGTATTGGCAGTTGGATCTTCTCCGGCATTCTGATTTGCTCTCTAGGGAGGACTTACGCCCCTGGCATAGGGCAATTTCCTCTGCATCTTTGCCATGAAGTTGTAACTTGTAGCACTTAGAACCTCTTCACATGATGACGTAGACTGTCGTCATGTATCTTGTAATCTAGTCTTGTATTTTTTTCGTAATTAATATAATTACCTTTTACGAAAAAAAAAAAAGAGAATATTTACTACTTATTTCAATTGTCTTCATGAAAAGAGAGAGAGAGGAGAATAATTCTCTTAGTTGCACCTTGGGGTACAACTTCCCTGAGGTAAAATTACAAAGGTCTCATAAGGGGCTGTTTAATACATCATAAATGCAATGGTTGAGTGAATAATCAATCTGATGGCCTGTAATTGCTTAGCATCTTGGGCTCTGCAATTCACAGAAATTTGCAGCTGCATGATTTATTTTTCTTCCTCCGTTCTGCAGTGAGCTATAACAGCTCTCATTTGATGGCATACACGACAGCCACTGTTATTCAAATCACTTCCATTTCTATTAAGCCACCTGAAGGGCAGATTAACAATGTGGGAGTGCCAGAGGAAGGCTACCTCTTTTATGTTACATTCAGGTGCAGTCTCTTAAACATAAGTCCTAACCAGATTCATTGCTCTAAATATTTGTGTTCAGATTTTCCTAGTCCTCTGCTTTAATCAATCTCTTAAACTACATTGCAATCTCGGTTTTAGTTCTAGTATTTTTTAATGCAGTGATCAACAAGGCCAAGATGTGGGACTGGTTGCTCGACATCACAAAGTTGCATATATGTGTCACATAGAGCCATCATTTATTGGGTAAGTGGCTTCTATTCTTCTGGTGATGACCTGATTTATGAAGCAGCATAAGTGGTGAATGTGAAAAACTTCCTTTGCAGGCGGTGTTTTCCATGGGTTGACTTTGATGAAGGGAAGGCATACTGTGTTTTCCGCCCATACCCTCCAGAGAGGCTCTTCTTAACAATGCAGACTCTGAGGGAAGATGCAATATCAAACGTAACAGTTGATGTTAAAGGGTTTCCAATCATCAAAATGCGTGTTGAGGCCCTTGGAACACCTGAAGTTGGTTATGTATCTGTTCCTTTTGCTGGAGGTTTTACAATTCTTGACAACCCTAAGAAGGTCTGGTTTCTTGACTATTATCAGGCTATGTGCATAAGAAATATCTGAACTGTTGAAGCACTGCATAAGCTTTTAAATTTAAATCATGCTGAGAGGCATACTGCTGCCCTTTAATCCCACTGTACGTCCTATGCAAATAAAAGGCCTCCACTCCCAAATGTGAGAGATGGCATTCCCTCATCTTGTTGAAATTTTGCCTGCAGCTTCCCATCTGGCAAGTACCCACGTGCAGATGTCGCATACTGCTCAGTATGCTGTCGGCATCTTAGTTTCTCAACATAATTTGGCAACATCCTTGTAGCCGTGTGGCTTTTCTGAAGTCTAAAATCTGGTCTCTGTCATGTACTTGACTTAGGTCTTCAGTACTTTGCTATTTTATCTTTTTGCAGCTTTATTCGTCCCTTCCAACAGATTCAAAAAAATTGACTGTTGTTGTAAAATATGGCAACACCCTCGTAGCCGTGTAGCATTTCTGAAGTCTAAAATACGGTCTCTGTCAAGTACTTGACTTAGGTCCTTCACCACTTACTACGCTATTTTATCTTTTTGCAGCTTTATTTGGCCCCTACAACCAATTCAACAAAATTGACCATTCTAGGAAATGCAGGTAAGTTTTTACAGAAGCAAACACTTCATAGATGCTTTGCAACAAAATATTTGAGATGTTCTAGTTACAAACGCTCTATGATCATGTAGGGGTGGAGATATCTTGGACCAGAACTGATGCACTAGACATAAAGAGACTTAACAGTGAAAAGGATGCATATGGATATGGAGGGCAAGCTGTGTTTGAGGTGCGGAACATAAAACAATCAATTTTGTTTTTCATTTGACATGATTTTTATGTGCAGCCTATGGATGATTACAGTTGCGTAGATGTTTTATCCAACTTTATTTTCAGTGATATCTGACAGCAGCTTCTGTCAATTAAAATGCATTCCTTAACACATCAATACTGATAAGTCGCTTGTGCAGTGGCCAGCCTTACAGAACTATTTTCTTTTGCTTGTCTGTTGTTTTAGGTTAAGGTAATTGATGACAAACAGCCATTTTCAAGCGACTTAACGTTTACACTGCCAACTACAGGTATGTGAAAGTTGTGTAGACCTCTCTATCTGACTTTGTTGACAACATTTTCACTCAATGCCCCATGTAAAGCAGGTCAAGCAGAGAGAGTACGAGTGGAGTATGATGTGAAGGAAAGGCAAAATGGGGCTCTACCACAAAAGATTCTGACAGCTGCTATTGTTACTCTGATTCTGGTGGTGCTGCCTCTGATAGCTTGTGCACGTTTGCTTGATATCCCTCGGCGAGTCCAGCAAGAGGGCCATGCACAGTTGGAGCCTTCCTCAGAAACTCGGCCAAGGAGCCCTGTAAGCTTGTCACCAAGCATGCAGCCAAACCGCTTTGAAACTCCACAACCTGTATCTTCAAGTAGGAGTCCTCCCCAACCTTACACAGAGTATGTGAGCAAGACCATAGAGAAAACACCCTATTTCAAGAGAGGTGTCAGGCTATTCGACCCCTCAAGAACATACTGAAGGCTTACGTTTCTCCACTGGTGATGGTCAGGTTGATGGAGACTGCTGGGAAACAGCAGTGCTGATGTCCATAAAATTGTCCTAGACAAAGTTAGGTGGATTAAAAGGGTGAGCCGTGTCCTCTAGCTTGGCAGTGTTATGTACAATGTACTATACGTCATAGCATTCAGAGCTTCACAGCATGAATTCTCGTGGGTGCCCCTTCACAAAAATTGTATTATACTTGAGTGGCTGTATATTTTCGTGGGTAACCCTTCGCCTGGTGTTATGTAATATAATTGACTGTATATGGTGCTTGAGACCACCAAATGCACTACTTGTATTGTTGCATGTGGCTAACTCCCATGCTGGCTTATCAAGTCTCTGTCATTGCTTTAGAATCATAAAGCTCTCTCTTTGAGAGGAAAAATATTTAGTAAATTGCGAAGTACATTGGGGATGATGTCATTGGTTATCAGGTGTTGCTTTTGGTTGTTGCTTGAGAGGAGCTGAAATTTTATATCGGATGTAGATGGTTTGATGCTTAACCTTATTGACCCTGAGGAATGTTTGCTAAACAGATGCTTCAGAAAAACGTCTAGGAGGCTTGGGCTGTTCTATGCATGAAAGACCCTATAATATGCACTAGCTGAATCAACAGTAGCTCAAATTAATATTGGATGCGAATGGTTTGATACTCAAATTTATTGATCCAGGAAATGTCTTGTGGATTGCTCTCATCCCTCTGTCACGACCATCCCCTGAAGTTTGTAAATATGTTGACTGCACTGGATAGTGTCAAGAGACAGATTTGGCAGTCACTTTTCCAAGCTGAATGTCATACATCATGGATATGGCTGCATCTTAAAACTGCAATTACCAACTTTTGGTAGCATTACAGAAAACAATAGAGACCAATACCTAAAGGTACACAAAAAGTTGTAGGATGTAGGATGAAATTTGTTACATATGGTCATTAGAAAATACATACAAAATTAAGGGATAGTCTACTAAATATTACTTTTTTAACATGAGAGTGGGCTACCCATGAGTGTCACATGGCATTATCTATTCAATACCATTGTAGTTTAGAAACAACAAATGTCTTTAGTTGATTTATCAATAGTGAGTCATGAACTATAACAACGGATCATGATTGTAGGACCATGGTATGGCAAGTCACAAGTACCAAGTGGTAAGTATGAAAAGTAGTAGATACAAAAAGAACTTAAAGGTTAATAGTTAAAGTTGAGCTTTTTGTGATATGAAGGCTCTATGAAGGGGTTGGGGCATTGTGATAAAGGTAGAGAACACATAGATACTTCTAGAGGTAGCAAAAGGAAAAGAAAATAGTCATAGCTATGCACAAGGAATGAGAAGAGGAAGAGAGGATGTAGAAGTATATAAAGGTAGATGGAGAAAAGCAGTAGAGAAGCTTATGTGAGAGATGGAAGAGGTGATAAGTGAGGTAGAGAGGTCAATGAGAGTTTTTATTTTTTTTAACTAAAAAAGGGACAAAAAATGTACAAATTGTACGCTTCTAGTTAAACTCAATAGATTAGTACTATATGGATATCTTTGTGGACTGAATGTAACCATGCTATGATCCCAAAGTGATTGCATCATTTGATTTTTGTTCAAGCAAAATCTACGAGTTTAGAAAGCCTTCAAACCTAAGATAGGTGTTTAGGTAAATTATGAATTGTTGCTTAGAAAACCTTGCATTATGAAATTTAAAACTCCATAGGTAGGTGTAATTGTTTTGTTTTGCTTTATTAAATCTACTTTTGTAGATGTAGCTCTTTGAGAACTCAATTCAAGTGCAATACATTCCAATTACTATTCCAACAAAACCTTGGAAGATTTAGAAGTAAACACCTTGGAGTTGAAAGGCACATTGTACTTGTACTAGTTTCCTTGGTAGACAAAACTAGAAAAGAGATGATTGTTATAGGTGCAAGTGTGAGAATTATCAATTTTTCATGACCTTAAGCATGGGATAGTTTAGTCTTGAAGAATCACTCAATTAACATCAAAGGTGTAGTTACTTGAAAACTGCACACATTTAGCCCATATAGAGATGGAACATAGAAGACTTTGAAGGTTGGCTCTGAATTTATCTTCATTATGTTCAAAGGCGATGTGCAGTATTTTCATATAACATGCAATTGAAACATCTATCATGTATTGAGGATGAGAGTGGTTGGATATTATGTACTTGTAATTGTTGATCTTTCCTTCTCAAAGATGGAATAATACATGTGGGCTGATGTGGCATTAAGTATCAAGGCAGATCTAGAATTGGCTCATTAAATAGAGCCTAATGATCTACCCTTTGTACTAGTCTTTGTGATGCTCAATCGGCTCATCACAAATCACTAGATTGCCATGATTAATGTACAAGACTCAATGGGACAAGTCATGTAATGAGTTTGAGCTAATTAAAGAATTATAGTTTCTAGAGGAAGGCTTAAGTACAACAATTTAGCAAGACTTAGACCCTTGGGAGAGCTCTTGAAGGTTTCAACATGGACTTGGTCTAAGGTGCATGACTCAAATTGAATTTACATCACAAGAAAAGGAATCATACAAATCAAAGGATGGACCAATGGATAAATCATAGAGTAGATCTTAGTCAATCCTTCAAAAAGCATAATTGGATTGTTAGTCCACAGTCGTGTGAGCTTCATATTAAGTGAGGGTGGTCATAACTGTTAGATATCCAAGACTATAACAAGGTTATACTCAACTACATAAGTGATTGCCAATCCTATCCTAATCAAGAGAAAAGGAGTGACTCTTTAGAGTCACACTTTGAATCAAAAATTAGCACTGATAATAACTAGAGATTTTAAATCTATTAAGCATACCAAAAGAGATTTTCCCTATCAATTGAGGTGAGGAAAGCAAAGGAAATTGAGGAATACCAATGACACTCAGATGGGACTAAAAAAGAAACCACACAATTTGTGTAAATAATCCACGATGTTCAAACAAAGGAAATAGTCATAATGATGCTAGGGGCTAAACATGAAGGAGACACCATCAAATCAATCCAATGGGTTAACAAGGTGAAAGAGGTAAATATAGCTAGAGAGTTAAAAACCTTGTTACAAAGATCTCTTAAGGGAGTACTCAAACGTGTTTATCTCATTATAGGACTTGAAATTGATACACACCATTCCAATGGTAATTAACACCAAACTTGTAAAATAATGGCCACATTAGATAATCCTAAAGTATACATATGCAATCAAAGAGGAGCTTGACAAGCTTCTCAATGTTGGGTTCATGTACTAAATTGAAGACACAAATTGGGTGTCACTCATGGTTAAGTTTCTCCAGAAGAATGGTGAAATTTGATCGTATCAACTATAAGAAAGACAATGCCACTACTAAAAGGGACTAGTCACTTGGATTTCCAAATCAAGTCAAGTTCAATTCCATCTATACAATAACCACAAGATTGCCTTTGCCACAAAATGGGGGGATTTTAAAATAACTTTTCATGCCATTTGGCTTAACAATTGCTTCGATAACTTTCCAAAAGTTGATATGTACCATCTTCAAGGACATGCAAAGTAATTTAGCATAAATCCATGTCCTTTATCTCTAGTTTAAATGAGCAATTAGACAAGATCATGTAATTCTAAGAGTATCGTCTTTATTTGAACCATTTGAAGTGCCACTTTTGAATTAAACATGTATATATTCTAAGGGATTGTTTATGAGGAACAAAATTGTCACATATTCTTTTAAAGTAAAGGTTATCACATTAATCTTTCACTACCAATAAATGCCAGGGAATTCAATGTCTTCTCAGCAATACTAAATATTATAGGCAATTTGCTTTAAGTTATGCTATCATTGCTAGATCTTTATATAAATCACTTGCATCTTTTGAGTGAGCTGATAAATGCCAACATTTATATGAAACTTTGAAAATGGCTTGAATATCGATATCATCTTACATGCCCCAAATTGATCAACTAATGTACCATACAAAAATTGATGCATTTAATATTGCTATCAAATAGTTGTGTCGACCTAGAGAGCATAGTATGGACTTCTTAGTGAAGTTTGCAAGCATGCAACTCACCAATGTAGAAATGAATTACTTAACAATGGAAGTGGAAGGATTGGTGCTTGTATATACTTTGAAGAAGTTTTAACACTTTGCTCTATCTTATTAACAAATCTTGTGCAATCAAATACATTGCGAGCTAGCTACTCTTATTGATTGAATTTGAGTGGTTGTTTGAAAAGAGCAACATAATCATATGATAGAGGACATGTCATAAATTCCAAGTACAATGTATCATAGATAATTTGTAGGATGCCTAGCTCTTTCAAACTGAGCAAGAAATGGAGTTATTCGAAGAATACCTAATCTCTTATTGGGCTAATGACATTATGCACATTCTCAAGCATGGATTTCTAACTACTTGATGAAGAAGGCGAGGCTCATCCATCTTCTCCTCAAAACCCAACCATCTCATTCTAGACTAGTTGTATGAATTAGGGTAGGATGGATTGTTGAGAATATGTGTATGCAAACAGAAGATGTAATATGTGCTCCAAGAAGCACAGAAGGGAGAGAATCAAGACATTGCAACTTGGACACAATGGCACGTAATGTGCATGAAGTTCAATCATAGTGGCCTACCTTATCTAAGAACATACACAATTTGTAAAGCATTGTATGAGCGTTAGCGAACAAAAGTGCTAATCATGAAGGACAAGATGGACCTAACACTAATCATATCCCATAATCCCTTCAAAAAATGAGGCCTTCACCTCAATACTCAAAGGCTACATATATCATACGTGCACCCAATTATTTGATGAAATGGGATGAGGGTAGGGCCACAAGAAATAATGATACTTGCATAGTGGCAAAGTTCTTATGGGAGCAAGTGCTCTCTAGATTTGGTTGTCCCATCAAAGTTATGAGTTACCAAAGAGCCCCCTTATTCAATGAAGTGATTAAGCATCTCAAATCCACTTTCATGGTTATTTGTAGGAAATATCTTCATATTATCCATAGGCAAATGGTCAAGTTGAGTTTACAATGAAACTATTAATCAATATACTCAAAAAGACTATTTTGGGCTCTACAAGAGACTTAGACAACAAGATGATGATAGTTCTTTAGGCCTATCACATGGCATGTAAGACTATGTCAAGCGAGATACTATTTCAATTCAATCAAATGATGGCACCAATGTCATTGCTCCTATCAAGTTTCTTATTCGTATGTCACCAATGTCCTTATTCCTATCAAGTTTCTTATTATTGGTTTGTGGATAGCCATGTGGAAAACAATGGGAAGGCAATGAATCTTGGACCAAGCCTCTCAAAGGACTTGAATAACTCTTAGAAATCCATTTAGTGGCCATGCATACTCTAATATGTGAAAAGGTATGTAGGAAAACTTGGTTCAATAAACATGTGAAAAAAGGAACAAATAAAAAAATGATGTTTTAGGGAATGGTATCTTTCCACGTTCCCTCTATTAGTAGAACGAGCAATGTAGAATACAACACGTTGAATGTTGAAATGATTAGATTTTTTGGTTGATTTTTGTTATTTTTTAGGCTTGAATGGTTGATTTTGATGGATTTTAAATGATTGTTGAGGCGAGCAGAAGCTCAACCACCAAGACCTACGAACCACTTATTGTTCAAGCGTTTCAAGCGAACACTAATGGCTACCTCTCACTTAGCCCTCTCACATAGCCGATGTGCTATCCCTCTCTACGAGTGTAGTGAGCTTACCTTGATGCCCGATTGAGTTACTTCCTCTCTCAAGCACTCCGATAGCCCCAGAATTAGTGATGCAAGCTCAAGCCTCCTTCTCCAAGCTACATCCTCCATAGCCATGCATGAGACAAGAGAAGAGAACAGAAGGGGAGAATAAGAGAGAAGATGATGGATAGCTTCACCTCCAAGATTCCTCACTTTCACAAGCTCACTCCCTCACACTCCCTCTCTCAAGCACTCACAAGCAAGCAAGAAAAGAGAAGAAGAGAAGAAGAAGAGTTCACTTTGCCACACACCAAAGAATGAGCTCTGATTCATCTTTTAAACTTTATATACAAAGCTCTAAATCCCATTTGGGCGGTCGTCCCCTTTTTACATGGCCCGCTGGGTCCTTTTTTCCATTGTTCTCCTATATTCCTAGCTTCCTTCCTATGGTCCATCTATATTTACAAATTTTACATATTAGAGCCCCGGCGCTCTTAAAATAAATCACAGTCCACCTTGCGCTCTTTTATAAAAGTATTGACTTGTGCTTTTTCTCGAGCGTCTCTCCTTGATTTAGGAATTTTTCACACTTATTGTGTTTCTCGATTTTTCTTGGCATGCCTTCATTCTCCATTCTGCTTTTGCCTTGCTTTGTCTTCTGCTTTAGATTTTTTGGATTTTCCACATTGTTCGTTTGAGAGTTAACATTATCTCCTCCTAGTTGAGTGCCAGTCCCATGGCACTTGTTGGGTGGTGAGTCGAATGCTGCTGCTGGAGTAGCCAAGTGGCTTTTTGAGTTTGTGTACAAGCCTTGTTGGGAGGTGTGTTGGAGGGATTTATGGAACTTGAAGGCCCTTGAGTTGGAGATGATCCCTGGTATTGGCAGGATTTATGAACCTGTTATAGAGATTTATGGAATTGAAAGGCCCTAGCGATGGATATGATCCCTGGTGTTGGAGGGATGTTGAGGGGCGGATCCATCTTTGAAATTCAAAATGGTGTTAGATGGATCCACACTTAGAGGATGGCATATGGACAAATCCTTCTTTGAAATCTAAGATGGTGTTAGATGGATTTGTCATTTAACTCTTCGTGGGTGAGTTCGACTGACAATGTGCTTATTCCAAATGAGTTGCTTCATTCACTTTCTGATCGTGGCTGTTGCGTTCGCTCCTTAGTTGGTTGTGCTTTGTCTAATGGCACATGGTGTAGGATGGGGAGGGCATTGCATGGATGATGGAGTCTCTGAAGCTGGTGGTGGGGCCTTCGATTGTACCTGGAAAGGAAAGCAAGGTGTATTATGTGTGGCCGTATGCCATTGTCGTGTGGTGCATTGTGCGCATGCTAGTGGGATGGAGCTTAGGGTGATAGGTCTAACCACAGGCGAGTGTTACCTCCCTGGGCGTGTCATGTCCTTCATGTGCCCTAAGCAGAAAGTGGGGGATGAAAATGAGGCAAGGGAGTTAGGAACGGAGCCAGCCGCCTGGTTTCACTGGACGCACCTAACTCGAGGACCCCTAGGTGCAGTGGCTATGGTGGATATGCAACTTGCGTTGGCAACGCGTGATATCTTTTCCATTTTCTTTTCCTTTGCTCTTTGTTTTTTTCTCTCTCTCTTTCAAATAATAATAATAATAATAAAGTTACATAGTCACGAGAGAAGTTTAATCTTCATCATCAGAGTGAGGTGGAGAAGGGGGGGCTTAATAGTTTTACTAAGGAATCGGCAGCTTTGGAGATACCCCTTGAGGTTGAGGCGAACATGAAGGGTAGTGGTGGAGAGAAATGGATGATTGCAATGGGTGAAGTGGCTATCATTTATGTCCTCTAGTAGAGGTAAGCAAAATGAAGGCAATAGAGTGGCTCACATCATTAGGCGAGCCATCGCGCAACTATCTATAGCGTTAGGATCAAAATGGAGCACTGGGAGGCTACGTTCTTGCAGGATGGGATCTTACCTAAGAAGTATCCTAAGAAATCTAAGATAGTTACAAGTGGTAATTAAAGCAGGGTCAGGGCATGAAGAGAATGCGTTAGTGAATTGGATTAGGGTATCATATAAGTTTTCTGATGTGAAGACGAGGGCATCTTCATATGTAGTACAATGAGAATTATAGATTACAGGGAAGTCGTAGTGGCCGTGGACACTAGAGTCAAAATTCACTCCCACCCTTCGAGAGTAGGGCATAAAGGTTGGGTCGTTCCGCTCGAAGTGTTGAGTGTTGCAAAAGGCCATCCAAGTGTCCAGGTTGGTGTCACATACCCTTCTTCTCCATGTAGGTTGGCATTCGCATCTGGGCACAGACCATGGTATTTCAAAAACTTTATTTTGCCAAAATTCGGCGCCTTCTATGACCCATAATGTGGGATTCTGCTTTCTCTCTTCCAACCATGTTTGTCTAAGCCTGCTTCCAACATTAATCACCTTCTCCACCACCTTGATGGGTAACACTCTACGCAGGGTGGTGGGGAATCGAAACTTGAGGTCGAAGGGACTCTTGGCCATTTCTTGCCTTTCCCAGATTATGAGATCAATGTGGAAGCTTGTGGGAGTGTCATCCGCACATGGTGGGATAGGAGCGTGGGGTGCCCTCACTCCCCTAGCATTTCATTTTCTCCTTGTCTTCTCCACCATTTGTTTCCTTCTTTCTCTCAATGCCGCCTTTCTTTCTACAAAGGTGCCTGCATATTGTTGCTCTTTAGGCTACCTCGGGGAAGGAGGCAGTGGGACAAGCTTGTGTTCATGTGGTCCCATTTCAAAGTTCATGTCCACCTCCCCCTTGTTGGCTTGGCTCTTGTTACTCCTCTTCGAGGAACCCGAGTGCGTCCACTTCCTGTGAGGTTAGGCCTCCCAATAGGAGGTAATGGCATTGTTCATCCAGGCTTGGACTAACTCCACTAGGTTATGGTGGCATTTTGGAGTCCGGCCTTCAATGTCTTACGAGCCATTTCCTAGTTTCTTTTTCATCACTTCCATGGACTCTCCCTCCTCTGCATGTGTGACGTCCAATAGGGTTTCTAAGAAGGCACGTTATTGGGTGTGGAACCTCATTTGGGCGGCCTCCGCTCTACTTTCGATGAGTATCTTTTCTTTTTTGGCTTGAGCGAGGCGACGTGCTAAGGCTTTGACTCTTTTTTCGTTTTGAGTGGCCCATTCTTCTGCCCTCTTGTTCATGTCTCTGAGGCTTTCCCCCTGCCTTTGGGCTAGTACTGTCAATCTATCTTCCATTTCTACCCTTAGCTTTTGCGGCTCTTCCTGTGTTGGGGTAGCTTCTTGGGTTAGTCTCTCCACCTCTCTTTCATATCTGCAAGCTTTTTCCTCCCTCAGCTTCTCCAGCTTTTCCATGGCTTTAGTGATTTTCTCCATTTGAGCTTATAGATCTTCGTAGAGTGCCACAATCTCTTCATTGTGCTGTCGTAGGCATTGTGTGGCCTCGATTTCTTTGTTCAGGTGCACCTACCATTCATCTTCTACCTCCTTAGCTTGTAGTTGCTCTTTCAACTCATTTACTTCCCTTTGGGCCATGGCCATTTGGCGTGTTCTCTCCAGCTGGAATGCCACCATGGCCTCCTTTTCAGCTTCAAGCTCTACTACCACAGTTCTCTTCTCCTCCTTGGCTCTCTCTAGTTGAGAGAGGAGCTATTTGACGTACGCATCATATTCTTCAGGCGGCCTCTCTGTTGCAGGGACGGAGGTTGTAGAGCCTACCACCTTTTGCTTCTTAGGGTCTCGCCTCGACTATGCGTCTACCGTAGTTGGTCATTCGGTCCCTACCAGGGGGTTCCTTCTCCTACTTGGCCCATTTCCTTATTTACAAAGTATTGGACCCAAGCCATTAGGTTGCTAGCATCCACCTGGGTCATAGAACTGGGAGTGGAGATGGCTGTGGTGGTAGCGAGCGTCATGAGGGTAGGGATGGGGGTGATCGAAGTCTTGCCCTTGCTTTCTTGCACTCCAAGTGGCATGAACTCAAGCACATAAGCACTTGACCTTGGCCCTTTGTTTCTGATGGGGCTTGTAGGTTTTGGCTCATCGTACCTGGACTGCTGCTCAATGGACCTGCACGTGGCGAGGGCCATGTCTTCCTCCTCTTTTTTCCTCAGCTCCTCCTCCTCCTACATTTCTTCATTTTCTCCTCGGTCTTTTTAGACTCCCTGTGCCGCCTTTTGCAAGTTCGCCTTTTCTTGTTTCCTCCTCTCCTCCTCCTGTTGTTCTCGTCCAGTTTTCTTCTTTGCCTTCCTAGCCTCTCCTTAGCTAGTTTGCTCTTCTTCTTCCTTGCCCTCTTCTTCTTCACTCAACGTCCTTTCGCTAGACTGTGCCTCCCGTTCCTTGGTGAGGTGACGACCTGCTTGGTGTTTCCACACCTTCTCCTCCTTCTTTCTACTCCTGTCCCAAGGCTTCCCTGATGATCACGATGAGGACCCCACAGAATCCTATGGTTGCAGCCTTTGAAGATGAAGCTTTTCTTTTAGCTTTGATGGCAGGAGATTCTCCTCCTCCGGGCTGCCCTCTCGTTGCCAAGGCTTTTGCTGAGGTCTCAATGGTCTTTCTCACGAACCCGTTGAGGTTAACCTCATCCAACGACCTTGCTACAACACTCTCTAGTAGGGGACGTTGATGCGGATCATTATGGAGTTGTATCTTTGGCTAGTAAATAGTGCATGCACCATCTTGGCTTGGAGTTGGATTTCGGGATCAAGAATATCTACCAAGCTGATGCCATCATTGGTATGGACTTTTACCTTGTCCATCCCTAATAAGGCATATAAGTCTCTTTTCGGCTTCCTTTCTACTTTGTTCGCTAGGCCCAATGCCTTTTCCATTAGCTCCAAGGTCAATTCAATCTGCACTTGGCGAGTTTCCTCTCCCTCATGCACAATTATGGTGCCACGGTTTTTGTGGAAAGTGCTCAAGAACTCTACACAATGGAAGTAGTCCACTCCCCGGCTCATTGCTTCCACGTATTTTTGCAGATTGCATTGCTCAATGATCTGCCTTACTACTGGTTCTTCAATGGCCACATCATCTAGCTTGAAGATATGCCGAAATTTGAACTAGTTGATGGCTCGCGTTTCCACCGAAAGTCCATATTTTGCTTGTTCTTCCTCTGAAAAAGACAATTTGCTAGAATTTTCTTGGCCTACCATGGTGGGTGCCTGTCATGAAGCTATATTCACCATGAGTGGTTCTCAGAGTAATTGCAAGCAACAGAAAATGACTACATGCTTGTTGAATTGAAATGCTTGCGTGTAGAAGTAGAATTTTTCCTCCTAGTAGTCTATTGATTTTAACTTTTATTGCTCAAGGGGTCGATTATGGAGGGTAGTCAATACTTTATATGAAGTTGGGCTACATAGGTGGGATCGTACTTCAATGCCTTGACTGCGCATCGTTGCTCAACATTGGTCATTATTTGGCATCCGTTTACCTCCCATTGCAGTCGTAGAGTGTACCATTTCTGCAAGAAGGGGGAATCGTTGTCGGCAAGTCGTTGCAACTTCTCGATTTCCTGGTTTGTGACCATGATCGTGCTCTTGCTATATGACATGATAAGACATTGTTTGGCTACTTGTTCCTTGGATATCTCGATTAAAAATTAACTCCACAGCTGCTTTGGAAGCTTTAACGAATACGAATTCTGACTCCTCCCAAGAGCAAGGAGTGTTCGTACTTCCGTCGCTATAGATTCTTCCAAGAGTCCTAGATCTAATCAATCATAGCTTTTAGCCAATGTCATGAAAGTAGCATCCAAGCGTCCAAGGCAGGCAACCAAGTCATCCCCAGGATTTTCAACTAAATCCACGGCCAAGGTTAGAATTGAATGCCACTCATAAGAGGGTCTAAGCCCAACAGTGATTGAGATTTAACAGTGCTAGAGAGGTCAATAGCTAATGGTTGTCATGTGGTTTGCTCATGAGTTTGTAGCTTGGCCTTATGTTCAATGGGCACAGTTTTGGCTACGGCTGATGTACTATTTGGTGCATTTGAGAGTTTAGAGGGAGCATCACCAGGACTAGATGTGGTCAGATTATTAGTAATAGGTTGCAATTTTGGACAATATATTGGCTTGTGCCCTACTAAGCTAGGCTTTAGAGGTTGCATCTCTTTAGTGGCTTGAGTCGCTTGTGGTTTGAGTGGTCCTGACGGGACATTTTGTGTGGGCAAGCTTGAAGATGGCATTCGAGTAGTGCCTTTGGATGTTTGGGCTTTAGGCAACCAAATGCAAGTGTTACTCGCATAGTAGCCTTGCGTTTGCAATAACGCCTTGGGGACCCATTCTGGCTTGACCGTACGTTGACGTTCATAGTTTCATCTCAGCCTCCTAGGTTTCAAGTCCGGATTCTTAGCCTTGCGAGGCCATGGGTTTCTATTCCTAGGTTGCACTCTCTATTTAGGTACCCATTTGAACTGGGGTTCATGGGCTTCATTATTGGTTCTAGTGGATTTTTGGCCTCGAGGTTGGATAGGTTGTGACAAGTCCCGACCCCCCTCCTAAGACTTGCTAGTGGATTTCTCTACAAGTGGCTTTGTGGACTTGGAAAGAGTCACACCGCCCTTGCTGAAAGCTATAACTATACGAACGTTACCCACGGTTAGGTGGATATGGTACAACTCATAGTCAACATGGCAAGAGGCTTTCTTCTTGAAATTTCGTCCTAACAGCGATTCCGTGCTTGCATTCTTAGTGTTGGGTAACACATAGAAGATTATTGGCATGCTTTTAGACTTGATAGAAACTACAACCTTGCACTTTCCCAAAAGTGTGTAGGGTTGGCCTCCATAAGGGGTGAGATTAGCAATAGTGGGCTACAACTCCAGTTTGCCAATTTGGGTCCAATGGTCATGATTCAAGATATTAAAATCAGCTCCCTCATCGATCAATGCATTGATGGTGCATGTGTGTTTAGCAGTAACCATCATGTGTAGGTAAGCTGGTGGTAGTGCTTTCTCATCCTCACCATTCACCTTAGTGATGGTGGCTACTCATACGTAGACGGGGGGTTGCTAGCATCGGGGGCTCATGCAATGGGTGCATGGGAGGGAAATACTTCTTTATGTGGCTGCCATTAAAGAAGCCTATGCCCTCACCCTCTAGGGTTTCTAGTTTGACGTTGCCAGTTCGCGGTTGATGGTTCGAATCTTAAAAGGTCCTAGCCCTCGAAACTTCAGCTTTTGCTTATGTCCCTTAACTGAGTATAGCAGTATTAAGTCACCTTGTTCGAAACTACACTGCTTGACATGCTTGTCAAACTAGGTTTTGCGTCTTGCCTTCTCGCATACAAGCACATGGGTGGCTAGAAGCTGGGTTTCTGTTATAAGCGTTCGAGTTCAATCAAGCATTCCGTCCGAGCCCCCTTCCCATCCCATCTTTCTTGAAAGGCGATCTTGAGGCTTAGTACGAAGAATTCCAAGGAAAGGATTGCCTCTGCACCATATGTCAATCTAAAGGGGGTCTATCCTATTCACTGTCTTGTAAGTCGTGCGGTAGGCCCATAAGGTCGCCATCAATTTGTTATCCCAATCACTGCATGAAGCAGAGATGACCTTGGTCATTAGGATTTTATTTATCAATTTATCTTGACCATTTGCATGTGGGTAATAGGGTGAGGATTTTTTATGGATGATTAGGAAGGAGGACAGGAGGTGAGCTATTACTTCGTTGATGAAGTGTGTGCCCTGGTCGCTAACTAGTTCGATGGGGCAGCCGAATCGTGAGATCACTTGCTCCCATAGGAACTTAGTGGTGGTCCTAGCATCATTCTTTCTCGTAGCTGCTTCTGCTCGTTTGGTTAGATAGTCGGTGGCCACAATGATGTATTTAGCATGTGAATATTGTGCCGCAGGACTAATGGGTCCAATGAAGTCAATCCCCCATTTCTCGAAAGGTTGTCGTATGATAATTGGAGTTAGCTCCATGCGATCTTTACGGATAGGGACTTTAGTTTGTTGGCACTCATCACAATGCTTCACGAATTGCATCGCATCTCGGAAGAGGGTAGGCCACCACATGTGGGACTGCAGCACATTGCAAGCTGTCGCATCTCCATTGAAATGTCCTCCTGCAATTCCACCGTGTGGATCTATCAGTACGTTATGCATCTCATGCTCACACATTCATCTACGTAGCAACCCATCTTGCCCCAATATGTAAAGTGGGCCAGCTATCAACTGATAGGGTTGGATTTTCAAGATGAGCCGCCTAAGGTGGGCCTTTTCTATCGATTCCGTGTGCTGAAGCACTTGAACTATGTCATCTGCCCAATACGGCATCAAGTCAACTTTAAACAAATCTTTTTAACTGGATAAGCAAAATAGGTGTGCGTCTAGCAATTCATCCACAATGCCTTGTCTAGCCACTTCTCCCGTGGGGATACGAGACAAATGGTTAGCCATGTAATGCATCTTCCCTTTACGCACCACCATGGAAAAGTCAAATTCCAAAAGCTAAAGCAGACATCTAGCAATGTGTCCTGTAGCACATGGTTTATTAACCAGATACAGCAAGGCTTAATGGTCAACAAAGAAAGTAAAAGGTGTAGCCAAAAGATAATATTGGAATTTCTTCACGGAAAATACCATGGCCAAGCCCTCTCTCTCCGTTGTCGAGTAATTCATT
The DNA here is from genome assembly GCF_053477565.2 of Lygodium microphyllum. Classification (NCBI taxonomy): domain Eukaryota; kingdom Viridiplantae; phylum Streptophyta; class Polypodiopsida; order Schizaeales; family Lygodiaceae; genus Lygodium; species Lygodium microphyllum. The sequence continues at coordinate 30,020,144 of NC_141153.1, read as the reverse complement.
TCAGTCTCAGTGAGTTGTCTGCTAGCAAAGCTCACTAGATAATCCATGTTGTCTTCACCAGGTTGGCACAACACAACTCCTACAATGAATTTTGAAGCATTGATGTGCACATGGAACTTGAGTGTCCAATTTGAGGCTCGTAGTATCAGAGCGATGGTTAGAGCCTTTTTTAGTTCCTCATATGTGCATTGGCACTTTGTGGTCCATTCAAATACAATCAATAGCTTATAAAGAGGTCTAGCAATCAATGTGTAGCTTAACACAAACCGTCGATAGTACCCAGTATGTCCTAAGAAGCACTGAACACCCTTGTAATCAGCTGGGGATGGAAGATCAACAATGACCTTGATCTTCGAGAAATCTATAGCAATGCCATTCCTTGACACCACGTGTCCTAAGATACATCCATGCTTCACCCAGAATTGGCATTTCAAGGGGTTCAATGAGAGGCGGTATAAGGAAAACCTGGGAATTTGATGAACCAGGCTAACGAGAAGCATGACCCACACTTGAAGAACCCACCGAACGCCTCACATGTAGTTACAAACCTAGAGTTTGTGGTTGCATGGTTTGAAGGATGTTTGGTGTTGTGGGCTGAGTACAAGACCCCAGATCGAGCTGAACAAGATAGTACAATAACTAAACACATGACCCTGTCAAGCCAACCCATAGACAAGAGCACCGGAGCTATGCGCACTTTGTTTTTCCACTCACTCTGATTTCTATCACTCGAAGCTCAATCAAGGAAAGCTAAAAGCTTGATTTTGCACAGTGCACAAAAAAGAGCACACACGCACACCCATGCACAGAGTGAGGGTAAGTTGAGGACCGATTGCAAGTAACAAGGAACACACTTGGACTTAAGAACTAGAAGGAAGCCACCAGGGAAGTGGATCTGCTAGGCCAACTTGATCAACAACTTGGTAGAACAGGAAGTCCTAGACATGGAAGAAGGTAGCTCATGCCGTAGAAGTGATGAGGAGCATAACCTAGGAGACTTTCCTAAGATTATCCAATAGTTAGTGTACAAATACGATGCTCAAACCCAACTAGAACACCATAGTAGACCAGTCAAGGACATCATGGCAGACCTAGAGGAGGAAAAAAACTGTCCCGCAGGGCTGTGTAAAGCCTAGCGGCATACAACCAGGATCAGCAAACTAGGAACTTACACTAGAGCTTGGAAATGTGAGAGATCCAGAGAGTGCTAGCCTTAGTGGGCAGGAATTGGAGCAAGAAAGCTCTAGAAGGAAATCTCATGTTGAGTGAGCTCCTGACGAAGCGGCTACTAGATGGCACGGCCATAGAACAAAGTGCCACAGCATTGGAAACATCACTACTGACAGGGTTGGGAGTCAACCAAGGGAGTCAACCAAGGCTCTAAGAGCCAATCGAAAATCCATGTGGTAGCAAATCAGCTGGATAAATACCAAGCAATCGATGACCCATACAACTTTGTGGAGTAGTTTGAGCAGGTCTGCGAAGCCAATGGCCTCACTGATCCTACTCAATGCTCCCAAGCCTTCGGACTGTGCTTAGGCAACAAGGGTCGCGAACCTATTACACAAGTCTAGATGTTGCGGAGCATGCCGATTTCAATGACCTGAAAAATCTCTTCATTAAGAGATTTTCAGAACCGGGATACTCCGATAACTTGTTCGTGCGGCTTATGAACGTCAAGCAGGAGAGAGAGGACATTCGAGATTATGTGACCATGCAAGGAGCCTCTTCAGGAGAATTCCCTTGGGTGAGAGACCAACTGAAAGGGTAGTATCCACAATATTCATCAATGGAATATAGGGCGAGAAGCTCTTCAAAGCCTTAGCCAACAACTCAAGCTTGCAGTGAGACGCACTGGCAAGGGTCTTTGAAGAAGTTATCAGAGTGGACGACCAGATCAAGAAAAGATGCTCCAAAGGCTCGAATCAGGAAGAGTCCAGTGCTAGGAGTTCTGAGAGAGCCTCAACGCCAAGTGAGAGAATAGACTCAAGCACTCAGGATAAAGGGAAGGGCATTGAGTCGAGACAAGAGCTAGCAGAGATTAGGATGGACATAGCCAAACTATAGGAGATGATGAGATGATCAATGCGTCCACACGTCCAATGTGCGCATTGTGGTGGAAACCACTTGCCAGTTGAGTGTCAGGACCCTAGGTCATGACCTTGTGCTAATTGTGGTAGGTTCGGTCATGACACCATGCATTCTCGATCACCTCGGAGGCTCCCATACCCGCAGCTTTACGATCAACCCCACCTTGCGAACAGGCCATCGAACTTCTTTGGAAGGGGAGCCCCGTTGACTCTTCCAACACCAAATGACGCAAAACCTACCATCCCTAGGATGGAAATCAATCCTATAAGTATCCCTAGACCGCATGGACCCTACATGATCCATCCATCGAGTGATACCCCAGTCCACTATGTGGACGAGCCTAACAACGATGAGCCGTATGTAAATCCATATGTGCCATATGATGAGGAAGGCAATGCTATCCTCATGGACTATTGGCCAATACCGATGATGGCATTGGGAAGAGGGAGAGGCAAAGGCCTAGGAGGGTAAGCCCAAGAGCCAAACTTGCGGTCACCTAGGACATATTTATTCATCTTGCCCAAAGAGAGAGTAAGCGAATAGAGATAAGACTGATTTAAGATGCATTGAGTGTGGAATCACTCATCTCTTTGTCGATTGCCCTAGACGAAGGCCATCCTCTAGTTCGTCAGTGAACGAGCCATCAATTCCATTGGGGTTGTTCGGTGTCGAGACACTCGATGGGAGGCAACACCTATTCCATTACAGGTCATGACCCACGTGTAGACGAAGTAGGTCGGCATATCATTACTAGGGCATAGCAATCTTGATGCAACCTTAGTTGGAAAGAAGAGCCAGAGATGAAGGAAGAAAAGACCGGATGCTAAGGTCACCCTCAAAACCGAAAGTGCCACAACATTGTCGGTTGGAAGGAAAGTCGTTGATGCTGAGGAAGAAACGTCGATTCCACGGATGGCTGACAAGGGAAGTGCTAAGGTCGGGGAGTACCCCAATTTGAAACGCCAACTTGAAGCCATCAAGAAGGTGAAAGAGTGGGTGAGGGAGGCCCAGGAGCATCTAAAGGATGCTGGGCCCATACTGGAGGACGAGATCGACGATCTCTCAAGCATAGGCACCCTAATTTCTCTCCCACAGCCAAAAATCAAGGGAGGCAATGGAACCACAAGTTGGACAAAGTATAATGGCCTCAGACCAGCAAAATAATCAAGGCCATTGGCCAAGGACCATAGACCTAGAAGAGAGCTGTGTGACTAGCAACCTCCTCAATACACTGGTGACCACCCTTGTAACTCTAAGCTTAGGAGACCTGCTTAGGTAGCACCCAATGCTATGGCTAGAGCTAAAGTAGTGGTCAAAGAACCAAATGGGCCAATTACCACAGACTTGCTTGAGCATGACGCAGAAACTCAAATATTGAGCCTGAAGCTGCACTCCATGCCTAAGTCCCTACATGTCAACACCTTTTGGGAAGGCTCGCAAATGCATGCAATCCTACCAGTCCTGGCACTGGGAGACGTCACCAGAAGGGGGATCATGGACATAGGAGCAGAAGTGAGTGTACTAAGCCATGCGGTACTCCAAGCTTGGGGTAACCCACCAGTCAAGACTGCTAGGTTTAACGTCACACTGGCAAATCAAATGAAGGTGAAGCTGTTTGGAGTGTTAAAAATTGTCCAGTAAAGATTGTAGGGATCCAGTTCTCTGTTGACTTCATAGTCATGAAGGGAGCAAACCACAACATCGTGCTAGGCCAACACTGGATGCGCAACACAAGAGTCGTAGAAGACTGGGGCAACGGTCTTATCTTCTTAGGCAATCAAACAAAAACTGTGAGAGTAGAGATGGACACTTGGAAGACCATGCCAGTTGACCTAAACACCATCTCCACCATGCTAAAGGCCGATGGATAGACTAAGGGATCCTATGGAGCTCTTACCAAGTATATCCCATGCCCTGAGGACGAATGAGATTGGATGCATGTTCTTGCTACCATCATCGACCTACCGTTCTTAGATATCGAGGAGTACGAACAAGTCATCAAGGCAACTAATAAGCTCAAGGGCACACCTTCAGTACCAGTCTGCATGATGACCGGGAGTCTATGTGGAAGACCCACTCATGTTGCATTCTGAGTCCCAAGCAATAGATGCGATCTCTAAGAGATCCTAGGATACTTAACCAACAAGTTGGCTAGCAATCCAGCAACGAACCTTAAGTCACTCCAAGATCACTTGGATGAGCCTGAATGGCGATGGTCCAAGGTGCACAATTTGAACTTAAAGTACAATTGGGCCTTACTTCTAGACCAACAAGAAGGGAATAGTCAAAACCAGGAGAACTGTTGTTCCTTCAGTGATGAATGATGAGAGCGAAAAGGAAGTTGATACCCTAGAGTACGACACTGGGGGGCATATGATGAAACAAATATAAGTAGACCCCAGACCATGTAAGCAGAGTGCACATAGAGTAGGGAAAGGAGTCAGATACAAGGATTGTGATTGAACTTGGTTGGAGCACACGAGTGCAATTGACTATGAGCGAGCAGGCCTAGCCCAACTAGGTGATGCACTATTGCTGCAATTGGACTCACCTTCTGAGCTATGACCACTAGGAGAGAGCCCCTCTTCTAGCGAAGATGGAGAGTTCAATTCTAAGGTGAAATTCAACTTAGATAGTGACCAAAGAATACCTCGGCCTCCCAAGACTAGACACACTAAGGGGGACCTACCCATCCACCTACGATGCTGACGGTTAAAAGACGAGCGATAGGCACTGAGCGAAGAAATGCAGATAGACGACCAACAAAAACTGCAAGACCTACCAAAACGATTCACGAAGTTCAAAAAGGGCGATAGGGTGGTCATCTTGTGGGAAGCCAAATGACATGGGCAAGCAAACAAACCCATCAAGGGACCCACCAAGGTCAAGGAGGTCAATCTAGCCAGGGAGGGGGAGACCCCACGACTTGTCTTTATAGTCGATGACTTGGCTGAGCAAGATGAGGCAAGTCTAATTACTCTCTTGCGAGAGTATGTAGACATCTTTGCTTGGTTCCCTAGAAGACCTTAAAGGGGCAGACCTGAGTGTAGTGACTCACAACATACCCATGACACCTAACACAACACCGGCCAAGAAATGACCATATCCCATGAATCCAAAGCACACCCATGCTGTCAAGGAAGAAATCGACAAGCTAATGAGAGTAAGATTCATCTACGAAATTGAACACACGGACTGGGTTTCCCCCATAGTCATCATATTAAAGAAGAATGGAAAGATTAGAGTGTGTATCAATTGCAAGAAGGTAAACACAGCTACAAAGAGAGATAATTACCCACTGCCATACACCAAGAAAATGCTAGAGAGAGTGGCTGGCAAAGAATCCTACAATTTTCTTGACGGGTTCTCTGGATACAATCAGGTGCAAGTGCATCTTGACAATAGGAATAAGATGGCGTTCGCCACTGAATGGGGAGTCTTTGCTTACATAGTCATGCCTTTTGGATTGACTAACACACCAGCCACTTTCCAACGATTGATGTGTACAATATTCAAGGATATGCGAAGGAAGGAGTTAGAAGTCTTTGTGGATGACTTGTGCATTCACTCTGCCTGACGAGAACACTTAGGCAGGTTCCGAGCGGTCTTTGAACAATGCCGGTGTGTTCGATTTACCAGTGTTCGATTTTGAAAATCACATGTCTGATTTACTAGTGTTCGATTATGGGGATTGGACAGGTTCGGGTCCGATTGTCACAATTGGATAGGTATGTGTCCGACTGGATAGCTGGAGCTAGTCCGATTCTTGCGGTTTGATTTCCGTGTCCCCGATTCTGGGAGTCCGATCCTAGGAATTGGACATCGATCAGATAGTGTCCGATTTTAGAGCGTCCGATTCTGGATGGTTCGGTTGGAGTATGTCTGATTGGACAATGTTGTTAGTTTTCTAGGCTCCGATTGTCGTAATCAGACGGTTCGAGCATTCGATCGGATGGGTTGTGTGTCCGATTGGAGTTGGTCCGATCGGCCGATCGGATGGTCCGAATAGTCTGAGTGGTCCAATTATGGATTGTCTGATTTTCAAAATCGTATAGGGTGTCCGATCAAACCAAGTGGGTTTTTCCGAGTGGTCTGATTCAGGGAATCCGACAAGTCGCTCAGTCCGATTTTGGGAATTGGACACTATGTTGGGCGTCTAATTCAGTCGGCCAAAACGCATGTTGATCACTTATTTGCCAAAAATCTAAATATAGATGTTACTAGTATCTACCAAAACCCCCAAGAATCAAGGAGGACTGTGGACCAAGGGCATTCCATACCTAAATCTCACTGAATGTCCCGATATACTCGATCTGATGTAGACCTGGACCTACAAGCCCTCTCTCTCTCTCTCTCTCTCTCTCTCTCTCTCTCTCTCTCTCTCTCTCTCTCTCTCTCTCACACACACACACACACACACACACACACACAAAGCCAGAACTGTGAATGAAGTTTTCCCTGGTCACCCAGGACCTTAAGCCCTCACTGGCCTGCATCTTAGCCTTCCCAATCACTCGACCTTCGACTCCAAGACATCTGAGCACTCTTTTGTTTTCATTTTCCCATGTTATGGCCCTATTCAAGATTGTTTTACATAAATGTGACAAAAATCAAAAGTAGGGTACTGAATGTATTTCTCCTACTCATTCAATCATCAAAAACCAGAAATACTTACTTGTAGCACGGATTAAAACCCAAAACCTTCTATCTATCTCAAGCTCCAATTCGAGGATGAAATCCTTACTTCAATGCTTGATTTGAAGCATGCAAGCACTCAAGCTTGAATCCGTTGGTGGTCCTAGCAATGGAACTAAAATGTTAAGGTGAGCACAAGCTCAATTGCCAAGACCCACAGACCACTTATTGTTCAAGCATTTCAAGCGAACACTAATGGCTACCTCTCACATAGCCGATGTGCTATCCCTCTCTACGAGTGTAGTGAGCTTACCTTGATGCCCGATTGAGTTGCTTCCTCTCCCAATCCCTCCGATAGCCCCACGATTCGTGATGCAAACTCAAGCATCCTCCTCCAAGCTCCATCCTCCATAGCCACTTGTGAGACAAGAGAAAAGAAGAGAAGGGGAGAAGAAGAGAGAAGATGGTGGAGAGCTTCACCTCCAAGATCCCTCACTCTCACAAGCTCACTCCCTCACACTCCCTCCCTCAAGCACTCACAAGCAAGCAAGAAAAGAGAAGAAGAGAAGAAGAAGAGTCCACTTTGCCACACACCAAAGAATGAGCTCTCATTCATCTTTTAAACTTTACATACAAAGCCCTAAATCCCATTTGGACGGTCATCCCTTTTTTACATGGTTGACCACCATAGCCTAGGCTCTTTTTTCTATTGTTCTCTTATCTTCCTAGCTTCCTTCCTACCGCATATCTATATTTACAATTTGCACAGGTCAGAGCCCCGACGCTCTTAAAATAAATCATGCTACACCTTGCGCTCTTTTACAACATTATTGACTTGTACTTTTTCTTGAGCGCCTCTCCTTGATTTAGGACTTTTTCACACTTCTTGTGTTTCTTGATTTTTCTTGGCATGCCTTTGTTCTCCATTTCGCTTTTGCCTTGGCTTTGTCTTCTACTTTAGATTTTTTGGATTTTTCACCTTGTCCGTTTGAGGGTTAACAATGATAATTAGTTATTTTGGAAGTTTTTGAGAGTGTTTTGGATGAGATTGTTTATATTTTGAAAGCTCATGATGATTATCAGTAGAGATATAAGGCTCTGTGATGTTCTGATAGGTTTTGTGAGGTTCTGATTGGTTCTATTTAGCTTCCATTCTATTCTGATTTTCTCATATATGAAGCATGGATTGATGATTGATGGAAGTTGAGGTCTTTTGAAAGCTCATTGAATGGTTTTTTATAGTTTGGATTGGTTTTAGTACGAGTTATGTGGTTATGATGCTTTCTATTGACCTTTTGTAAACCCTTTATTGAGCTTCTATAGAGCCTCTGTTCATGTTCTGTTCTGTTCTGTATGCCTCTGTAAGTGTTCTCTGGAATGTATGTGTGACTTTGGGAAAGTTTTCTAGCCTTGGAAAGATGTTAATGTAAGTTCAAAAGAGCTCAAGGAATTGGAAGAAGCAGTTGCTGAAGACTCAAGAGAAGACTGGAGTAAAGTGATAGTGATGAGCTATGAAAAGTCACTATAGTGGCTCTGGTGACCTTTCATATCAGACACACCTTTTGGAAGAGGCATCCACTACCAATGAAGGATTATTATGAGTGATTATTTAGTATTGTAGTGAGGATATGATGTATTATTGATTGAGAGAGAAAGAGAGAGTTAGAGATAGCCAATTCTATGCCAAACAATGTATCTATCTATAAGAAATTGTGAGAGAAAACTATGAAGATAATGAAAAAGAATACTATGTGATATTTTTCCATTCAAAGTGGTGTTTCTTTTGTGTTGTCTTTGTTGATTGATGAATTCTATGGAGAACTTGAAGAAAATTATGAATTTTGTTGAAGTTAAAGTAGTGGGAGAATTGTTTCTATGATGTTGCATCAAGATTTCTTGCTAGTGGTATTCTTTTACTTATTGTGGTTCTCTAAAGAATGAAACAAAATCTTATTGATGTTACAAGATAGGTTTGATTGCAATAGAAACCCCTTTTCCTTGGTGTCTCTCTTGGGGCTCCATGTTTTTGGTGCGCAGTCGGGGAAACTTGCCATCAACAAGCATAGAAGAGGTTAAAAATGAGAGAAATGGCATTGCTAAGAAGAGAAGAATTCAATAGATGTTTGCAAAGTTCCTTCTTCCATTGAAGAGTTGGAGATTCTCATCACCAAAGCCACTTTCCACAAGAAGTTCATTTCACAATGGCGGAAGCATATTACCATCATGATGCAGGCTCTATATGGTGGACTATTTCCTCTTGAAGCAACGGAGACTTGTGTCTTGGTGGCAAATTGTTTGGGAAAAAACTGAAGTGCAAAAACAGAGAGAATGACCATCCATGGAAGATTTAGCATTCATTCAGAAGTTTTCAGACATAATCAACAAGTGGGAGATCATGAAGAATCTTCAGGAGTCATGGTTAGTAGAGGTTCACAAAAACAAGAAAAAAAATAGTTGGAATTTTTTCGTGGATGCTCAACAGCAAGACACATGGGACGTATAGTGTACTGAAAATCTCTTGTTTGTCCAATTAGCAACCCACTGAAATTTGGTAGATAGAGTTTTTTTCACAACATACACTATTGAAATTGTTAGAAGCTAGCATTATTATGATGAGGGCACACCAACAATTCTCAGAAGAATGAGTTTTTATACCTTCAGAATGGAATATCTCCCCCTTTATAGTGGTTTAAAGGCTGAATTCAGAGATGTAGATAAGAAGGATGGAGAAGAAATATTGGGCAAAGAGTCCCGCAAAGACTAAAGCCCCCTTGGATTTTGTTCTATCGAGTACAAACCAACTAGTTGGAGCCAACCCCCTGATGAATGATGCAATCAAGAGGCAAGCACTAGAACGAGTCCAAAGGTATGTGAGAAGAAAAAAAGCAAAAATCAAGGTCAAGAACGAGCTTGTAGCAGAAGCCTCCTTTAATGCCCTAAAAGCACTTTTTACAAAAGTCCCCATGGCAACTCAAGGTCCCCTTCCTAGTCAAATCCGTCCTAGAAATATTGATGACATGCCATCAAATGTAGTCCCACTACCCATTTTTAAGGGAGAGTATAATGAAGATCATGATCTTCATGTAGCCAAGTTTATGGTAGTATGTGTGGCTAACAATGCCAGAACCCCCGAGCATTGGTTAGCAATATTCCCTGCCACTTTCAAAGGTGCAGCATTTCAGTGGTATAAGAGACAAGCAGCATGAACTTTTGGCACATGGGACGAGACCTGAAGTTGGCCTTCCTCACTAAATTCAAGCGTAAAGGTTTTGAAGAGTGGATGCAAGAGGAGTTCATGAACCTAATTCAATCCTTTGGAGAAAGAGTAAAAGCTTATGTCTCACGAATGGAATCCATTATAAAGAGATGGACCAATTATCGTTTGGATGAAGACATCCTAAAAGGAGTGTTTCTCAGAGGCCTACAACCAAAAGTTTGCAACTTTGTGGAATTGAGAAGACCAGTCAATCTGCAAGCTGCAGTGGAAGGTACAAGAATGTATGAAGAAGTTGAAGTAAGGTTGTGAATGACCACAGGAAGAGGAGTCTTACCTCCTCCCATGCCAAGAATGGTATAACCACCAAATGCAATCCCAAGTATAGTTCACTACCCCTTCCCCTAGATGCAAACACTGCTCCTATACAATGCACGTAATCCACAATGGCCGCAAACGACAATGCCTCAAATGATGGTTCAACCGCAACAACAATGGTCTCAAACAGTTCCTCCAATGGCGATTCAACAATAGTGGAATCCTACCCACTGGAATCAACAACCCCAAGTCTCAAAATGAGCTTTAAATCAAAACTAGAATAGAGGACCCTCTAGAGGGATCAATCCAACCAATGTATGCAATATTAACAGAAACTTCCCAAAACCCTACCACAAGTACTCCAGGAGGTGAAAATCTGAAGGATTACTTGTCCAATTCAGTTGCAAGTATCAAGAAAAAGCTTATGGATGTGATTACAGAACATCTATAGACGTTGAAGATGAATACTGCCAATATATCCACTCCTGTAGGAGGTGGAAGAGATGTGATGCATTCTAATACATGGTGCAAAAAGTGCTATCAAGTGGGATATTTAGCCATTGAATGTACCCAAAAACCAACCATTCATGGAGCCTTCTGTTCATATTGTCTGAGGAAGAACCATACAGAGGATATCTGCTCTTTAAAAGAGATGCATGAACGAAGAAAGAAAGATGAAGATGGAAGATTCAATTTTTTGAAATCTAAAATAACAACGCAGGACATTGGACCAAAGCCTAAGGATTTTGGTTCTAATTTCGATCCAAGGAGGTTTCCCTCTCAGAGTTACAGAGGACGACAATCTGGTAGTGGTTAGAGATCAGAAGTGGAGTGTTATAGATGTGGAAAAAATGGGCATATCTCATTGAATTGTCCAAACCCTAGAAGATTTGTGGATTACAAGCCCTTATGCAGTCGATGCAAAGGAGAAGGCCACACTGCAAAAGATTGTCCAAGTCCAGCCCTTGTGAAATCTACTTTTGATATCCAACAGAAGACCCAAGAATCCACTTGCAATTTTGTGGAATGGGAAGTGACCGCAATAACGCATGCAAAGAAAGGAGAACCTGTAGTTCCAAAAGAGAATGTTCCCTTTGCCAAGACTATGAAGTTCAACCTTCCTCGGGAAAAGAAAAACAATGCATTCCAGAATAATGAAGTACATAGCACTACAGAGCCACATAAAGCCACAGAGACAGAACCAGAGGTCGAGAAAATAGGGGATGTGAAAGTATCTCCTCATGAAGAAGAAGTGCAGATGTTGCTCCTAGAGGAAAAAGGGAAGATAAAAGTGGGTGTGGTCCCATTTTCCAGTCAATTGGAAGAGCCTATTGATCCTACCAAAGAGTATGATTTGGTCAAAGACCTCGACACTTTTAAACCAAACTTAACATTCCGACAGTTGTTGATGTTGTCTCCTAGCTATCGAAAGAAATTCAAAAGCATATTGACTAGAAAAAGAGGCTTAAGAATTGTTCCTTTTGTGGCGACCAAGTCCAACAGAGCATCAGAACTCGTAAAGGAAGTGGATGTGGCTAACGCCTTCTTGGATCCTAGAACTCCAGAAATTGATGTATGGAATGAAGGATACTTTATTTCAAATGCATTGATTGATGGAGACTCATCAATAAACATAATGACAGACGTGACAATGAAGGATTAGGCTTGCAAGGAATGTAACCTATGTAGTGGGCTGATCAAGTTGGCAGACCAAAGTAGAATCAAACCGTTGGGCATTCTTCCGTACGTAAATGCAACCCTCGCAGAAAGAGACTATTGACTGACATATCTAGTGGTCAAACCAAATTCCTATGGGACCTCATACCCTCTGCTATTTGGGAAGACTTTGGCTCTTTGAAGCAAGGGCAAGGATGGGACTAGTTCAAAGGAACCCTAACCCTAGGCAAAGGACCCAACAAAGTGGTATTGAAGTTATATGGATCACAAAAAGGCAATGGATCTAGGTCAATCAAAGTCGTAACCAACTCCTCCAATGAAGTAACAGATGGTACATCAAGAGACAAAGAGGCTTTCAAATAGATCTTTCTCAAGAAAACAGAGGCACAATCACTAACAGTGGGCACTCAAGCCAATTAGCGAAGGAAGCAAAGTCCTTGGCCATGGGAGAATACCTCCTGCCTTAACCTAAATTGACTTCTAAAATCACATCTAACAATGAAATAGAAGCATAGATGTACCGTTCTCCATGTTACATGGTAGTCGCAGAGACCGAGCCAAAAACAGGGATAGGAGTAGAGACAAAGACAGAAGTAGAGTACATAATAGAGAGCGTGTTCTTCTCTTACAAAGCAGTCACCAATGTAGAAACAGAACCTTAAGCAGACGAAGGTGATAATGCAAAAGAAGATTATGAAAGCAAGCTAGAAGGATCTATCCTACTCACTGAAGGCGCAAATGAGGAAGAAGTTCCTAAAGCCTCAGAAGCAAAATATCCCTCTTTGATCGATAGAATGATTATGATACCTTTTGGATTGATTAATGAGCCATGTCATGAGCAAAGTCGTTATAAGAAATGGATTAAGAAGAATAGGCCTTCCTTCAGTAGTGGCTCTTGTCATCCAAAGTTACCCTTCCTTAAAGAAGATGATAACAATGCACCCTATCAACAATCCCCAGCCTTGCAAGTTAAACAGAACGTAGAAAGTTCCTATTATGTGACATTCTTGGATGCATCTTCAGAAGACGAATCCTTGAGCCAAGAAATAATTCATCTCCAAACCAAACCCGAAACCTCAATGATACCATTTCAGCCTCCTAAAGAGCGAGCTAAGCCTTCATTAAAAGACAACAGTAGTTCCAGTGCACCATCAGAAGATGAGACCACTCCCTTGAAGGAGTCGGATCTTTACCCAGAAGCAATCCATGGGACATTTATCCGTGAAGTGAAAGGTGAAAAGAAATTGACGTTCGTGGATACTGACGGTACTGAACATCACCTGAAGGTGGGTCTAAATCTTCTAGAAGAGTAACTAGTGGTCCTGCGAGACGTACTAAAGGAGAACTTAGACATGTTTGCATGGTTGTATAAAGATTTAAAAGGGATTGATCCCACAGTATGCCAGCACCATATCAACTTATAACCTAATGCCAAATCTGTGAGGCAAAGATAGAGACGTATGAATCCTAATTATTCTGCTCTAGTGAAGGCTGAATTATTAAACCTCGTTGAAGTTAAGTTCATTTATCAAGTGGCTAACAGTGAATGGGTTTCGCCCATTGTGGTAGTACCCAAGAAGAACGAAAACTTCAAATATGTGTGGACTTTCAAAAGCTGAATTCCAAGATGAAGAATGATCCTTTCTCTATCCTTTTCACAAACCAACTGTTGGACACAATGGTAAGCCATGAACTCTATTACCTCTTAGATGGATTCAACAAATACAACCAAGTCCAAATCGCAAAAGAGGACCAATCCAAAACAACCTTCACAACAGAATGGGGAACCTATGCTTACATAGTGATGTCGTTTGGGCTCTGTAACGCTCCTGCTACTTTTCAACGAGTAATGATGGCTACCTTCCAGAACCATCTACATCATTTCATAGAGATATATCTCGATGACTTCTGTATCTATAGTCTAATCCATGAGCATTGGGGACACTTAGAGCAGTGTTTTGACAGATGTCCAAAGTATGGGATTTCTCTCAACCCTGAAAAATGTGTCTTTGGTATCTCATCAGGGGTTCTTCTAGGTCACATTGTCTCTGCACAAGGGATAGCAACAGATCCTGCTAAGATTGAGAAGATTGCCGCCTTAATAGCCCCAACCAACCTTAAGAAATTGAGGGGATTTCTTGGCCATGTCAATTATTACAGAAGATTCACTGTACACTTTGCAATGAAGGCAGCTCCTTTGCATAAACTCCTGAGAAAATATGCCGAGTTTACATGGACCAATGGTTGTGATGAGGCATTCAACACCCTGAAGCAGTGTTTGATTGAAGCACCTATCCTACAGCCTCCCGATTGGATGAAGGAGTTCCACGTGCACATTGATGCATCAGTTGAAGGCCTAGGTGCAGTCTTATGCCAAAAGGACCCTCTAAGTTAGATCAACCAATCTATTATGCAAGCCGAAAAGTAATCGATAGAGAGCAAAATTACATAGTGATAGAGCTTGAGTGTCTAGCAATGGTGTTTGCTTTGGAGAAGTTTCAACATTATCTGCTATTGACGCATTTCAAATTCTACGTGGACCATGAAGCCTTGTCCTTCCTGATGAACAAGGCCGACGTGAAGGGAAGAATGATGAGATGGCTCCTTTTGTTTCAAGAGTTCGACTTTGAAGTGGTTACCAAACCTGGTCGCTCTCATGTCCTGGGTGATCACCTTTCGCGAATCCCTCAAAGTGATGATGAAGAAGAGCAAGATGATCCAGACCTTCCTGATGCTTCCTTGTTTCTAGTTGAAATAGTTGCCCCATGGTACACAAACATAGCCAACCTTCTAGCAACCCAATAGTACCCCCAAGTATCTCGATCCGTGAGAGGAATAAACTTCTATTGGAATCAACCCCCTACACCATGTTAGGAGATACTCTGTACAAGACAGGCAAGGACGAAGTCTTGCAAAGATGTGTTGAAGGAGAAGAGATTGGCATAGTATTGAAAGCATGCCAGGACGAGCCCTGTGGTGGACACTTTGCAAGAGAAGCGACAGCCAAAAAAGGCCTTACTTGTTGGATATTGGTGGCCGACCCTCTATAAGGATTCCTATGATTACCTCAAACGGTGTGATGCTTGCCAGTGAATGGGAAAGCCTACCAAATCCAGTGCCATTCCCTTGCAACCCATTCTTCCTCTAAAGTCATTCGAAAAGTGGGGGATTGATTTTATGGGCCCCATTGATTCGCCAACCAGAAGGAGGTAGAATAAATACATCTTGGTCAGTACAAACTATGTAACAAAATGGTGTGAAGCTAAAGCTTTGAAGCGGGATGATGGTAATAGTGTGGCCTTGTTCCTGTGCAAGAATAACATCCCCATTTTGGTAGTCCCCTAGAGCTCATCAATGACCAAGGTACCCACTTCATTAATAAGATCATGGAAGAGTTGACTGAACTGTACAAGATTTGTCACTGTAAGTCCGCCTCCTATTACCCTAGAGAGCCAATGGCCAAGTTGAAGTTACCAATGGCATCCTCTACTCAATTCTAACAAGAACAATAGCCGCGTATCGGCATGATTGGGATGATCGACTTATAAAGGTCCTCTGGGCATATAGAACCTCCCATAAGGCAATTATTACAGGACAAACTCCTTTCTAGTTGGTTTATGGAACAAAAGCTATCTTTTCTATTGAACTCGAGCTACCCTCTTTACATGTGGCTATCAATGAATGCTTGGGAGATGCCGAGTCTCTACAGTGATGTCTCTTGCACTTGGAGTGTCTCAATGAGATCTATAGGATGGCCCTACCATGCATGGAAGCCACACAAGCTCGCAGAAAGGTCTATCATGATAGCTTTATCAAGCAGGAGTTCAGGGAAACCGACTTAGTCCTCGCTTATGATTCCCAATTTGGCAAGTTTTTAGGCAAGCTCCAACAATGTTGGATGGGCCCTTATAAGGTACTTGTTGTCAATCCAAATGGCTCAGAGAGACAGTCGATGCTTCGGATGATCCCTTCCTTATTAATGGCTATTGCCTCAAGAAGTATTACCCTCCCTGGGGATCCTGACAATCACCATCAATAGCTTCCTCATTCTTTGCACAATGGTCAAGATGGCTTTACCTAATGCTCCTAATAACCCCTCACATCCCCCTCCCCTTGGCTTCCTTTCCGCGACTGATGCAACAGAGGTGGTGAGGATAGTTCTGATATATGGCATCCTTGCCATTTGATGCTTCAAAGACAATAAGAAAAAGAAGAATTAAAAATATATATATATCGGTCATGAGAGAAAAGGACTTTGGTCCCTATTATGCCGACCCATTCTTCGGGAAAAGGTGGAAACACCCTCAGGAGTAGGATAAAAGAAACAAAAAGAAAATAAAATAAAATAAAATAAAACTATCATGGGAGAAAAGGAAGCAATTCCTTGTCATAATAGGCCTCGTTCCAAGACCAAGTGGCACACACCCTATCATGGGAGAAAAGGAAGCAATTCCCTGTCATAATAGGCCTCGTTCCAAGACCAAGTGGCACACACCCTTGGACGGGAAGTTGGTTATGGAAAATGTGGTAACACCCCGTAGTCCAGGATCGTCGAATCTCTAACTGAACTCTTGCAGATGACGTTTTCAAGCCACCTCCCTTGGTGCTCTAACTTCTGTAACCTCTCCAGTGCTTTTGATTCCTCCAACAAATGCCGTCTCTAACATGTAATCCCAGCATCGAACTTGTTGGCTACCTCCCTGGGTCTCGGCCTCTTCATCAACCAATCCACGTTGACACCTTCAATAGACGGAGCTGATCTTCATCAACCAACTTAGAGCATCATGAGCTTTCACCCTAACCGGATGGGGATGTGAGTATGAGCTACCCTCTGTATTCATCAATAGAGTGTGAGACAGGGGATGGAGTCCTTGCCCTTGATATTAAACAGAGAGGTGAGATGTGTGAATGGAGTGTTGTACACGGGATGGGTCTCTCAATGCACAAAGCACAAAATTGTTCTTGTGCACGGCACTATAAGGCTCCCTGACCTTCCTTCTTGCACCACATATCGGCACATGGAGAGAAGCATAGTTGCACCATCGATTGCGCACAAGGCATACACCCTCTACACAAGTGACAGTGAGGATTACATCAATGGGTTTCCGGAATGGGCTGCTCTCCTATATCTATCAACAGAGCATGAGATAGAGGGGGCGTTTGAGCGTGACTAGTGTTTTCTCAATCGATTATTGAGAGGTGAGGATTGAGGGACGTTATGACACTTGAAGTCAAGTATGATCCCATTTCCCTATGCACACACGGGATGGGTTTCTGCCATCACCACAAGACACATCACCATGTTCTGTACATTGCACAACAAGGCTCCCTGGCCGTCCTACTTTGTACTTATGCCAGACACGCACTAATGCACCATCAATTGTGCACATTAGTATACTGTCTCTCTGAATCATTCCCCCTTATGTCATTCTAAATCGGATGTGAGTTATGGGTTCCCATGATTATTCGTTGAGCAATGTGAGAGTTGGGGCAAGCGACTGTTCTTTCATCCTCCTTCATGAGCGACATTGAGCTGAATGTTAAGCATTCATCATCACTGACGGATTTCACCGACAAAGCTATCTCCTTGGGTGCTGTTGCGTGGTTCCTGCCATGTTGGATGTGTGATGTAAAGACGCTTTGGTACCTTCTGCAGATGACTGTGATACCACACGTGCCATCAACAATCACCATCAATTATCTGCAAAATTGGGCCAAGTGTTTCTAACCCTATTTATTTTTATGTTTTTAAGTGATGGTCATGTTTTAAGTGTGGGGACATTGCCGTTTAGTTGAATGTCAAGTCTTAGGTCCCTGTTGCTCGATTCACCCTTCCCGTTAAAGTCTTAAGTGTGGGAATGCGTCCTTGCACGTCTACGAGACATATACTCATGCATATCCCGATTCTTATCATGCATCTATGACACGACCAAATTTTACCCTGATGGGGTCCCTTCCCCACCCACCCGTCCTCTCTCGCCCCACTCCTACGGACGTTCCTCCCTTGTTTCTCGCTATCCCTTGATTTGATGAGTTTCTATGTGAATATACTCTCCATTTACCCAACCTTATATCCCTGTTTTTCCCTTTGAATGGTACACTTTTTCTTTTACAGCCCCCTGTTTCGATCAACAGTTGACAAGTTATCAATTGTTGAAGAATTTTACGTCACCTTAACGTGTTCCCATGTGAACGTGGTTTTTTTTTGCTTTGGAACAGCTAATGGATGTGACAGCCTTGCCCTATACCTTCCACTTGACATTTGTCCTTTTTACGACTAGTCATTCCAAGGTACGATTTGTCCGTTATTAATTTTTGCGGGTTTTCGTGTCTTTTTCATGCGTCTTTTCGTCCTTTTTCCATGCGAACCTACCCTATTCTCCTCGAAAGTTTCTTCTGATTTGATAGCTTTGTTTGATCTTTCTGTCCATTATTCCTTTTTACTCCACCCTGTTCTGACTTTTGGATTTTTTGTTATTAATTTGCGTATGTGTTTTTGAGCCCCATTTTATCATTTTTCCATGTGAGTGCCTCCTCATGTCCCCGGAAATGTGTTCTGACCTAATCACCCTATCATCCACACTTGTCATAACATTTTTCCTTTTTATCATCTTCTGTTTCGATGCACGAATCTTCCACAATTAATTTTTGCGCCGTCTAGTAGTCGCTGCGTTTTTATTGTTTTTCCCATGTGAACGCGCTTTACCCCCCGAAATTGCATTTTTCGGGGACAAAATTTTTGGTATTAATTTTTGTGTCTTTTGCATGTCTCGTGTTTTTCTTTACTCTTTTGTACATGTCATCCATGTTTTTGGGTTTGGATGCATGTCTCCGCATCCATGAGATCGCCCTTCATTCGTGCAGACACCCCGACTGCCATTTCAATCACGGCATTGCAATGTTTTTTACCCCCGCACTCGCCTTTGTGTGCGAGACAAGAGGGGTTTCTTTCTTTCTTTAACTTTTAAAGAAAAACACAAAACACAAACAAACCATAAATTTTTTTAAAAAATCCCCCCCTCTCCCATTCGTAACCACCCCTTCCCTCCTCTCTCTCCTCCCTCTTCTTCTTTCTTCTCTCCCTCTCTCTTTCTCTCTCTTCCCCTCTTTCTCTCTCCCCCGATACCCCTTCCCTGCTCCTTCCCTCTTTCTCTCACCTCCCCCCCTCTCTCTCTTATCCTCCTCCTCCTACTCCTTTTTCTTCTCCTCCCTTACCTGCCGTCATTGTAGTCGCTGTCGTTGCAGCCGTCGTCGTCGCCGTTGCCTTTTCCCACCCCACCCACCAACTCCACCCGCCCCCATCCCACCCCCCACACGCCCCTATTCCCATTCCTCCCACCCCACACCCCTCCTAAGCCCCTATTCCCATTCTCCCAACCCAACCCCCTTCCCCCCCCCCCCCCCCCCCCCCACCCCTTCTAAGCCCCCTTTCCCCCCTCTCAACCCCTTCCTCCACCACCCTCCCTTACCCCCGCCCTTGGCCCCCGTTCCCCCGCTGAGCCCCCCCTCCCCCAAAATTCCCCAGTACCCCCCCCCCCCCCCCCCCAGCCCCTTGTTCCTGAAAACCCCCTTTGTTCCCGTAGACACCCTTGCACTAACTCTCCTTCCCCTCAATTTCCAAGAAAAAATGAGTAGACCAACAACACCTAATCCCACAACATCGCTTGTGGGTGCTCATGTGCGTGCATGGGAGTTGTTGTGCCGTATCGGGGAGTTCTTCGCAAGTGTTCACGCACGAGGACGCGCGTCCACTCTTGTCGGTGCAGTGGTGCATCCTGTTTGTTCACACGCAGTTGTTCACACATAAACTCTCGTACCTCCTTTTTTATTTTCCAAAACTTGAGAAAACACCTAAAAACACTTAAAAATTCATATAAATTAAAAAAAACAAAAAATAACTGAAATTTTCTTTGACCAATTGATTTTTTTTTTGGATTATTTTCCTAGTCATAATGCAAAAAATTAATTGCAGGAAATTAAGAATATTCAAAATTCTTTTAAAATTCATTGCAAATTGAATCAAAGTCATTAAAAATCAAAATAATTTCAAAAAAAATATTAAAAAACACCAAATTTTTTACATATTTTTGAAATTTCCATAAGCTGAAAATGCTATGCCCAATGGACAAAGTATTATTTTAAGACCACAATGCTAAATTTGTTACCTAAATTCATGGAAATCTTATTTTAAATTTTGAAAATAAGCTTAAAAATACTCAATAAATTTAGACACATCATTGAAACTTGATGGTTCAATTCTCACTCAAGGTTGATTGTAGAAAGCTCATTATTAAAATTTGAAAAAATTAAAATAAAATAATAAAATAAATAATAATAATAATAACAACAACAACACACAAACACTAATAACAACCAACCAAACCAAATAGAACCACACTAACTTTGCCTTGATATTTAGTATTTTTTTAATGAGGTGACACATTTTTTATCCAGTTATTAGTGACTTTTTTTTTCTTTGGACTCTTTGCATCTTGGGACTGATACGTGCGCATTCAGTTTCTTGCATACACATCCCTGCCATGAATTTATTTTTATATTTTTTGATTTATTTATTTTTTATTACCCCACAATCACAGTTAATTATTAAAATAAACTTTAATTGCCCACTTTTCCACGCACACTCGCTCCCCACACCTATTTTTCTAATAAATTAAAATAAACCCGCTGTTCACTTAGCACACGCTTTGTGTGCTACAAACACGTGTAATTTTAATTAAAAATGAGCCAGCAATCACAAAAAGCACGTGCTTGTAAAAAAGCACTCCACACACCACTAATTTCTAATGAATGAATGTGCATAACACCTAATAAAGTTTCACCCATTTTTAACTAATTTCTTAAAACGAACCATTCATTAAACTAATTCCCCTCACTACACTTTTTCCTATTTTCAATAAATGCGCTTCATGGGATGGGCACGTGCAGTCTTTCGAGTTGTTTTTGTTGTTCAATTTGATTACAGAAGTTCTAGTCATGTTACGAGTGGGTTGTTGTTGTATTATGATTTGGTTGCTATGACATGATTACGGGTACAGTCTGTAGTTTTCTTTTTTGCCTGATACGGGGCTTTAGGGTGTTTGTTTGTCTTGCATCACATGAAGCTTTTGGTTGCATATATGTAGAGATCATGTCGAATTTTTTTCTAGGAAGTGAGATACTTGGGGTGGTCAATCGATCAATTACATCTGTGTGTGTCTATTGTGGTTGATCTCTTATTTATGGTTATCCTGTTGTTTTACAGGCATTCACTGTGATTGTCTGTGTGTGTGGTGTGTGTGTGTGAAACCATCTGAATGGTGCCTCGTACCCCTCCCTCGATCTAGTATGTTCCTCTGGTATCGCATGATTACTCCTTATTATTGGATTCGGACCTTGTCACTAAAGCGGGCTTATCCAAGTTTGTGGGTCTTTCCTTACCACTAATTCCAGATGATCCTGCCCTTTGTGATCACTTTCTAGCCTCTTACAATAAGAGGTCTAGTTTTGTCCGTTGTACTACTATTCTTCTGACACCTGAGAGTCTAGGCAAGACTCTTTGTCTGCCATATCGTGGGGAGTCTGTCCTTGCTACCCGACAGTTGTTTTTCAATGAGGAGATTTTGAAGCTATTGCAAAAGCAGACTCATGATATTCTAGATCCAAAGAAGGTTATTACCACGTCAGGGGTCAATGTTTCCATGATTTCCAAATCCCCTCTGGAAGCAAACATGCCAATTCCTTCAAGACAGGTTTATGCTTGCCAAAACCCCATCTCATTACCTCTCCAAGGAGTTGCTCACAACTTCTTGTATGGTTTTGAAAGGTATCACTATTGATTGGAGTACCTATCTCCTATCCAAGATGGATCAATATTTTGTCTGAATTACTCAAGGAAATGTGACTAATGTCACCTTTGGGTCTTACATTCATGTCTTCTTGACACATGCTACCCTTGCTAAGGAAGTCCCTTTCCCTCCAATTGATCCTCCTGAAGTTCCTCCTCCTCCTAATGAAGAGGCTTATGTGATCATTGAGGATGATGATTCTCCCCCTCCATTAGTCCTGCAAAGAAAACGCCTTAAGAGGGTGGCTGAATCAATTCTAGTTCCTCCTCGTTCCGTTCCTATTACCGTTCCTGCTCAATCTTGCAGCACATTGCCTACTTTCTTTCAGACACCAAATCTTTTTAGAGCCCATAGAGATGGGATGTTGGACATTACTATTTCTTCAATGCACCGCCTGGTCATGGGAGATGCCATTCCTTTTTTTGTGCAAGGATATTCAGAGTTCCATTGAACTTTCGGTTACTGCCTTTATACAACAGCTTTATTCTTCATTTTATGAAGAAGTTCAGCAATCTAAGGAGGAGCTGAATAAGGCCAATACTGAGTTAACCTCTGCTCAGGAGAAATTTTCTGACCTTTGTATGCAAATGGAGTAGCAGACTAAGCTCGTGGATACCCAGACAAATGAAATCTCTACATTGAAAGCTCAGTTGGTCGAAGCTATGTCTCAAGTTGTTACTATAATAGAGGAGAGGGATAGGTTACAAAAGGAGGGTCAAGAGATGAAGGCGGTAATAGCTATCTTACACTAGAGCCATGCTCAAATCCAGCAACTCAAAGATCAGTTGGTTCCAGTCTCGGTCTACTACACAGAGGCATGGGCAACTAGTTTCTACTTTATCCCCTACGGGCTTGGCAGTTCTTCAACGACATGCCATGTTATGTCATTTGTTCCAAGCCAAAGTGGAAAGGCTGCAGTCCAAGATGGACTTATTATGGTCTTCATTTGAGCAATTTTAGGAGTATATTCCTCCCAACCATTCCTTTTTTGTCCACTATCAGCTGCAGAAGTTGGCCTTCTATATTAATCTCTCAAGGATGGATCTACCTCTTCCAAAGGATGGTTGGAGTGAAGCTTGGTCTTCTAATTTGCTGACAGAAGTAGTCCGTATGGTCTTTGAAGACTCTGTGACTTTGGATACAATGTTGATGTCTTACATGTATTTACGTGGTGAATTGTTAATTCCATATGATGACGATCTAGCTTGGTATGTAGGGGATGTGGTCTTACAAGCTTCCTTGTATGTCAAACATTTGGAGTTGAGGATCGATGAAATGTTCCAGTGCTATTCGTCTAAAGTGACTGCTTGCGCTAACATTTTATGGCACACAATGATTGATTTTGTAGTCTTGAACCAAAGACAAAATAAAGCCTCTACTCATGTGTAGAACACTAACTAACTGAGGGAATATATTTTAGCTTATCTTTCCAAGCACCATCCCTTTGATTCATCCTTCTTTGATGCTTACCATCGTCAATCGTCCATTCGTTCCTAGCTTATCATATTATCAACAAATGGCCCATTCATATGATGCTTATTTTTCCCTTTATCAATCCAACTCAACAGTCATTTTACCTCTCCTTTTTCAACCTCAGGGTGCACCTCAAATTTCAATTGCTCTTTCATTGAAGATTGAATATTTTCCCCTTCTCTATCTTGTCCTTCCCCATCCATACATATTCCTTCCACTTTTCCTGCTTATCAGTTAACACCTTTCTTAACCGATTCGCCTAAATTTTCAGCTAATCCTTCTTTAGCTTATTCTTCGTTTTATGATTTTGCCTACCCATCTCTTCATCCTCTTTTACCCATTCCTCTTCCATCTCCTACCACTTCAATTTCTCAGTCCCCTTAGTTGGTTAGTGGGTATGAAGGGTTTGATTAGTAGATTCCAAGAAGAGGATGGAGCTCAGTTGATTCTCTTACGGGACCATACATTAATTGGCAATTAATTCTAGGGGAGTGGACAACTGCTAGTCAAGCATATCAAAATTATCTCCATTTTGCCCAATAATATTCACAATCTCCACATCCTTCACTGAGACCTTCAATGAGATTGGCAACCCACTTTGCTTGGTACCTAGCATATATGCATAGGCATTCACATAATGATCAAAAGGCTATTCCGAAGTTATGTATGAATGTCAATGTGAACATTGATTCCCAACAACTAGATGTCCTATATTTTCATGCCCTTTGTCTGCCTAGCAGATACCTTGTTTTGCTAGAAAGGATGTGCTGCCTTCAATTCTTCCAGAATCCTCCAAAAACTTTTGTAGATGAATCCTTATCCATGGATCGTTTTCGTAATCATCAAGCCTTCAAGAGGGATCATCTTTACTGAAATCTCTAGATGTGTCATTTATGCTTCTTAATGATATATATCTCTTTTGGAGGTGCCATTCCAATGGTTGTTTTGTGTTTGTGATGCATTAATTTCTATATGATGAGTTCGTGGTGGTTGAATATTGGATTTGTTCGAGAGCTCTCTTTTTGACTATTGGCAATGATGGTGATGGTGGATGAAAAGCTTAAGATGCAAAGCTAAAGAATGTCTTATATCCTTTACGAATTTGTTATACTTTTTTGTTGATTATAAGATGTGTTAATGGATAAAGGTGTTTTCCTTTTGTTGTATTCTTTCTTAGATATAGGTGATAAGTGTAAAATATTACACGGCGCAGCGAACAGAATCTGAGAAAGAGATAGAGAGTACACAACAGATAAGAGGAGAATCAGTAAATTCTTTAACTCCAAACAACTGATACAAAGATGGCTCTGTCCACCCGTGCGCTTCCACTGTGTGAAGCTTAGATGGCGATCTAGACAGAAGATAGGTGAAGAGCTTAAGGCTAGCTGGAACAACAACTCTGACTGGGTGAAAGATGAGTGTCAGATGGCTGCGAAGGGGTTTAGCTTTTATAGCCCGCGAAGGTCGTTAGGTCGGCCTGCTGACCGACCTACCATATGAGCCTCCACTAGTCGGCCAGGGAATATTCCAGGGAATATTCCCTTTACCATCGGGCCGGGGGCGCTGCCCCCGGACCCCCGCCAGGGGGGCCGCTGGCCCCCCTGGGACCCCCCAGCCAGGGGCCGCTTCCGCGGCCCCCGGACCCCACAATAGGGGCCCCTTTTAACTCCCTTACCACGCAACTCAATGCAATGTGCCTCGAGTTGCTACCAGCTTAACCACTCCGTCTAACCCAAAGATTAGACCCACAACAGTCACCTTTTTGCCATCCGGTCACATAGACCTCATCTGATATACAAGTCAGGACTCAACCAATGTCCGGGCTCACATTTGGCTTCTCCTCATAATGGGGGCCTTACAACTTTGAGCACCATGGATCATTGGTAGCACCTAATGAGGGTGGGGCATTGATCATATCTAACACCCCCCCTCAATGTCCACCCATAGGTGAACTATCTCCTCGGCCCAATGCCGAGTCTCTGAAGATGAACTTGAAGCAGATCCTTCGTAAGTGCTTTGGTGAAGATATCTGCTCCATTCTCCTCTGTTGGACAGTAGACCAATTCCACTATCCCATCCTCCATCAAATCACGCACATAGTGATACTGGATCTCTATATGTTTGGTGCGTGCATGAAACACTGGATTTTTGGCAATGGCGATGCAACTCTGATTGTCACATCTCAGCACAGTTGGTTCTTCATCCTGCACTCCCATATGCCATAGAATCCTTCTCAACCATACGGCCTCACATGCAGCAAAACAAGCTGCCTTGTACTCTGCTTCGGTAGAAGACAATGCCACTGTTGGTTGCTTCTTACTAATCCAAGAGAAAATTCCTGAACCCAAAGAGAAACAATAACCAGAAACTGACTTCCTGGAATCAATGTCTCCTGCCCAATCTGAGTCACAGTTCCCCACAAGAGAAGTTCCGAAACTGTATGTGATACCATAGTCAAGAGTTTTCTTCAAGTATCTGAGCACCCGCATCCCAGCCTTCCAATGACTCTCATGAGGTTTGTTTGAGAACCTGCTCAAAACACCAACAGCAAAACTGATATCTGGTCTGGTGTTACACAAGTAGATTAGACTGCCGACCAACCTCCTATACCTCCCAATGTCTGCTAGTGCTGATGTATCCTCAACGGATAACTTTACATTCACCTCCATAGGTGTAGCTATCTCCTTGCACTCGGTCATGCCAAATGCCTTCAAGATCTCCCATGCATACTTCTTCTGAGAGATGAAGATCTTTCCTGGCTCTTGCCAGACTTCAATCCCCAAACAATAGTGCAGCAAGCCCAAGTCTGTCATTTCAAACTCAAAACTCAAAGCCTTTCGAGTTTGGTTGATCATATCTTCATAGTCACCTGTAATAAGAAGGTCGTCCACATATAGGACAATCACTACAGACTTTTTACCATCCCTGTAAACATACAAGTTAGCATCTGAGGCACATCTTTTGAAGTTTAGGTTTAAAAAGAACCTATCTATCCGCTGGTACCATGCTCTGGGGGCTTGTTTCAGCCCATACAATGCCTTCTTCAGTTTACACACTTTGTTCTCAGAATGGGGGGCCTCAAACCCTGGTGGCTGAGCCACGTACACCTCCTCCTTGAGGTCACCATTTAAGAACGCTGACTTAACATCCATTTGGTATACTGGCCACTTCTTGTGGGCAGCCACTGCAAGTACCGTGCGAATAGTGGTCATTCTGGCAGTTGGGGCAAATGACTCTTGAAAATCAAACCCTTCAACTTGTGAAAATCCTTGGGCAACCAGTCTAGCTTTGTACTTTTCTAAGGTACCATCAGCCTTGTACTTTACCTTCCAGATCCACTTGGTGCCAATAATCTTCCGCTTTGCTGGCCGATCCACTAGCTCCCAAGTGTCATTCTTCATTATGCTGTCATACTCCGCCTGCATAGCAGCCTTCCATGATGGATCTGCAAGTGCTTCTTCTAAGTCAGTTGGCTCCTTTACTTCTCTCATAATCTCAACCATCAAGGCCATGTTGACTATGTGAGCAGAAGCCCTCCTTTGCTCCTCTATTCTCTGAGACCTCCTTGGTCCGTCTGCCTTCTCCTCAACAGATGCAGGCATAGGATTATTGTGGTCATAGAGCTGCTTCACCCAGCGCGGCAATGGCTTTTCCGGTGGGGTGATGTCAGGTTGGTGAACTTTTTCCTCATCATCTGAAGATGATGCTTCCTCCTCCTTAAGGATAGGGATAGCTCTCGGGACAGGTTCATAGTGGACTACTTCTTCGCTTGATGATAAAGTGGAAGACCTTGCCTTCTCCTCCTCCACTGTATGCGGCTCCTCCTTGAACACCACATCACGGCTCGCGATGATCTTCTTTGCCTCTTGGTCATATAACTTGTAAGCCTTCTGCTCATCACTATAACCCAAGAAGATACATTTTCTGCTTTTTGGTTGTAACTTGTTTCTCTTCTCATCTGGAACATGTGCATAACATTCACATCCAAAAATTCTGAAATGTGAAACAGATGGTTTCTTACCAGTGTAAGCCTCATGAGGTGTTTTTCCCTTGAGAGCCTTTGTGTAGCTCCGATTTAGAATGTAGACTGCAGTATTAACAGCTTCAGCCCAAAAATGGTTAGGCAATCCCTTGCCCTTTAGCATGCATCTTGCCATCTCCACAATGGTACGATTCCTGCGTTCCACAACACCATTCTGCTGAGGTGTGTGAGGCGTCGTCAATTGACGCTTGATCCCTTTGCTCTTGCAAAAGCCTTCAAACTCCTTTGAGTTGAACTCACCACCACCATCTGTTCTAAATTTCTTCACACTTTTCCCTGTTTCATTCTCAACAAGTATTAGCCATTCTTTAAACTTACCAAAAGCTTGAGCCTTATCACGAAGGAAGTACACCCACATCTTCCTACTGTAGTCATCGACAATCAACATAAAATAAGAAGATCCCCCCAAGGCCTGTGTAGGCATCTTACCACACAAGTCAGCATGCACCAACTCTAGAGGAGCATGTGCTCTATTCTTGCTTTCTTGTGGAAATGCCTTTCTCTGTTGCTTGCCCATCATACAAGCTTCACATGGTTCCTTCAATTCAGTTATTGTAGGTAGGTGAGCAACCATACCTTGCTTTTGCATCTCCTTCAATACTGCAAATCCGATGTGTCCAAACCTTTCATGCCAAAGCTTACTTGTGCCCACTCCAGCGGTGGCTGTAAGAGCACTTAGCTCATACAGGTTGTTCCTTCTTTCTCCTTTGCCAACAATTGTGCCAGCACTATCAATAATTTCTGCACCTGTCTTCTTGAACCTCACTTCATGACCAAGATCAGTTATGGCAGCAACTGATAAGAGATTTCTCCTGATTTCGGGAACATACAACACATTTGAAAGCTTTTTGACTTCACCATTTGCAGCAACAAAAGAAATAGTACCTGTGCCCGCAGCAGGGCATTTAGCATCATTTCCAACCGTCACAGTGATGGATTCTTGTAGAGGCTGCATAGAACTGTATAGACCTTTCTTGTTGGTCATGTGACGGGAGGCCCCACTATCCAACACCCAAGAGTCAGTGGTAGATTCTTCTTGCGCCGAGGAGCACACTTCCTCAATGGTCGCCATGAATAATTCCAACTCTGCTTCAGCCGTATTGGCTGTCTCTTTCCCTTTACTTTTAAGGGTACCATTCTTTTCATCTGCCTTCTTGACACGACAATCTGCAATTGCATGTCCTTTCTTCTTACAGTAGAAGCACTCTCCTTGAAACTTCTTCTTGCCGCCCTTCTTCTTTTTGTCACCATCATTTTTGGTGGAGGAAACACCTTTGCCTTTTGCATTGGCAGAGAATGCAGCATCTCCATTGTTGCTTCCTTCTCGGGCTTTCAGCCTCAACTCCTCCTCCATTAATAATGCACAAAACTCCTCAAAAGTCAAAGCTTGAGGTCTCACCTGAGTATTAAGGGCAGTTACTAGTCCATCAAACTTTTGTGGACAAATCCGAAGACACCTCCGAGCTAGCTCTTCGCTAGTCTTTTGTATCCCAGCGCCAGCCATCTGGTCGCGCAGATTCTTAATCCGAGTGATGAATGCTTCAACCGTCTCTCCTTCAGCAAACTTCTCCGCTGCTAGTTGATTCTCCAAGTTTTGAATCCTTGTTTGGTTTCGTGTTTCATACTGACTCCTTAGTACATTCCAAGCCTCTGACGCTTTGGTTGTATGCTGAATCAGAGTCAAAACACTGTCAGAACAGCTTGTAACTAAGGCACACAATGCATCTGCATTCCTTCGTTTCCAAGCTCGTAGAAGATCTGCATTCGGAGGAATCATCACACTAGGATTTGATGGGTCGGGGGTAGGCTGTGGTTCTGCGTCAGTCCCCAGCACAGTCTCCAGAAGCTCATAAGAATCAAGGATAGTAGTAATTTTGAACTTCCACAAGGTGTAGTTTGTACCATCTAACTTGCCTTCGCTGAAGGTTGGTGGACGAATCCTCAGTGTTTGAATAGCCGGTACAGCAGCACCACCTCCTGCACCGCTTCCTGATGCGCCAGAACTGCTTCCCGGAGTCGACATCGTTTCTCTTTGCTGTTGAAGCCTTTGCCTCTTGCACGCTCTCCGATCTCTAGAGCCCCCTGGGCTCTGATACCATGTAAAATATTACACGGCGCAGCGAACAGAATCTGAGAAAGAGATAGAGAGTACACAACAGATAAGAGGAGAATCAGTAAATTCTTTAACTCCAAACAACTGATACAAAGATGGCTCTGTCCACCCGTGCGCTTCCACTGTGTGAAGCTTAGATGGCGATCTAGACAGAAGATAGGTGAAGAGCTTAAGGCTAGCTGGAACAACAACTCTGACTGGGTGAAAGATGAGTGTCAGATGGCTGCGAAGGGGTTTAGCTTTTATAGCCCGCGAAGGTCGTTAGGTCGGCCTGCTGACCGACCTACCATATGAGCCTCCACTAGTCGGCCAGGGAATATTCCAGGGAATATTCCCTTTACCATCGGGCCGGGGGCGCTGCCCCCGGACCCCCGCCAGGGGGGCCGCTGGCCCCCCTGGGACCCCCCAGCCAGGGGCCGCTTCCGCGGCCCCCGGACCCCACAATAGGGGCCCCTTTTAACTCCCTTACCACGCAACTCAATGCAATGTGCCTCGAGTTGCTACCAGCTTAACCACTCCGTCTAACCCAAAGATTAGACCCACAACAGTCACCTTTTTGCCATCCGGTCACATAGACCTCATCTGATATACAAGTCAGGACTCAACCAATGTCCGGGCTCACATTTGGCTTCTCCTCATAATGGGGGCCTTACAACTTTGAGCACCATGGATCATTGGTAGCACCTAATGAGGGTGGGGCATTGATCATATCTAACAATAAGTTGGGGTCATGGTTTGGTGGTTTATTGAAGATACTAAATAAGATCGAGCTGAGCTCTTTAATGAACTTGTATTCCCTTTTTCTTAGGTCGCGAGGACGCTCCCTTATTAAGTGTGGGGATATGTTAAATGCTGAAATGACTAGATTTTTTGGTTGATTTTTGTTATTTTTGAGACCCGAATGGCTGGTTTTTTATGGATTTGAATGATGATTAGTTGTTTTGGAAGTGTTTGAGAGTTTTTTGATGAGATTGATTATATTTTGGAAGCTCATGATGATTCTCAGTAGAGATATGAGGCTTTGTGATGTTCTGATAGGTTCTGTGAGGTTCTATTTAGCTTCTGTTTTGTTCTGATTTTCTTCTGTATGAAGCATGGATTGATGATTGATGGAAGTTGAGGTCTTTTGAAAGCTCATTGAATGGTTTTTGATATTTTGGATTGGTAGTGAAGTGATAGTGATGAGCTATGAAGAGTCACTATAGTGGCTCTGGTGACCTTTCATATCAGACGCACCTTTTGGAAGAGGCATCCACGACCAATGAATGATTATTATGAGTGATTATTGTGTATTGTAGTGAGGATATAATGTACTATTGATTGAGAGAGAAAGAGAGAGTCAGAGATAGCTAATTCTATGCCAAACAATGTATCTATCTATAAGAGACTGTGAGAGAAAACTATGAAGACAATGAAGAAGAATCCTATGTGATATTTTTCCATTAAAAGTGGTGTTTCTTTTGTATTCTCTTTGTTGGTTGATGAATTCTATGAAGAACATGAAGAAAATGATGAATCTTGTAAAAGTTAAAGCCGTGGGAGAATTGTTTCTATGATGTTGCATCAATATTTCTTGCTAGTGATGTTCTTTTACTTGTTGTGGTTCTCTAAAGAATGAAACAAAAGCTCGTTGATGCTACAAGATAGATTTTCTTGCAGTAGAAACCCCTTTTCCTTGGAGTCTCTCTTGGGGCTCCAACACGTTAGAAAGCAAAGGTATCAACTACTTTAGTGACAACCATATAAATAAATTTTACCCTCCTAAAAAATCCACTCCATGAACCACCAATGCCTCTGTCTAGCATTGCTATTAAATGAGTGTGGGCCATTGATACTAAGCTTAAAGATGAAGAGCTCCTACCATTGGTAAATGTTGGGATTAAACTAATTGCAAAAAAGGATTATATCATGGACGATCATATCAACAAAAGCTTTATTTCAATATTCTAAGCTATGATACATGGACAAAAAAGGAAGGCAAGAAGACTACATCAAGTTCAAAATAAACCTCTAGCAAGGGGAGTAAGAAAGTACTTGAAGAGGTACTTAAAGTCTAGAATTGACAAAAGAATCAAGTGGTCAAGTTCTCCCTAATAAGACAAAGGAAAACACTAAGTGGTTGCCTAAGGCCATTGGGAAAGTTAAAATGGATCCTAAGCAAGAAATGCCAGATAGCTCCACCTAATAAATCCATGAAAGTAAGAGCTTTCCATTGTAGGTATCAACAAAGAGCTAGCTTCATGTTGTGATGGGTCCTTATGGCCATGTTGCACACCCAAGGTATTATCCTAGCAATTTATTGATCTAATTACATAGACCATCCAAACTAACTCCTCTAGGACAAGAACTTATCATTGCAGCAAAAACTTTTTCCAAATCAAAAGGCAAGAAAGCTAGACCTAAATGTGACCCAAGGCTAACTAAAGAAGCAAATGAACTAACCAAAGAAATCAATGGCCAAAACTCCTATTGTCTTTTCTAAGAAAAACACATTAGAGCCACCCAACATTGAAATGCAATTGCCCACTACCATTACGAGTCAACAAAAGAAACCGATAATGTTTTAAAAACCACCCCAATCATAGAAAACACAATAGCAACAACCTCATGCCAGTACCAAATCCAAGGAAATGGATCATGAAGGAAAGCAGACATTACCAAAAAAGGACTGTCAAACTACTATCTTATTGCTATTGACCCTATCCCTGAAGCCAAGTAGTACTACTTCCAAATCATCCATGAATCAGTCAACTCAACTATTAACACTACCAAATCTAGTAAACATGTGGGTATTACTTTCTCAATATGAAACCAAGTAGTTACATTTCTTGATGATAGATCCACCTACTACTTAGCTAAGAAATAATCATTAGCACTTCAATGGAATAAGAAGAAAACTCTTAAGTCAAAGGACACTAAGGACGCATCAACTTCAAAATTCCATGACACGTGCTTTTCTCAATCATCATCACCAACAAGGTTGAAGCCCAAGTTGATCAAGATATCTCTTGTGGAAATGGACGGAGAAATATCCCAAAAGCAAAATCTACCTCTAGTGCTTCAGAAAAATTCATGACACCATGAACATCCTCGATCAGTGATCTTCAAAAATGGTGACAATGGTGTATTGCTAGAGAAGGAATGGGTCTTCACAACAATGCCAATAATATGGAAAGAACAAGTATATATATACACATGTTATCCACTAATTGTCGATGAGACTCAAAGATGAGGTGTTCCATAACATATGAATAGGATACCAAGAAGCCTACTAAAGGACATGGTAATTATGTGAACTATTGAATCAAATCTAAATTACTAGTAGTCAGAGACTTTAATGATGTAGCTACAAGACTACAAGAGCTTTTGGTGGATAGAGATATTATATCACAAAGAAGAAAGGGGGTCGAAGCCAAGGTTAGCACAATTAGTTTCAGTAACTTGCTTACTTAGATTACCATAGAGAGGCCCTCTTGGCTAGGGAGGCCATCTTCCAAGTATATATGCCTCAACAGGTCCTGGCTTTTCTACAAAGCCAAGCAACATTTGTGAAGCAACTAGCTAAAGAGGGTGAAGTTCCTAGAGAGAGGATCCATAATTAACATTATAACGGCCTTTGTCACAAAAAGACTAGTTGACACCAAGAAGAACACTAGCTACCCAAATAAGGTACCAAGAGTGTGTGCCACTACTTCAACCCTTGAAGAGATTTGTCAAGAGTTACAAGAAGGTAAGAATAGAGATACCAAGGAGTGATAAGAGGTGAAAATCATTCCATCAAGTGAATAGGAAGAAGGCAATCATAGAGATCCTTAAGGCCCCTCAAGAGATCAACATACTCCAAGGAACTTTCAAGGAGCAAGAGCAAATTTTCCAGAGTGTCTGATGAGTAGAAGGTTGAGTTGGCCAAGATCTCTTATGCCTCCACCGTGGAAAGTTTGATGTATGCCATGATAGCCACTCACCGTGACATAGCATTTGTAGTGGGAGTTGTGGCACACTATATGGCTACATCTAGTAGATGGCATTATGCCATCAAGGGTATCATGAGGTACCTAAAGGGCACAACAGCTATGTGCATATGTTATGGTGGCTAGAATATAGGAGTCGTGGGGTATATTCACTCTAATTATGCACGACATGCAAACAGTAGGAAGTCCGCCTCCTCTGACTATGTCTTCACCTTTGTTGGAGGTCTTGTTTCTTGGATGTCCAAGGTGCAGAAGTGCATGGCTCTCTTGACTATTGAGACTGAGTATATTGCAATCATTGCGGCTTGCAATGAGACTCTCTAGTTAGGTTGTCTAGTTGCAAACCTTGGTATTATTGATGTAGTCCTACATTGCATTCGAATTCTATGATGCTATCAAATTAGCCAAGAATTTGCTCTTCCATGTGAAGACAAAACACATTGAGGTGCTATCAAGTTAGCCAAGAATTTGCTCTTCCATGTGAAGACAAAACACATTGAGGTGCATAAGAGAGGTCGTTGAAGATAGGTTTATTGTCCTTGTCAAGATCTCAATTGACCAAAATCCTGCGCTTGCATTCTCATCATTATATAGGACTAGAAGATTATGATTGCTTGAGAGAATTTAGTCATTGCTTTTCAATGATGAGGTATACTTAATCTGAAATATGTGTAGCTAGTTTAGAAAGGCCAAATAGAAAGAAAATTGGTTTAATAGAAGCAAATGAGCTAAGATCAGAGTAGGTTGGATTCTTTTCTCAAAAAACTAGAAAACCATAAAAATGACATTCTTCTCTTGAAAAAAACAAAGTAATTTGCATCTTCTCTCTTGAAGTTGCAATCACACCATGATCTGTGTGTGGAGGCATCATTAAATCTAGTGCTTGATAATATTTTCAAACACAGGCCCAATAAAATTAGCATGTATTGTATCCATTGTGGCAACCACTTACCTGTGAAATATCAAGAGTTTAGATGCAGTGCTTGCTTCAATTGTGGGGGGTACAATTTGGATGAAACAGTGTGCCATGCTCTTAGAGGACTTTCATATCCTAACACGTGTGCAAACAATCCTCATCAAGGCAATAGAGAACTCTCATATGCCAAAGGAGCACCATTACTCTATATGGATCTAATGAGTAGACATGTGGCCCTTGGGTTGCACATTAGTTTCACACCACTTGGCCCTACAAACACTGACTAATTAAGTGATGTTATAGCCCACTATAAAGAGAAACCACAATAAGATGTGAGCCCTACATCTTTTATGATGAAGAGAAAATTGCAATCATGGACTATTAACCCATTTCACTAATAGCCCTTGGGTATGGAAGAGGTCATCGAATGATACAAGGTAGGGAGAAACTATCTTACATACACACATTATCTCAGTACCGTGAGAAGTAAGAGTCTAACACAGAAAACAAATCTAGAGACACAATGCCCTTAGTATGGCATCACCCATCTTTTTTTGGTTTCCCATAATATTTACCATCAACCAATAAGGCAATCATGCTGTTTGTGCCCTTAATTATGTTTGACATTGAGTCATTAGATGAGAATTGTGGTTTCATGTCTTTAAATGCCATGACAAGGCTCAAATCCAAGAAGGTAAGAGTCAAACTCCCTAGGCCCTCAATGTTGGACATATGATCCATTGGAAGAAAAAATCATAAGAAAATGTCCAAAAGACGCATTGTCAATATGATTCTTAAGAATGAAGGAGATAGAATAGTAACACTTACAAAGCCAATTCTCAAATGAAAGAGTGCCAAAAGTGCAAAGGTGGGAGAGTACCGTAATAAAAAACACTAACTTGAGGTTGTCAATAAAATGAGAGATTAGTTCAAGTAGGCTCAATAGTAGTTTCACAGAAATAAGCAAATTTAGAACAAAGTACTCAAGGATTGTCAATTGTCGCATAGGTCATAGTACCTTTGGGAGATTTAAGTCCCATTTGTGAAATGATAAAGGATTTCAAATGGTATCATTCTAAGAGGACAAAACCGAGTTATTGAAAAGGAAATGCTAAAGAAGTTTGAGTATTTGGATCCTAAAGTGATTGCATCATTAGACTTTTTTTAAAGCAAAATCTGCAAATTTAAAAGGCCTTCAAATCTTGGATAGAAGGTGTCTACGTTAATTATGAATTATGAGGGATATGAATTGTTGCTTAGAAAACCTTAAGCTATTAAAATTTTAAAACCAATAGGTAGGTGTAATTGGTTTGTTTTCCTTTATTGAACCTATTTTTGGAAATGTAGCTTTCCAAGAGCTCAATGCAAGTGCAATATACTCCAAGTACTATTCCAACAAAACCTTGGAAGTTCTAGGATCCTTGGTTGACAAAATTGGAAAGAGATAATTGCTATATGTGCTAGTGTGAGAATCATCAAATCTTCGTTCCTCTAAGTATGGGATAGTTTAGTCTACAAAAATTGTTCTGTTAGCATCAAAGGTGTAGTTCTCAGTCAAATTTATTATTTTGGAAGGAGTGGAAAAAATGATCTTATGTTCTTTGAAAATTGCACACATTCAATCCATGTAGAGATGGAACATAGAAGAATTTGAAGGTTGGCCTTTAATGTATCTCTACCATGCTCAAAGGCAACATGCAGTGCTCCCATATGACATAGGCCATTGAAAACATATAGCATTTTAGAGAAAATGATCTCTAAGTTAATAGCCCAGTCCGAGAATGTGAAATTCAAATTGAGCATCAATGAAAATATGATCCCAAATATGTCCATTGAGCTCACGGTTTGGGGGGGGGAGAGAGAGAGAGAGAGAGAGAGAGAGAGAGAGAGAGAGAGAGAGAGAGAGAGAGAGAGAGAGAGAGAGAGAGAGAGAGAGAGAGAGAGAGAGAGAGAGAGAGAGAGAGAGAGAGAGAGAGAGAGAGAGAGAGAGAGAGATGAAAGTTAGAAGCTATTGGGCATTAAATATTTTTGTTAGATAATGCTCATAGAGACCCTTCTTGTTATCATGCAAATGGCAACTCAACGACCCTCTTAGCTCAAGCCCACACCACTTCCAATGCTCATGAAAGACCCTCTCAATTAAGATAACATTGAGCTCACTCAATAATGACAAGAATTTGATATGGAAGTAATGATGTGGGGAGTAGGTCATCTCAAATTTAGGGCCTTGACAAATCTGAGGATCTCATCAACATGTACCAAACTGCCAAGGAGTTTATTACCAGTTCTGGACTAGTCTACTATGTCAAAGCTATCAAAACTCATATCCAGTTCATGATTTGTGAAGGCCTTCTCAAAAATTATGATCGAAATTATGATCCTGGTACAAGAGCTAGCATGCTCATCTACACCTTGAGGTTTGGTGAGTCCCATGAGGAAAGAGAGGTGAAAACTGAGTTTTGACCAAAATTCATAGAGAGGAGACCTTGGGAATCAAAGTAGAATCAAAGAAGGCATATTAAACCACAAGGAACATCCCAAGTGTCTCAAATATGTGACAATCTAATTGTAAATATGTGAGGGAGTTCTACTAAAGATAATACCAAAAGAAGAATTAAGAGTTGTAGTACAATTGTTTCATCACCTATTTACCTACAACAAGGCTACAACCATTCTAGCAAGGATACACAAATGGTTAATGGAGAATATCATGACATGAAACTTGGTCAACTAGGACTTGAATGTGATATGGTTGGAATGCATCATTAAGTTCCTAGAAAAAGTCCATCAAGGTCATCCATGAAGATCTAGGGGCGAAGTTCAACCACATGTACCAAGAAATAGTATCATCAATTGTGGCAGTGCTCTCATTAGGACGATTGCCATTAGTATAGGAGTCTCCCTTCAAGATGCATTGCCATCAGAATATGTTAGTCAACCTCCAACACAAAAGAACATGTCACAAGAATAGGGAATATGACTAAAGGATACATGAGAGGGTTAATCGATCCAAAAAATGGAAAAACATCAAGAAAAGGAATCACAAATGCCCAAGAGATAGAGAGAGGAGAGAGAATCAAGCTCGTTCTACACATCATCTAATGAAGGAAAAACATATAAGAAAAAACTACAATTCAACTAGCAAGGAAGAGATCCATGCAAGATATGAAATGGCTAGAAGAAAGGATCATGAAGTCTCTCTCCCAACAAGTAGAGGAGATCATGGCCAAGAAGGAAGAAGGAAGCTCAAGTTTAGGTAAAGGTAAAGAGAAGGTAATTGAAAGCTTGCAAGCTATCAACATGGTGACTATCTAGAACTTAGTAGCAACAATTGAAGTGATGAAAAACAAAGTTTCTAAATTAGCAAGGCAACTAAAAAGACCATTTAGAAGACTCAAATGGAGCAATCACATCCTATTGAGCCCATCAAGAAACCCACGAGAGCACACTACAAGCAAGGCAACTAAAGAGACCATTTAAAAGACTCAAATGGAGCAATCACATCCTATTGAGCCCATCAAGAAACCCACGAGAGCACACTACAAGGGACAAAGCACAATAGGTTTACTAGAAGCTTTAGAGCAGCTTTGAGAAGAACTCAAAGCTGCAAAAGTTGTTGGAGCCAAACAAGAACTTCAGGATCATTTGGACAAAACTCAAGAAATCTATTAAAAATTTATTATGCAATCAAGTCAATAGATCCAAGACCTTTACGGACAACTCAAATAGCATGATTTCTAAAGTTAAGGAGGAGAAAGTGAAAAGGCTATAGAAATAGCAAGAAGAGATCAAGTGTCAACTAGCATATGCCACACTCAAACTTACATAAGTTGAAATAGCTCTCCATGAGTGAGAGAAGCAAGACCATCAATAGGTGCAAGGGCAATTGAGAGTTGCATGTTCAAGTTTACAATAAATATTGAAGCAATCCTAACAAGGTTGTTGGCCTAATGGAACATGAGGCCCAAAAACTTCACGAAGAAATGCTAACAAAACTAGCCACCATTGATTGAAGTGTGGCCTTATAATGAGAGTCAACACACAGTCCAAGTTGATATTTACAAATGTGTAATGGTGAACCAAAGAGCTTTTCTAGGCGGTAGTCCTATTGGCTCATACGACACACAGAGAAGATCTAGAAGAGCTGAAGGCTCAATTAGAATTGGTTACCTACACCCTAGAGAGTATGGAACGAATTTGTGAGATCCATCTAATGTCTCTTGAGCACACCTAGGAAGATCTAGTTTATCACCTACAAAACCAAGCCTATGGTGACTAGAACTGTGATGGTAGTTGGGTTATGGCAACTAGAGATACCATGGCAAGAATCAGCTATAGCTCTAGAGCCACATACTATTATGGAACCACCCGATGGAGCTACCAGAGCCTTCAAACTATGATACAAATGAAAGAAAAGAGTCATCAATTATGATAGCAAACCAAGAGCAAAGAGACGTATATAAAGCAATGGTGTAAACCTTAAGGACACAATCTCAAAAAGTGGTAGACTTCCCAGTTCCACCAAAGATCCTACCACAAGAAGAATAAGGGAACCTTAAAGAAGTTGTGTGATGATACCAAGAAAGCCACCGCACCAACGTCACATTTGTGGTTGACTTAGTATATAAGAAGTAAAGATTTAGAAGGCCATTTCCTTTGTGCACAATACCATTGCTGATTAAGACAGGAAAGAACATAACACAAAAGTGGCTCAATCAATAGGATCTAGAGACCTACCGCCATAGATCTTCCCATGCCCAAGGAAGTAGAAGCAGTGGCCTCAAGAAGCACCCTAAGTATTCATGGCTAGGGCAGCCGAAGTGGCATTTCCCCATGCTCAAGTCTAGCAATAATACAATGAGAGAGAATACAAAGGAATAACTTCCCAAAGATTCCAAATGTAAGGGCCACTCATACAGATAAGACTTACTTATTCCAACCCTAGGATCTAATGCTTTTTTTTCAATCGCTTTGTGTGAGACTTTACCAACTTCCCAAATACTTCTATTATCACTAGTTGTGACTATCTCAAACTCTTGATCAAGCTACTGTAATAGCCAATCACACCTTATGAAGATGGGATCCCACTATTGTTCTTTGATATAAATGCAAGAATTGATTGACTAGCAATGGTGTGGCTCCATTTTTGACCTTTCCTATTGCCTACCTACATTACAAATTACTAGAAGATATGGTGGATAAAAGGTTCACTAAATGTACCCACACATTCTTTTTTGAATCCATATAGCAGCTCCAAGAGTTTATTAAGAAATACCTCCTCAACAAAGGATGTCTCTAAAGGACACTTTTCCCTCTAAAGTCTTGAGCTCTACATGAAAGACAAAAAAAGAGAAGAAAAAGCAACAGAATTAAAAAAGG
Organism: Lygodium microphyllum; assembly: GCF_053477565.2. Lineage (NCBI taxonomy): Eukaryota > Viridiplantae > Streptophyta > Polypodiopsida > Schizaeales > Lygodiaceae > Lygodium > Lygodium microphyllum. The sequence goes on along the minus strand of NC_141153.1, from coordinate 29,980,470 downwards.
AAGAATGCTATGGGACTGATTTGAGCACTCTTTTGCTTAGTTTTATAGAGGTTTTTATTGCTATAATAACAAGGGCTGAAGCTCATTTAATCAATGAAATACATGCCTATTGCTCCCATATGCTTAATTACTGACTACCTAGGTTGATGTACCAATGCTTATGGTGCATGTTATATGCTTGGTTATGCTTCCGGATTGCCTCTGAGCTGGGATTGGAGCTTTGAATCTTGACATTGATTGTCAATCACTGTTATGTATGGTTATTTGATGCTTCGGTTAAGTGCTTTGTAAGTTACTTGGGTTAAATGCTCCCAAATATATACTACTTGGATATTGGATATATGGATGCCTTCCACATGATATCTTGAGCTTTGTTTGCTTGTCTAGCATTGGACTTTCATTCTAGTGGGAGTCACTTCTTAACATTTGGATATTACATTGAGCATTTGGCTATGCAGTTGATCTTAAGGGTCTTACAATGAGACTGTGGGACTTGGTGACATGTACATGCTCTTGTCATGCTTTAGGTATGCAATTGATGCTTGGTGGACTGATTTGACATTACCTTTGGGCCGGCACCTATCTCATAATGTCGTTAGTAATGTATGCATCTTGCTTGGTTATGTGATGAGCTTCTATTACATTGCTCAATCTGTTGTGCCTCTAGTTGGTCTCTTTTGTTATCCATGAGATCCACTCTATGCATGATGGTTATACCTATGGAATGTATCTCAATTTGACACACTACTCCTTTGACCACTCCTGATGCTTGTCGCATATTCACTCACTACTAGTTGGAGCTATTCCCTGGCAATTGCAGTTTGTCTTATATCAGTGATTGCCTCGGATTGATTTCTTACTGATGTACTTTATCTCTGCAACATGATGTAATTGCACTTTACTGCACTGTTTATGCAATCAGTCACCTTCATTTGATAGTTCTTTGCATTGAGTTTGTGGACAGTTCATTACTTGGTTAGTACCCCTTGTTTTCAATCTAATTTAGCAGTGGTTTTAGGGTTGTTTGTAGTTATAACAATAGCTTTCTTTAATAGTTCATGCACTTGTTTGCCATAAATATGGCTAGTGTCTTGAGTGATAGTGCTATCTTTAATATTGGCAAGTGACATCAACTACAACTATTGGAAGGCCCAAATTTGGCAAATTTTAGTGTAGAAAATACAGATTAGGCCTTTAAACACCATATTAGAGAATTTGAAAAATTTTCAAGTCCCATTTTTAAATAATTGATAAATATTTGACCACATGGCAAAATCTTGATCCATATTTGAAAGTGGGATTTGGGAAGGTACCTTATGTAGTATTTAGGGTAGACTCCACCTTTAAGTAAGACAACAAGATTTGACCATGTAGTCAAATAATAAAGGTATTGGGGGTTCCCAAAGTGCACGGAAATTCCCAAATTCCCTAATATAGTGTTTTTGAAACATAAGGGTGTCAAGCTCAAAATTATAGGTACAAAGAATTAGGCTGAATTAGATGAGCTATGCAAGTCCACCATCATATTATCCCTCTCTAAACAAGTGTTCTATAATGTTGTCTCTCGCTGATAGGCAATCCACATAGGAATTATAGGAAAAGATTCACAATGTCTATGACAAGTAGAGCCTCGCTTCTCAAATGCATTGGCTGAAGCAACTCATGGACCTCCACATGAAGGAGGACACTTCTATGTCAACTCACTCTAATGATTTTCATTCCATTATCAATCATTTGTCTTTGCAAGGATTGAATTCAAGGACACTCTTCTTCCCTTGTTCCTCTTAGTTACATTGTTGAATCATGGAATACCTTTCGTACTACTATGTGTGCCAACATATCTACTAATTGGTTACAATTGCAGGATGTAGATGGTGCACTCTTGACTAAAGATGTTAACAAAAAGAATGCCAATGCTTCCTATACCCCTCATGATTTCATAGCTAGAGGCAATAATGGTAGGAGCAGTAATGATCATCATGGGAGAGACTCTCCACAATCTTGCTCTCAGTTATATGGACAATCTCACAGTAAGTCACATAGCCATAAGTCCTCATTGACTTGTCATTACTATGGGAAATCAGAGCATATTTAATCACAATGTCATAAGATGCAAGAGGGCAAGCGCAAAGAAAAGGGCAAGGGCAAAGCACATGACAAAAATGATGATTGCAACATTGTTCCTAGCAAGTCTAGTGTTAAGATTGAAGAGATTTATGTTGTGCAAACTAATTTTGATGGTGATTTCATACTTGCAGCTTCTTCTCTTGATACTTCATAGCTAATTGCTGCTTTGTTAGGGTATACTCAGTATTGGCTGCTGCTGATAGATTCAGGGGCTTCTTTTTATGTGACCTCTCATAGCGAGTGGTTTCACTCCTATCACAATATGACTAAAATCTGTCAGTTTGGATAATGACCTAGCATTGAAGATTGTTGGTATTGGTAATGTCCAACTATAGTTTGGTTTAGGTTGCATGTTTACTCTTCATGGTGTATGTCATGTACTGGCTCTCACGAAGAGGCTTATCTCTGTTGGCACTTTGGATGATATAGATTATATAGTTGCTTTTGGTGATTTCTCTTGGAAGATTACCGGTGGGAATCTTGTCATTGTACATGGTGTTAAGTCCAATACTCTCTACCTCTTGCTTGTATATGGGTCAGTTGATCATATTTTGGTAGTGGATACACTTCCACATGTATCTCTTTAGCATCATCGCCTTAGGCACATGTCCTTGAAAGGAATGAAAATGCTTGCTCGTTTGCAGTTTCTTCTACCCCTTGACTATAAGCGATTTGAGTGTTGTGATCATTGTTAATATGGCACACAGATACATAATATGCATAAAAAGTCTGGTATAACATGCATGGGTGAGCCATTGGCTCTTGTTCATTCGGATGTATGTGGCCCCATGCCTTGTAAGTCATTAGGTGGCACGAAGTATTTTGTTACTTTCATTAATAACTATATGCATAAGGTCTAGGCATATCCTATTAAGTAAAAATAAGAAGTCTTAGCTACATTTTAGCATTGGCTTGCTTTGATTGAGAACTAGTCTAAGTATAGGCTAAAATAACTAAGGTTAGATAATGGGGGTGAGTATGTCTCTAAAACCTTTAAGCAGTTTTGTGATGAGAGGGGTATTAAGTGTCATTTGACTGCCTCATACACCCCACCCTAGAATGGTATGGCTAATCACATAAATAGAACAATTCAAGAGCGAGTCCGCAGTATGCTTAGCCAAGCAAGCTTACCGCAACATTGTTGGGTTAAGGCAGTTAGTATTGTTGTACACTTGATAAATTGGTCCCCATGCACTGCTCTTGACTATTAGGTTATAGAGGAGGTATGGTCTGGAAAACCTCTCTCATATGCTCACTTGTGTGTCTTTGGTTGTGAGGCTTTCTACATGTACCCAAGGACAAGTGTAACAAGCTAGATCCCAAGTCTAAGAAATACATCTTTCTTGGTTATGGAGATGCAAGTTAGATGGGCTATCACCTATGGGATCTACAAGCTCGAAAGTTACCCGTTGAGGAGAAAATGTATAAGCAGCTTGAGCATGTCATTGAGGTACGCAAGGTGATATTTCAAGAGGAGTCTCATGCTATTGTACAGCCAGTCAGACAGTCTATAGTAGTAGCTAATGCCCCAGTGGCACAGGCTCCTGATGCTCCACAGGACATATAGGCTCCACTATAATAAATGTACACACAAAGTGATCCACATCATGCCTCAAAGTTGGCCAATAAAAGAAAATCTCAAAAGCATTCAATGTAGCATTAATACTGTGACACCCTACATATGGAGATGCATGATTTTCATCCGTAACCTTGGACCTTAACAACTTTATGACACATAATTAAGCATCATGAGAAAATCTTCTTTGAGAGTATAATCCTCATGGTGCCGACCATTTGAAAGGTCCTCATCCTCTACACATTGTATCTCATCTCATTTAGCTCATTACGATATACTATAGATATTATTGAAGCATGCTATTTCCTAAACCATGCATCAACCACTACATTGTTTTTAACTTTCATATGCACCATCTGAGATTGAAACATGGATAAGAAGTTTGTCCATCACATATGCTTCTTAGATAGCTTGGTTTGAATAAGAAAATATCCTAGAGTTTGATGTTTTGTCTATTCAACAAAATCAACTCGAAATAGGTAGTCTTTCCAAATGAAAGAGCATGAATTACATAAAGCAAATCGTTCTCATAAATCTATAAATATTTTATTGCACCTTGTAAAATTTTACTCTCATATGCCATAGCATAGCCTTACTGCATTAGAACCACACCAATGTAATTTAACCTATCCCTATACACCCTTGAAGGTTTCAAATTTTATTGTTGCCTCACATTCTTTGTTGTTTTTAACTTTTCCCAAAGGTGTCATGTTATCATACAATCATGGGTGTAAACATTGTGGCCCAAGTTATGCCATTGTTGTGTTTGCATTTAACATATACCCCCCAATCGAGCGTCCCACCTAACCAAGCATTTTGATATGCATTATTGGCTGCATGCCAATGTTGCCATACATACCAATGTGTATTTCATGTTGCAATGCCCCATCAAAATTCCCTTGAACACGTTGCATAGGTGGCTAAAAGGCAACTACATTTTGTATACCAACATTGGTGGATATTGTGGTATCCAAAGCTTGAAACAAGATTCACCTCCAAAAGAACCAAGATGAAAAGATGGTGGAGGAATTCGATTCACCTCTAAAAGGACCTAGATGCAAAGATGGAGGATTTTTTAATTCTCCATAAGAAATTTGCAACACATTATTTCTTAATGGATGAACGATCTATTAAACTAGATTTTCCTCTACATTCAAAGGTACCGGTGCTGATGTATGAAATGTTTTTGATAAAAAAGAATTGCCCATGAGTCTTACTTGGTTGTTTAGAATGCCAAGCAACTTTGTCATTTAATATTAAGATTTGATTGCATAATTTAGTGAATTCAGGTTGCTGAAGCAACACATATAGATTCGTAGTAGTACTTTCCAAATGTGCCTTGAACACTACATTTGCTTCTTCCCGAATACCTTATACTTGTGGGGTTGCATGTGACCGAGTTGCATGCTTGCCAAACATATTTGTTGTTCTATTCTAAAGCATTTTTAACATTTGGTGACTCAAAACAATGCATTGAATGCCTTGCATTCATGTTTCTCTCTCATTGCCACATGTGTGATATCTTTTACCATTTCTCCATTGTTGTATACCAATCTCAACAAGTAAAAAAATCCTATTTTGATTAAATTATGGCAAGCAAAAATTCACGAGTTTGCTTCTCAAGACAACCATAAGCTCCTCTTTTAGAAAGAGGTTGATGTCCCAACAAACAAGCCTTTAGGAACTGAAAAGATAATAAAGTGCATTTAAGAAAATAGCTAATTTAGCATAACAATAAATTCAACAAATTAGATCCATGCATAGCTGGAGTAGAGTGCTCCTACACTGCACATGACACTTGTTGGGCCCAAAGCTTGGCATCCCTTTGCTCCAAATTAGATAAAAATGGCTAGGTTTAAAGTGATTTCTCATGACATAACTAATCCATAGATGCTTAAAGCTCAATGACTTTGTCACCTTTGTCGTTGAACTCAAATGAACTTTGGACTACTCAAAAGTCCATACGAAGACTTTGGACTACCCAAACCCTAGAAATAATAATGAGCATTTGAGCCAAAATTCATGGGATATTTGTTTCTGGCAATTGCCATGCTTAGTTTCCATAAAATCCCAAGTAATTCCTCATGACAAAACAATGAGAAGATCACTTTATACAAGACAATTGTCCAAAATATACACAAGACTCAATATTATAGAAGAGAAGAAGAGAGAATCCCAATCCACAGTGCTCTAGTAACCTATTTTCAGAAGGGCTCAAAAATCATAGAAAAGAATAAGAGAGAATGTAAGCTCATAGTGCTCTAATAACCTGTTTTTATGCAAGTTAGCTTAAAACAAATAAGCAATACTTGCTCATTATGAAGTAATAGAGTTGCCCTATTGACTCCCCATACTAAGAGAAAAAAAGGTTACTAGTCAACTCCTACATGTGCTATACTTGCATTCTCCATATCTAGAGAAGAAAAAGACAATAGCAAACCAATCAAGAATGCCAAGAAATTGAGCATGGCTACCAAGAAGAGAGAGAACTACAAATGGCAATACATCGCTTTATAAATGATTTTTTAATATCTAGAACTCATTCAATCACAAGAGGAACACTTGGCATTTAAAAGCTGCTTAGTGCGTGAAACTTTTCATTAGCTTAATTGTAAGATTCAAACTTTCAATTTAATGAAATTTTCATATTTCACCTTGTTCATATTGACATATTGCCTTGCCACTATAGCATGTAGGCTTGTCCACCACATGCGTGATGTGAAATCATTCACTATCAAAGCAATGGTCACCATGCTAAGAGCTAGGTTATCATAAATATATAAGTTCATTTTAATTGAAAATTCTTGGGTGAAATTTATCAATAAGTTTATTTCTCATTCTAGTGACAATGGACTATTTAAAGAGCCTAAACTTTATCAATAAGCTCATTTCTCATTTTATTGACATTGCACTAATGAAAGCCTAAAATTTAGGACTAGGCACTGGCATGCTAATCTAGATGCAAGCTTAAATTGAGACCCATCCCTTACCTCTTCATCAACTACAAGCTTTTAAGAGTACCCCTAGTCTTATGTACAAATGCATCCTTCATTATCATCCCACCAAGTCGAATTGGAAAGTGATCTTAATCAGCAATTATATAGTATCCTCTTGCAATTTGGAATTGGTTGATCATAGTACCCTTGGAAGCTTTGGACTCTAGGTTGGAAATGAATCTTTTATTACAAATGGACATAGATTTAGCCAAGAACACCAAAACTACACCATAGATAGTCAAACAATTTATTGGAAGGTTCGATATTTTTAATGCAATTTGGCTTGACATAGAATTTAGTGTATCAAGTCCACTTGTTATACTCCTAGGAGCAAAAAGCGTCATGTAAATATCTCTCATTTCCTTAAACTTAATAAGATTTTTGTTGTACTGTTAATGCAAGGAGAATTTGATTTGTCATTATAGCAATAAGAATAGAGAAGATAAGAGAGAGACACTCTGAGAGCTAGGGGACCATAGTTGTTGATGGTTGTTGAAGTCAAGATAGGTTAAGCCCATGAGGGTGAGTCCATTGGTGGACATGTCAATGTTTCGATGGATTGGAAGTTATACCTTTGGCCACATATGTGGTGGTAGTGTTTTCACCCACCATGGCCACATATGTTGTTGAACCCTAGTGGCCATGGTGGGTGAAAACACTACCACCACATATGTGGACATGTTAATGTTTTGATGGATTGGAAGTTATAGCTTTAATGTGCAACAATGTGTGATGATGAGAAGTGAGAAGAGAGAGAAATTAAGTTATAGTTGTTCAGACTAAGCCTTTGAGCCTGGATCCAATATGCTACTTGGTGTCAAACCTAGCCCAGGTCGGTTGCAACGTAAAATTTGGTGGTCACACCATCACCCCACGCGTAATGAGGCGCAAAGAGGGACATAATGATGGAGTTGGACATAATAATGATGACATGATGATGAAGATGAACATGAATGGGGTACATGATGATGAAGGATGGACATAATAATGGTGACATGATGATGATGTACATGAATGGGGTACATGATGATGAAGGATGGACATGATGACGATGACAGGATGAACGATGGCATCATGCAAGTCGTTGGACACAACGGTCCGGGGAGTACCAAAGAAAGAAAATGATAATATGAATTGTGAGGAGGATTAGAAAGGAAATGATGGGATGAATTGCGAGAATTAAGCATGGGGGTTGAAGGATCAAGACATTGTCGCAACCCCCAGAATCTGAGAAGGTTCTTTGAGACACAGGGGAGGCAACGCTTGATGATGGAGTATTCGCACGGCTTTCTGCGTCATAGCAACTAAATCAGGCTTCGCAGGGTGGAAGCAGGGGTCTTTCTTGGCATGACAGGTGTACATGACTTGGTGCTCTGGAAGGGAGAGGACTTTGCAGATATATTTTGCATGAAATGCAGCAGCAGGAGTGATCTTGGCAGTTAGAAGCACCGACATGCCTGCCATATACACAGAACACTCTGCATATGTGCTCATGAAATGGAATTCACAGGAAACAGGGGTATTTGCATGGCAGTGAATACTTTGCGTACATCTCATGAAATTCGCAGGAAACAGAGATATTAGCATGGCATGAAACAGGAAGAATGATCTCGTACACTCATGAGATGGAATGGAATTCACAGGAAACAGGGGCATTTGCACGGCAGAGGATACTTTGCATACATTCTCATGAATTTGCGGGAAACGGATATATTTTCATGGCACGCACCAGATAGAATGATCTCGCTAGGTAGAAGCACAGACATTCACATGGTAGAACCACAGAAATTCATAGAGTTGAAGCGGAGATGTCTGCCCTTTACACAAGAGAGCCACCAGAAGAACCACGGAAGCAGGAGATGCTTTGCATATGTTCATGAAACAGGATAAGAAGGAAGGTCCCCGCCCCCCGCCCCCACAGTACTGTACAAATCCCTTGATAATGACAGCTGCAATCCTGCCTGCAGCACCACCACCCTCGCCACCAAACAATGGGCGGCGATACCCAAGCCCCCTGGTGAAGCAGGAGCTGGCACGGCTGGGCAAGGATGCCGAGAGCCGGCGCGCCGCACTGAATGCGCTGCGGGCGGTGGTGGAGGAGCACCTGGAGGGCCCTGGCTTGCAGAGTTTCTTGCAGCAGCTGGCCGACTCTGCCGAAGGCCGCCACCATGCTGCACCACTCCTTACCGACCTTGCTAAGGTGCATGGCGCCCGCCTACTTCCCCACATCAGCCTCCTCCTCCATATCGTGGGCCACACCCTCTTGCAAAGCTCTGACAGCCCCTGCCTCCAGCTTGCCTGCGCATCTTCTCTGTCTGCCATCGCTACGAATGCCTGCCTCACCCACCCCCCAGAGCGCGTCCTCCCACCCCTTGCCCTCCCCTTGGTAGAGCTCCTATGCCACAAGGTTGAGGCCCTCTCCTCCGGTGCTGCTGCCTGCCTCCGTGCCCTTGTCGAATCCGAGCAATGGCGGCTTGCTCCTGCCTCCCTGGTCGCTGCTGTCTGCCGCAAGGCCTTCTGCGCCCTTGCCGCTAGGTGCACACAGACGGTGGCGCACATTAGCCTCCTCCGATCCCTCGCCTCCATCAACGCATCCGCCCTCGCCATCTATGGAGCGCACCTGATACGCCTCCTTGTCCACGAGCTTCTCCCTTCACCTTGCTGGCAGCTCCGGCTCGCTGCAGTCCAGCTCCTCGAGTCTGTCCTACAGGTTGCAGATTACACCACCCTCACCTTGCAGCTCCCCTCGTCCATTGATGCCTTAAACAAGTGCCGCCACGACAAGATGCCTCACATCCGCAAGGCTGCCACCCAGGCTCTGCGCACAGCACAAGCACTTGCCTCCCAAGAAGAAATCCAGCAGAGGCAGCAAACATCAAGCAAGACAAAGGAACTGTCTGCCATAGCTGGCCACCACCAACGCAGCAGAAGCCATGAATCCATTGTCCACGATGATGACTGGCCTCTGAGCCTTACCAAACGCTTGCAGGTCATCAAATCCCCCCTTTCCTCTCCTCGGAACCATCTTTCCCAAACCCTGTTCCTTTCCCCTCGCTCCCTTGCAGATTTTCGTCGAGATTCCAGCCCTTCAAAGCTCCAAACACCTTCTTGTGATCTCTCTCCTGGTCGAGAACCAGCAGATGAATCTGATTACTTCTGTGCTTACTTCTGTGATTCTAAAGAGAAGGCAGTGTCATGTCGGAGAATTGTACACCACATACATGATACCCCTACCACTCCCAAAGCATCTCCAGCAAGATCTGATCTTGCATCTGCCCGCCATCAAATCCCTGTGCCTCCACTTCCACTGTCAGATTTGCAAGAAAAGCAACAGAAACATAAGTTTTCACCGTCAAGTGCTAAAGATGTGACCATCCATGATTGTACTGATCAATTGCTGATCACAAGCAACAGAAGCCTTATAAACATTGAAGCTTCACGACAACTTACATCTGTCAATAATGCAGAGCCTGCTCAAGTTAATGAAAATGTAAGGAGTTCAGATGGTCAAACACCTGCAGAGAAGCACCAGGCTGCTATGCAGGATTTCCAGGCCATTTGTGGCCAGTTGCTGCAACTGCGAGAGGAAGCAGAGAATAAGTTTCTGAGAGAAGCACTACAAGGATTTAGTTCCACCAGCTCACAAGATATATCAGAGGGTGAAATCATTCAAGGGCAAGGACAGCAAGAGAATGATGGAAATGCAAAAAATGCATCCGCAATCTTTCCCATCGACCAAACAAGCTCTGCAGATGGATCCATTTTTCTGCCTGCAAAAGACAACTTGCTTGAGGTTAGTGTCTCGAGTGTTCATAGTTCATTTATTCCTCTGAAAGAGCACAAACAAATAATCAGACAGTCCATGCTTCTAATTCGCAGATTCGAGATGAAATGCTTGGTCAATGTGATGATTTGATTGCCTGCCCAAATTCATTAAATGAGGTTCAAGAGAGGGAGCTGGATGAAGGTGGTTCATGTAATGGTATGCACATGCATGAAGAAAGTACAAGTGCTGAGCTGCGAGAGTCACAAGATGTCAACCAGGATACAGGGGCTGGGGCCAGCTGCAATGGAGATTGGAGTGTGCGAGACAATCCCATAGCTAATGAAGAGCATACAGGAAATATGTCAACCAGTTTATTTAACAAGAACAACAATACTGATAACTTGCAGGGGACAGAGGATAGCCAGGGATCGGATGCCAATCATAGTGGTGAAGAAGCGTTGGCAGACAACTTAACATCCAGGGTAACAAAGGTGGAGATTGATATGGACAATATCAAAGACGAGCACAGAAGCAGTGGGGTCCTTGAAGATGGAAGTAAAGCTTCAGGAAATGAACTTTGCAGAAGCTGCAATGAGGTGGAAATTGCACAGCCAAAAGGTTGTCAGGTACAGGAAGGAGAGGTTGTATCAATCTCTGGCAGAGAAGCTGAAGCTCAGCCAGCACTTGATGCTACAGGATCGACAACAGACATGGCACCAGAAGAGGCTGGACTAATGAGCTCAGCAACAACAGATCAATGGCAATCAGCTTCAGCGATTTGTCTTGATGGACCGCATATAGTGGATGAAAAGATCACACATGCAGAGGCTGATGATGATGATGGTGACGACGACGACAACTACTATGTTGAGGCGGAGCTTTGTGAAGAAACTTTTGATACTGTGGGAACTTCAGTGACCAAGAAAAAGTCGTCGGTGTTTTGTCGTGGATTTCTCCTGCACGGCATTGCTGGCATTGTCATCCCTATAACCATGGCAGCCCTCTTGTTGCATTTTGACCTGTTCAAACAACAGCCTCAGCTGGGCATTACAAAGCTTTCATTCATTCCCCCCACTTGACTTTGAACATCCATACAACCACTATACAGATCACTCTTTCTCTCATAACAGTTATGAAAATACAAAATATATAGTTACTGTTATGAGAATACAGAATATGTATCCATATCGTTCACATTACATACCATTTACAGTAACCTAATCTGAAAACATTCTTTCAATTGCAGGTTAGCCCATAAAAATGTGTTTCGACTTTTGTGCATGGAATACTTTTATGACTCTCTGGAGGTTTGAGGCTGTATTGATTTTCTTACTGACCTTTGGTGAATACTAGTCAATAAGGCCAAAAGCAGCCAATGGCAGCTACATTGTTCTAATTTTAATGCAAGGAAGACATGTAAGTATTTACATCATCTGCACAGGGAAGCAATCAGGCTTTAGAGCAATTTTCTGACAGGCCTAAGAGACTTCACCCTAAGCCTTTGAGGGCAAGAAAAGCCCGAGCCTATGCCAGCAGGTTGGAACTAAACTGAAGTAGAATGCCCACAGGATTCTTAATTCTACCCAAAGGCACATCATTCCTACAGCAGCTACATGTTCCTTATTTTTGGTAAAACACTACATTCTAATATGCCAAATATAGCCAATTCTAGCAACATATTAGCCTATATTTGCTACTTTAAGCTCTTGAAACATTAAGGGTACTTGAAAAGACCACAAGGTGCTAAAGTCACAGTAACAGAAATTCTGGATTTGTGCAGCTTCTGGTCACTTGAAATATGTCATGGGCAGGCAATCCCACCTCAGAGAGACTTGTAAGATGTTGACTCTAGCTAGCTTACTTTGATCCAGGCCCTGCTGCCCTGTGGCTTTGTGGTCAAGCATCAATATAATCTTCAGTCCTTGATATTAATACAGCTTGCTAATTAAGCCACCAATTTGTCATTATGGACTCAGTGTTCATGAAAAACTGAGGTTTGGTCAAGCGAATTGTCAAATTTGGAAAACCCTCTCGAAATTTTTGGAGAGAGAGTTTTCAAATTTCATAGGACATCCTGCAAATCATCAAGGTTGAAGGTCTTCGCATTGGCTGTGGAAAATGTTTGTTTTCTGTGAACACTACATAAGCTTCTTATATTTAATATCTAGAAGAAAAATGGCACATGCAAGCTAATGCATTGAAATGCCAAAATAGATCTGTTCTAAGTAATAGACTCTTTAGTTTAATCTAATTTGAAATTTTGATGGATTGTTTAGGGTAATCTAAACTTCCTGTCACCTTTCCACATACTAAAATCTGGACTAAGCTTTGGGTAGAAATTACACCAATCCCCCTATATAGTATCATAAGCCTTGTTTACACAACACAGGGTGACACAAATGTCCATGAGAAACCTAGGTTTAATGTGAATTGAATTGCCTGTTTACAAAAGAAAAACCTTGAAATCTAAACAAAAGATTTAAAATCCCACAATCTACAGATGTTTTAGTTACACATTTACATACATCAGATTTGACTAATTACTAAAAATGCTTGCCATGAACATTGCTTGACATGAGTGGTTTCAATGGGAAAGGACAAGCCAAGACTTGTAAGCTCAAGCTGTAGTGAAATGCTGTGATAAATCCAAGGTCAAGGGTTCCATTTTGATGGGCAATGGTGAAGGCGCCTCGTACATTGTGAAAAGTGATTATGGCTCCACTTGCCTGGTCACCAAGATGGACTTTGTAATGGGACCACATATTGGGTTGGTAGTCAAGGGGGGTTTAGGCAACCCTTGATTACAAGTACTGATATAAGCCTTAATATTTAAAAACTTGAGCTCTAACTAAGCCACATGGAGATTACCAATGTAGGACACGTGTCCTCCCTGGTTTCAGCTAAGCTTAAAAGAAATTATATTATATTACAAAAGCGTCATTGTGAAGCCTAGGAAGAGCATGTATAGGCTCACAAAACCTCTTCCTTGTGAAAGGCTAGGGGGTCCCTGTGCTGCCAAGTAAGCTTAAGCACCAAAGCTCTGAACACATGGATTATCTTGATAGTCTCCTCATCAAAGGAGCCTCAATACAGATGGTGGAGGCAGCCAGGTATGCTCGAGTACCAGCAGTCTTCCTATGAGGATAGCCAAGGTTTTCTTCCACCTTCATCTTGATTTTGTCACAAAACCACATAAAACTCTGTTTCATCGAGACTCCTACGCTTTTTGGGTATCCCAAATATCGAAAGCATCATTCCATTCCCAAGGAGAGAAGCTCGGTCTTGGTTCTTACGGATTACAGCAGCTGGTAGGTCAGTAAACTCTTGATATACTGCAATTAGAGCTTCTACTGATTGTTGATCAGCATGCACAATACTGGTGTTATTATCTGCCAAAAACTGGGCTGCAACGGTGTGATTACCCAGCAAGGGTAGGCCCCTTATCACTCCATCCTACATCTTCTTGTTGACCCTCCTTAGGAGAAGGCCTGTGATTATGGCAGAAGAGGAGGGGAGCTAGAGAACAACCCTGCCTTATGGACCTCCTCACCTCAAAGGAGGTGGAGACTTTTGACCATTAATGGACACACATGCACCTGCATTAGTTAAGAGTGCAGAAACCATCTTCTTGAAGATAGAGCCAAATCCCAATGCATCCAATGTAGAAAGAATGAATGACCAGCTTATGCAATCATAGGCTTTGTCTAGATCTATGGTCAAAAGAACAATGTCAGAGCCAGAAGATAATGCATAATCAATAATTTCAGAAGGCAAGATTAAGAACAACATCTTGGATTTTCCTTAGATGAAAAATGTCATACTATCTAGGATGTAGAACTTGTGGAAGCAAAAATTTTCCACCAACTTGGCTAGAATCTTATATGTAAGATTAAGCATAGTAAGTGGGCACCAATGCCCTAGTTTCCTCCCTTACACAAACTTGGGAATAAGTCTAATCAATCCAATATTGAATTCATGAAGAATCATACTGGCCTTCCTTCAATACTCCACCGTTTTGGTTAGGTCATGGCCATACACCTCCCAAATGGAGAGAGACCTGAAGGGAAAGACCTAGAAGGGGTGAGCAGGAGTGAGAGAGAATAGCACAAGCGAAAGCAAGAGATATGGAGGTTTGAACAGGAGAGAGCAAGACCAATGTGTGAGAACTCAGCAGTTACAATGCATGACTTGTCTTCTCTTTATTATTTTATCATAGTAAAGAATAGGGAATAAAGATGACAGTGATGGGCAATAGCCACCTACAATGTGCAAGTGTGTGGACATTGAGTACAAGGTAAATACAGGCAACTAGGCACATGTAACCTTTAACCCTTAATAGCCTCCCACTTAAAGGCGAATGTGCCTAAAGTGAGGAGAAAAGTGCAATATGTACATATGAGTACAATTAGACGAGGAAAGATATCATATCATCCTACGTCCATCAACTTCCTAAAGAAGGTATACTATTCCACTGGGAGACTTTTAACAAGCAGATAAGCAAGATTATCATCTATAGACCTAAATCACCTATTTGATAAGGTAATAATACACCGCAATATGCTAGATCTTCGCATGAAAGACTAGATTGCATGCAAACTGGATGGCACTCTTAGAATCCACAAGGTAGGAGGCATAGAAGTAATACAAAGGTTTGCAACTAGACAACAAACAACTTAACAAGCCACAACACTCACTGCAAATGCTATGTCAAGTCTAGTGGCTATCATAACGCACATTAAGCTGCCCAATATAGATATATACGGAATCTTAGCCATCTTAGCCTTCTCATCATCTAACTAGGAACTGACTAGGAACAATCTACTTGACTGACCTTCACATAAGAAGGTAAAAGGGTGCCAATGGATTTACCACCCTGCATATGGGACCACTCAAGAATCCTGCAAATGTACTCTTTTATGACAAGTAAAGAAGTCCCTTAGAGCACTTGCACATAATACATATATTAAGTATATAAAAAATATATCCCATGTCCATCTCAAAGCACTTTGAGCACTTAGAGCATCCAACTCATCATGAGCACTCCCAGCAATCAACATATTAACAATATCACACAATCCTTCTTTGTGTAAAGATACAAATCCATAGCACTACGAGAATAAGACCGTGAATGCATAGAGGCATCAAACTTATAATACCACTCCCTACGTACTTGCTTAAGTCCATCGAGACTCTTCCTTAACTTACACACTAGATGTTTTCTATCATTTTACATAAAGCCTTTGGATTGCTACATATAAATGTCCTCATGCAGGTCCCCATATAAAAAAGTCATCTTAATATCCATCTGCTATAAGTCCAGATCTAACTATGCAACCAAGACCAAAACTAAACGAAAGGGTAGTCATTTTAACCATGGGAGAGAAGATCTTACATCTTCACAAAGCATAAGTTAGGTCGGTTACACATAGGGCACGAAATCCCCACCCACCCTCAAAATCACAGGGGCATCTTGCCACATGTCAATACTTCAAATGAGTGTGTGATATGACCTAAAAATGGTACTTCAAGATAAACATAATTAATACTCAAAGGGTTTGTAGTAAGTCCGACTTGGCCAGTCCCACACAAGACAATATGTGTCTTCCATGGACCACTAATGAAGCCAACTTGAACTTTGTTGATGTCGATGTTCCTTATGTTGGGAAGGTTACACTTAGAATGTGACTAATCTATTTATAGAGATTTTTCATCGAAACATATAAATAATCATATATACATTTTGTGTACTATAAGACCTAGGGTTAGGGTTTTTGGGCAAGGTGTTTGGAAAAGGGTTAGATTTCTTGGGTCAAACTGGGACATGTCTAAATATATAAATGCACACACTCCCTATGACCTAGGACATTCATTTGTATCCTTGCAATAGTGATGTAGCAAAGGCATAGAGTAGGCTAATGCATAGTCTAGGCATGAGAGAGAGAGAGAGAGAGAGAGAGAGAGAGAGAGAGAGAGAGAGAGAGAGAGAGAGAGAGAGAGAGAGAGAGAGAGAGAGTGTGTGTGTGTGTGTGTGTGTGTGCGCATGCATGCATGCGAGTGCATGTGTATGCATACGTACATGTATAAAAATTGATGTTTAAGCATGTGTCATATGTGGTTTGGGGTTAGAGGCATATGCAAGTATATTTTATTTAGTATGTGTGCATATATGGGTGTTTTAAGCAAGATGTCATTATACTAATTTTTGGCTTCACAGAATCTATTTTATTCTTCATTTTGATTTTGAAATTTGTTCTTCTCTCTCCCAAGCCCACAAAGAGAGAGAGAGAGAGAGAGAGAGAGAGAGAGAGAGAATGAGTGAAGGTTTTAGTGGTGTTACTTATTTTTATGGAACAAAGGAAAAATATAAATTTTAGTGGCCATACACCTCCCAAATGGAGAGAGACATGAAGGGAAAGACCTAGAAGGGGTGAGCAGGAGTGAGAGAGAATAGCACAAGCGAAAGCAAGAGCTATGCAGGTTTGAACAAGAGAGAGCAAGACCAGTGTGTGAGAACTTCCAATAGTTACAATCCATGACTTGTCTTCTCTTTATTATTTTATCATAGTAAAGAATAGGGAATAAAGATGACAATGATGGGCGATAGCCACCTACAATGTGCAAGTGTGTGGATGTTGAGTACAAGGTAAATACAGGCAACTAGGCACATGTAACCTTTAACCCTTAATAGCCTCCCACTTAAAGGCGAATGCGCCTAAAGTGAGGAGAAAAGTGCAATATGTACATATGAGTATATATGCTAGATCTTCGCATGAAAGACTAGATTGCATGCAAATTGGATGGCACTCTTAGAATCCACATGCAATGTAAGAGGCCTAGAAGTAATACGAAGGTCTACAACAAGACAACTTAACAAGCTACAACACTCACTGCAAATGCTATGTCAAGTCTGATGGCTATCATAGTGCACATAAGGCTGCCCAATATAGATATATACAGAATCTCAGCCATCTTAGCCTTCTCATCATCTGACTAGGAACAATCTACCTAATTGGCCTTCACATAAGAAGGTAAAAGGGTGCCAATGGATTTACGACCCTACATACGGGACCACTCAAGAATCCTGCAAATGTACTCTTTTTGTGACAAGTAAAGAAGTCCCTTAGAGCACTTGCACATAATACGTATATTAAGTATATAAAAAGTATATCACATGTCCATCTCAAAGCTCCTCTTGAGCTAAGTCTTTAAGGCATCCAGCTCATCATGAGCACTCCCAGCAATCAACATATTAACAATATCACACAATCCTTCTTTGTGTAATCATACAAATCCATAGCACTACGAGAATAAGACCGTGAATGCATAAAGACATCAAACTTATAATATCACTCCCTACGTACTTGCTTAAGTCTATTGAGACTCTTCCTTAACTTACACACTAGATGTTTTCTATCATTTTACATAAAGCCTTTGGATTGCTATACAGAAATGTCCTCATACAGGTCCCCATATAAAAAGGTCATCTGAATATTCATATGCTATAAGTCCAGATCTAACTATGCAACCAAGACCAAAGCTAAACGAAAGGGTAGTCCTTTTAACTACAGGAGAGAAGATCTCAACAAAGTCAACTCATTTGGATGCTTAAAACCCTTTGCAACCAAACATGCCTTATATGTTGACTTACGACGACCAAAGATGCTCTTCAGCTTACATATCCACTTGAATGGCAATGCATGTTTTCCACTAGATAAGTAAACTAAATTCCACATCTGATTTTTCTCCTATGAGTCAAACACAAATTGCATAGCTCTCTCCTAGCAAGAACTCTCATCTCTGTACATAGCCTCCTCAAAAGTAAGTGACTCAATAGAACTTGTCACCATGGCATAATTCATAGAGAGCTCATAATGATTAGGAGGGTACGAGACTCTAGTAGAGAGATACAAAACTAGTTGTCGAGCTTGTAAATCATATCCTCTTTGTCCAACATCAAGATAATCTTGCACAATAGATGAATCTTGGGCCACTAGAGCATCAATAGCAACTACATGCTGTCTAGCGGGGTTTGGCTATATAGTAACAAGAGGTTCCTCCTAAAAGTTCATCCTGCGTACCTCAATCACTTGCTCAAGTTTCTTATGCATTTTATCTGCATGGAATACAACATTATGACTGCATATAATTTTTCTAGCCCACAAATCCCAAAGACGATAGTCCATCTCACATGCATTAGCATATCCAAGAAAGATACATTAGAAGACTTTGAATCCAACTTATTACACTTGTCTTTTAGAATATGACAAAATACCTCACATCCAAAGACTTTCAAATGTGCATATGAAAGAGGTTTACCATACTATATCTCCTTTGCAACTCTACCACCAAGAGCAGTGCATAGAGATCTGTTAATCTAATGAGCTATAGTAGTAACCATCTTAGCCCAAAGTGTATAGGATAAACCTTCATGATTAAGCATACTACGGATCCTCTCCTAAATGATTCTATTCAATTGCTTGGCAACACCCTTTTGGGATGGGATATACAGAGCAATCAATTGACACTTAATGCCCCAATCATCACAAAACTACTCAAAAGCGCGGTATACATACTCATCTCAATCACCTAATCTTGGATATTTCAACCTCTACCCAAATTGATTCTCAACCAAAGCAACAAAGCGTTGAAAAGTAGCTAAAGCACCTAATTTTTACTCAACGGGATAGACCCAAACTTTACATAAAAAATCATCAATGAATGTAATAAAATACTTTAGCACCACCCAAAGATTGACAAGGCATGAGATCACAAACGTTAGAATGAACAAGAGTCAACATCTCATCCATATGCGTAGAGCAAGATTTTTTATAAGAGTTACGAGTCTGCCTGCCATATAAGGAATGATCAGAAGAATTAAAACAATAATAAGCCCAAGGACGGAAGACATTGTAAACAAGTCAAAACATTCATTCCTTTAATAAGTAACATGTGCCGAAGGTGACAATGCCACAGAGATACATGAGGAAGATTAGTGACAACCAACACACAATCCATAGCATGAGACCACAAGCATTAGAATGAACAAGAGCCAATGGCTCATCCATGTACGTAGAACAAGATTTCTTATATGCATTATGAGTATGCATGTCATATACGTTGTTATGACCATAAAAATCAAAATAAAAATAGTCCAAGGGCGAGAAATATTGTAAACGAGTCAAAACTTTAATTTCTTTAAATGACATGTGGCCAAGGCAAGGATGCCAACAGAGATATTATAAAGAAGATCAGTGACAACTAATATATGATCCCTAGATCCGAAAATAGGTAAGGGATAAAGAATACCACCTTTAGTACCTCTGGTAAATATGAGGTTGCCATGAGTAATCTTTCAAGAAGAATCACCAAAAAAGGCATAATAACAAGCATCATCCAACTATCTAGCAAAAATAAGGCTTTTCATCAAAGTTTGGACATGATGTACATTATGCAAAACAAAAGAAGTACCTATAGAAAATTACAAGTGAATACCTCCGACGCCAATGATGTCACATACATGATCATCTCCCTGTTGTAAAAAACTTTGAATGGTATGGTAGGTGTAAAACCAACTACAATGTGGAATTACATGAAAGGAATCCCTCCAATCAAGTAACCAACACTGAGAGAATGAGGAGGACTGACCACAATATATAATCATTTGACTCATACTTCAATGTATTAATCCCTTCAATCTTGACAATGGATTTAATGATGCACTCACTGATCATCCAATGATTTACCATTATCTTGCACTTTCTCTTTGCCTGTATCACATCTATCCTAGCACATCTTATAGCATTGCAGTCATATATGTCCCTACTACCCACAATAATGGTACATAAAAAAAGACTTAGAACCATGGGATTCATCACGAGCCTACCCACAATATCTAGTCTTACACCTACTCTGATGTGGATCTCTACCACGATGGTCATTACTATCTCTAACATCATTCCAATCTGAAACAGTAAAAACATGTAAGACATGCGCTGTATCGATATTTTTCCTGATAACCTCTTCAGTGATGAGTAAAGCTCCCTCTACATCTGAGCATTTAAAGGCATCCTCAGGAGCATTAGTACTTATGGTAGTACAAAATGTTTCCCCTGACTCTGGGAGAGTGATAAACAAGAACATAGACTTAATATTGTCATCAAAAAATATTTTGTGATTATCTTGACAATGGATTTAATGATGTTCTTATTGATCATCCGATAATTTACCATTATCTTGCATTTTTTCTCTTTACATGTATCACATCTATCCTAGCACATCTTATAGCATTGCAGTCATATATGTCCCTACTACCCACAATTATGGTACGTAAAAAAAGACTTAGAACCATGGGATTCATCACGAGCTTGCCTACAAGATCTAGTCTTACACCTACTTTGATGTGGATCTCTACCACAATGGTCATTACTATCTCTAACATCATTCCAACCTTAAAAAGTAAAAATATGTAAGACATGCACTGCATCAATATTTTTCCTGATAACCTCTTCAGTGAGTAAAGCTCCCTCTACATCTTAGCATTTAAAGCCATCCTTAGGAGCATTAGTACTTATGGTAGTACAAAATGTGTCCCCTAACTCTGGGAGAGTGATAAACAAGAACACAGACTTAATATTTCCATCAAACAATCTTTTATGATATAAACTCAACGCAAATAGAATGGAACTCATTTAAATGAGTAGACACAGAAATTCATTGCTTCATATGAAAGTCCACAAGCTTCTTGATCCAATACAACTACGAAGGCACACTCTACTTATCATAAAGATCACATATCTTTTCCCATAACTATCATGCACCATCAATAATCTCCATGACCACAAAGACAAAATAATCATGGACTTATATAGCTCATCAAGTTCCTCCAAGTCATCAATAGCAAAGTCTTATGGCTTTATACATTGGCATTTCAATGGCTTAACGTGCTTTTTTTGGACCAAGTCTTGGCAAATCTACATCTTCCAATAGTTGAAGTCATTCCCATCCAAGTTATCAATGTTGAAGATAGCACTGTCAAAAACACTAGAAGCACCTACCATAATGACTACGAAATAAAGAGAGTATGAATTGTTATAATTTCAATAAAACAGTCTCAAAACTAAGCCAAAAACGTATGTAAGAGAAGGAGTACAGAGCAACGTAATGAAGTCCATAAAATAGAAGTACTAAAGTGCCCAAAAAAGTGTCAACTCTGTCCTTAATAAAATAGCTCAAAGATAAAATATAGTAGTGTTGTCCATAAAACTGCAATAAATGAGAACTCAACTACAAGCAAATGTCTAAAATTAAATGCTCCCACTACCAAGAAAGTCCAGATTAGAACTGGAATTACAATGCAACTAACAATGACTAGTGAAAAGCATACAACTCCAAGTATCAAATACTAAGTGTAATACATCCAAGAGCATGCAAATAGCATAAACATACAAACTCATGAATCACTGGACCATGCAACCTCTGCAAATGTGGATGTAAAAGAGCTTAAAATCAAAACTCAGGTCTAAAAAGAGAGTATATTTACATATGATCAATAGTATCAAGCATGTATACAATCAAAGTGCATTCCATACCTTTTTAAGATCGCTAACAAACCTTTCATTTTCTAGAAACGATATATTAAAAAGAAAGAACAACATCCCATTTATCATTTGGTCTAGTTTTGGTGCAAGAACTTAAATGGTTGTTGGGATTTAAAAAGTGGATACATTATACAAGTTTATTAAAAAAAGAGGCTTAGACTTTATATGCTGGCAAAAAGAAAGGTTAATAAAAACTTTAGTTAGTTGCATTGTAATAAGTGCAAATGTTCTCTAACAACTCTATCTCTCTCTCTCTCTCTCTCTCTCTCATTCTTTGCTAGTTGGAATTCACTAATTCTCTTATGCTAGTTGGTATTTATCATGTAGATATGGAATTTTTTGACTATTTTCAATATGAATAACCATTCTAGGAAAGGGTCTTCCTCAAACTCAAGGAAGGGTACACCACCTCTGAAGGGAAATGACACTACAAAGGGATTAGTCAACAAGATAGGTTTGTTGCATGCATGCAATTCCATAATTGTTATGCTTGCCTTGCAAAAGTGTCATGCATAAATATGTGTTTGCAGAAAGTCTTGAGAAATACTTTATCATAAATCTAACCATTGGATATAAACTTTTTTTTTTGAGTTGAATTACTTTCAAGACATAAATGTAACTTTTAAACTTATATGCTTTAGACTATTGCTATCCATTTCATTTATTTTATGCATTTCAATGTCAATGAGAATCCACTTAAGCATGCCTTCCTCTTTGTCTTTAGAAACTAGAGAGAAAAAATACTAAAGTACTAGCACAATAGTAAATAGATATAAATAAATAATAAATATTGGAAAAAATAGGAAGTCATCGATCTATTATAATTGAAACTGTCAAAAAAGAAAATACATTGAGGCGATAGGCTATACAAATATTGTAGAGCAGATAATGTTAAGGGCTTCAAAGGGGGCTAAGATATGCACTACTTTTATTGATAGGGAACCACTTCTATGGTGAAGTGGACTACTTGGGAATCGTAGCGGATTACATAGAAGTGATAACACTCTAGTTAGAAGTTCTACATGAACACTTGGAAGTGATGGTGCACTTCTTGTAAGTGGTAGGAGACTAGCTACAAGTGGTAGGGAACAACTTTCAAATTGATGGTGGGCACCACTTGTAAATTTTAGGAAAGCAATTGTAAGTGCTAAGTGTCATGAAAGAAAATACCTTGATATTTTTGTACTTTGGAATCATGCTAGTTCCATACCTTGTAATTTCCAACCCTTGTAAATTCAGCCCTTGCCTATGTAAATGTACCCTTAACTTTGGAGATGAGGAGTTAGAATGAAGAAGGCAAGAGGCTAAGAGAAGAGATCTTTTGGCTCATTCACTAAGTTTTACTGTTCACTTTCTTGATGTTAGCTTCCTTCTTGTTAGATGAAGCATCAGCCATGGCTGTCATGTATTTTTGGAACTCTCATCATTAACACATGGCAAGATGTCTTGGTGCAATAGTTCTTTGTTATTTCATGTCTATTTCAGTTTTAGTTAGATTTCTTTTCCTGGTTGAATGCTTCATTACATTGGTATCAGAGCACTAGTTAGATCCTTTGTCAGCAGTCTTTTTCATGTACTTGATCCAGTTACATAGACTAGGGAGTGCAAACCACAGTTAGATTTGAGTGGCAAGACTTGGTTTCTTCATAACCAGAGTTATATTTGAAGATTTGCTACAAACAAAAATAAAGATGGAGGTTCTTGGTACTACCCTCTGGGAAATGGTGGGCTCCAACCAATTTGGCAGGTCGTGACCGAGATTTGGACCAAAAGTTGGGGCAAGTATGAAAAGGATGAGGGTTACATGACTTAGTGGAGCTTAAACTGTGATTACTTTGGAAGAACAGGGGTTTCTTCTCTTTTCCTACAAGCTTCTCTCATGGAAACCATGGAAATATCTGATCTTACCTTCAAGCCATGAACTCTATCTTGCCATTGGACTTCACAAGCATCTTCCCTGTCACTTGAGCTCTCTATGGAGTACCATATTTGAGTGCGTTACTCATTTTTTTGGTCGTGGTATAAGAGTATGCAGGCTGCGTGATCTGCGCCTGAGCATACTCCTGCCTCACGGGTTGAAAATTGGAGCTATTAAGCTCTAGCTGGGCCATACCAAGTTGCTCTTCCTTTGGAAGTTGGTCTCTTCCAAGCTTTGATGAGGTTTCTTCCAGCTTGAGTTTTTCCCTCTCTCATGAAACCCTAATAGGGATAGTTTTGGACAACAAGCTTATTTTCACAAATTTCTTATCAAGATCATGGGGCTTTTGGTCAATTTCACTTCCTGAAGCCTCTACACAAAGGATAGTACCAACATTGCATGGATTTTCCACCATTGTGGAAGAATGAAGTGGAGTCTTGAAAGATTCATGGAAGGGGCAGCCAATGTCATTTGAAGGAAGGGAATTATTGGATTCTCTTTTAAATTTTGAAGTTTCTTTAAAGCCTACTTCATACAATGAAGAGTAATCAGCATCTTCAACTCAAGTGGCATCTCTATTGAAGCCTTCTTCATCAAAATTTGGGTCCAATGGTTCATGGGAGCACTCTTCATGAAGATTCTTGATCAAGAAGCTGGATATTAGCATTGGAATGCTAAAATGGGGGATTTCTTGGATTAATAGAAGTTGAAGTCAAGCTCTATTTGTTGAAGCCAAGTTCTATTTGTGGGAGATTCCTTCATCAACAACAGCACCCTTCTCCTACAAGCTTAAGAGGTACTCTAATCATTTTTAATCTCTCTTTAAATCCTATTGCTGAGCTAAGTACAATTGATGAAAGAGGGATTAAAATGATAAAGAATCCCATCCATTCTATCAAATGCATTTCATGGGAAATCCATAGAGCTATCTTAGTGATTGATCATTGCATAATCACTCTCAATTCACTGAAATAATCATTTCCAAGTGCCTCAAATTCTCAGTTCATTTACCTAACCCTGATATTGAATTGTTTGCTCTTTTTGTTTCATTGATATGAGTAAAATTTTACCCAATGGTAAGTGGAATAAGAATTGTTAAGCAGTGAGTCACTGCTGGGGTTATCCCTTACCTATCCCCATTTCAATTTCAGCCAATTCCATTCAAGTTCTTGCATATCATAAAAGGGGCAATTAAATTCTTTTCATTCCATGCATTCATGTTGATTTTTAGAGCCTAGCATTGAACTGCCATGTATATACCCACGAGGAAAAGTGGATGCCGGGCGAGTTGGTAGGACAAAAGAGAGGTGACCCTCCCCTACTGAAAAGGACCTCGAAGGGGATCACAAACCAGCTTGAGAGGGAAATTTGCACACCCCTCAAGTCTCGGATCCCACGCATTTAAGTTCAAGTGCATGTACTACTCAAGGAAACAAGAATTCAACCTTCAGCATGGTATATTCGACATGGGATTACATGATGCAAAAGCAAATGTATGGCAACATAATGCAATGCAAGTGGAAAATGTGGACAGAGTTATGCTGGGCATTATGAATGCTATTGTTGGCATTTGTTAATTGGAGGTTATTTTCAGTATTGGCAGAAGTTACAAGAATTTCCAGATAGCTATAGTAAACTGTTTACAGAATTTTTTGTATTCAACTACTTTCAACACTTGATAGCTCGTTAGAAAGGGACTTCTCAAGCTTCAAATAGAGCCAAAGAGTTTGTTATTCGGAGGACTAGAACTCAAGATATTTGAGTTTTTTCTTCTGCTATATATACAAGACATGAAGTTACTCATGGTAAGAAATAAGAAAAGGGATCCTATTTTGGAGACCATCAATGAAGAGCTGAGAGAATACCAACATGAACATGAACATGAAACCCCTCAAGAAGCTATACACCGTATGCATTATGAGAATGAAGAGGTTGATATAAGCTCCATTTCATTCTCCTGTCAATCAACCAACGAATGGAGTTGAGATGTCCCATGCTTCCATGAACTCTAACAGCCTACAACAACTCTCAAATGATATTAAAGAGATGAAATCAGACTTTGATGGTATGAGGATGGGTATTGACAAGTTAATGACTATCTTTAGTGAAAAGATGTTGCCTACAGCTAGTCCCAATGTTCCAAACCCTCCTTTGGCTGTCTGCTGAAGAGCAACCCAAACCCTCTACTCCAAAGGTGGTAGGACAATTTGAGATTGGGGAATCGTCAAAGGCTAAAAAATTTATTCAGCCTCAGCCCCATCAATCAAAGGCCTATTCTCATCCACATGGGCAAGATCCACACAATAGGGTTCAAGCAAGCTCTAGGCATGAAGAGGACATCCACGGTTGCAATCCATTTTATAAACAATTCTATCCTCAACTAAATATTGGTGGGCATGAACAAGGCCATGTGAATTCAGTCCCAAACTCCTATGGACAACAACAACACAATCCTCATACTCGAGTTCAACCTAATAGGCCAAGCAACTTATCCAATCATGGTTGGCCTCAACAAAACAGTGGGTAGCAACCACCATTTAATAGTCCTATGCATGGACAACATCAAGGGTACCATGGACAACCTTCTAATATGGGCAACACTCATGGACATTATTTCTAGCCACAAGGTTATGGTATGCAGTATGGATGGCAAACCCCATATGCACAAGGAACTTCGAATAATGAATTCCCTAGGCAAGGCTCATTTGGTAACTCTTTTGAATAGCAACACCATGATGGACAGCAGCACCACAATGGGTAGCCACCTCAATATGAGAGAGAGAGTATAAAGAGAAAATTGTCACCTCAAATTTTAAAGGAGAGAATCCTTCACCCACGGAGTTGGAGGAGTGGTTTGACAAATTGGAGATGTACTTTTCCCTTTATCCAAGGCCCGAAAATGCCAAAGTGAAGTTTACAACCCTTCATTTAGAAGGCTATGCACATACTTGGTGGAGATATATGACAAGAATTGGGCATGACTTCTTATCTTGGGAAGCACTAAAGAATGCTATGATTGAAGTCTTCGTCTCTCCCATTGAAAAAGAGAGCTTGGAAAAGAAATGGTACGCCCTTGAGCAATGTGGTCTCTCTGTTAGAGAGCATTCAAATCAGTTTTTAAACCTTTCAATGTATGTTCATGGAGTCTCAGACAGTGCTAAATTGAACAAGTATATATTTGGTTTGGAGTCTACCTTATCATCCGAAGTTGGAGCCATGAAGCCTACATCCTTGCAAGCTGCCATTCAATTGGCTGAGCATTATGGGCAGAAATACAAGAGTTTCCAACCAAAAACAGGGCATTTGTTTCAACCTACACAGTTCCCAAAGACATTAGGCCATTATGGGCATGTAAGGACTGATTTTTAGCATGGTGGAAAGCCAATAAATGTTCACAGCAATACCTACAGTAAGATACCAACTTTCCCCACTGTTTGTGGACCAAAGCAGGGCATCAATTTCAAATCTAATGCTGAAAATAAGTTTGATGGAAAAAGGATTGATATTAGTGCCAAAATTTCAGCCCCTATCCAAGGCAAGCATGTGCCTAAAGACAAGCTCAAATAAATGTATGCCAAAGGACTATGCTTCAAGTGCAGGGAGAAATGGTCACCCAACCATAAGTCCAAGTGCAAGGCTAAGAATTTGAAGGTTAGCATGATTTATGAAGATGATTTTGATGCTGAACCTATTGAGGGGAGTCTTGCACAACTTGAAGGCTCTACTACTCTAGAAGAAATGCATGAAAATGAAGAGAGTATCCATGATGAGCTTTATGACCCAATGGATGGCTTTCCTTTTGATCCCGGTGGTCATTACATGGATGATTCTTGGACTGATTTACATCCTTCGCTATGTTCCATATCAAATGACACATGGAGTGGTTCAAGAGGGGACAATACCTTACGCCTCAAAGGACAAATTAATGGAAGGACCGCTTACATACTCATTGATACGGGTAGCACACATAGCTTTATTAATTCCAAATCACTCAATGGGTTGAAATTGAGTGCACAGGATATGCCTTCTTCCCTAAAAATCCAAGTGACAAATGGAGACTTTGAAAATAGTAATCAATGCTGCCCAAATGTTCATATTACTCTATCTCCATTGTGCACTATATCAGTGAGTTTAATCGCATTAGAAATGGGTCCCATTGACATTATACTTGGCTGCAATTGGCTAAAAACTTTGGGCAGATTTACTATGGATCTTAACAAGCTGAAAACGGAATTTCAATGGTGGACAGTAAGTAATTCTACATGGTGTTGAAAAGAAGAAAATGGAGGTGATCAGCCCCAAGAAGATAAAAAATGAGATAAATGCAAAGACATGCATGTTCACTATTCTTCTTTCGAAGATTGATAAGAATCAGTCCTCTCCTCCTACCAATGACATAGACCCATGTTTTTGCAAGTTGCTGAAGGATTATGATGATATTTCCAGCCACCTACTTCTCTTCCTCCCAAAAGAAAAGTGGATCATCCTGTAGACTTGCTGCCCAACACCAAGCCTATTAACAAACCACCATATCGCCTCTCCAAAGTGGAAAGGAAAGAGGTAGAGTGCCAAGTGAAAGAGCTATTAGAAATGGGTCTCATCAAGGCAAGCCAATCGCCTTTTGCCTCTCTGGTTTATTCATGACAAAGGAAGTTGAATACTTGGGTCATATGTTGGGAGAAGATGAAATCAAAGTGGATCCTAAGAAGGTGCAATGCGTCAAAGAATGGCCTACCCCAACTAATGCTACTTCTTTAAGAGGTTTTCTTGGGTTATCATCTTTTTACCGTAGGTTTATGAAGAATTATGCTCATGTTGTAGCTCCTCTTACCGATCAGCTAAAAAAAGAGGCCGCCTTTTGGGATGAAATCGCCGACAAGAGCTTTAATGAGCTGAAACAATTGCTTGTTTCAGCACCAATACTAGTTTGCCCTGATTTTTCCAAGACATTTACCATCTACGCGGATGCTAGTGGTAGAGGTTTAGGGGCTGTTTTGGTTCAAGAGCATGGTGTCATTGCATTTGAGAGCAGAAAATTCGATGATAAAGAGAGGGAGATGCATATGTACAAGCAAGAGATGCTTGCTATTCTACATGCGATCAAGAAATGGAATCATTATCTCTATGGAACACATTTTAAAGTCAAAAGCGATCATAGGGTGTTGAGGTATTTTTTCTCATAGCCCAACCTTTCTCCCAAGCAAAAGAGATGGCTGGCTACCTTGCAGTCATATGATTTTGAAATAGCATACATGGATGGAAAGGATAACGTTGTGGCTGATGCGTTATCTAGAATGCAGGCATGCAGTTTATCTGCAGTGTCTACAATTTATAAGGATTGGATCAACGAAATCCAAGAAGAATATGTGATGGATGAGCATGCTGTCCAGATTTTACAGAAATTACAGTAAGGACATGATGAAGAATTTCCAAATTTCAAAGTGCATAATGGACTCTTATGGTTTAAGGGTAAAGTGTACTTGGTTCCTAACAGTAAATTCAAGCTGAAAGTGCTCCATGAGATATACTCATCACCAATGGCTGGTCATTTGGGTCTTTTCAAGACCTTTGACAAGGTCCATAAAAGTTTTTATTGAAAGGGTTTATGCAAGGACATCAAAGAGAATGTATCCAAGTGTTTAGAGTGCCAACAAAATAAGGACTCCACTTTATTACCAGCCGGACTCCTTCAGCCTTTACCTATTCCTATGAGCAAATGGACCGACATTTCCATGGAATTTATAACGGGATTACCTACTACTAGTTATGGATGGAATAGTATCTATGTGGTTGTTGATAGATTGACTAAATCAGCCCACTTTATTCCAACCAAAATACAATATTCAGCAAGGTAAGTGGTTGAGCAATTTATGGAAGGTGTGTTCAAGTTGCATGGTATGCCAATGAGAATAGTATCGGATAGAGATACAAAATTCATGGGCAACTTTTGGAGAAGTCTATTCTCTTCTATGGGTACTTTTCTCACTCCTAGTACAACCTATCACCCTCAAACCGATGGGCAAACGGAGAGAGTCAATCACTGGGTGGAAGTGTACCTTAGGTATTATTGTCATGACACACAAGTTTTATGGGATCGTTGGATCCACCTTGCTGAATTTTGCTATAACAACACATATCACATGAGCATAGGTATGTCTCCATTTGAAGCACTTTATGGGTACAAAGTCCAAATCCCATCAGTTTTGTTTCATGAAGATATCAACCCCCAAGCAAAGGAAGAGTTGAAAAGGATGGAGACGCTCATGAGACAATGCAAGGACAACATAAGGAAAGCATAAGAAGTAATGAAAGCCTATGCCAATGAGAAGAAAAAACATTTGGACTTCAAAGTTGGAGATTGGGTGTTTCTTAAAGTGCCCAAGACACACTATGCTTCGTTGAAGGGTGGGAACAATAAGCTTGCTCACAGATTTTATGGACCATATTTGGTAGTGGACAAAGTTGGAGAGCTTGCTTATAAGCTCCAACTACCTTCTTCCACTAGAATACATGATGTATTTCATGTTTTACAGCTTAACAAGTATGTTGGATCTGATTTGCAGGTATTGGAAGAGTTGCCACCAATGGATGAAGCCTACTTGTCATATATGAACCTGAAAGTATTATTGGAAAGAGAGAAAAAATGCTCAGAAATCATACTCTTACTGAGTACCTCATTAAGTGGAAGAGCCTACCTATAGAGAAATCTTCTTGGCAACCATCCACTTATGTGAATGATTTTCCTTGATTATTGCAGGATGATACATGACAGACTGTGCAGGGACAACTTGCTGTGAGATATTATTGTCGGCAATAGAACTGTCCTGACTTTATCAAAAATTGATTTTGATGTTATGCAATGATACTAGGGATTGTATACTTCATTTCTATACTTCATATGTGTCATTTGGACCACTCTATCAAAAGTTATGATAGTTTTTGTAAATCAGCCCTCTTTGGACAATAGCCAGTTTACTCATAGTTTGGTATACATAAAGGTCTCTCTTATATGGAAAGTGCTTTCTTATCATATTGGAGCTACATGGACATGATTACTATCATCCTTGGCTTGGATCTAATCCATTTATCCTTGGTTTTGAGGACAAAACCATCTTAGAACGGGATGGTTTATCATGAAAGAAACTACCTTGATATTTTTGTGCTTTGGAATCATGCTAATTCCATACCTTGTAAATTCCAGCCCTTGTAAATTCAGCCCTTGCCTATGTAAATGCACCCTTAACTTTGGAGATGAGGAGTTAGGATAAAGAAGGCAAGAGGCTAAGAGAAGAGATCTTTTGGCTCATTCACTAAGTTTTACTGTTCACTTTCTTGATGTTGGCTTCCTTCTTGCTAGATGAAGCATCAACCATGGCTGTCATGTATTTTGGAACTCTCATCATTAATACATGGCAAGATGTCTTGGTGCAATAGTTCTTTGTTATTTCATGTCTATTTTAGTTTTAGTTAGATTTCTTTTCCTGGTTGAATGCTTCATTACACTAAGGGACCACTTTCAAATGGTTTCCAAGGAAATATTTACAAGTGGTATATAGCTTTGGTTGTGGTATTGGACCTTTAGTAAATAACAGTGAACCAAGTGAAAGTTTTATGCAACACTTTCAAGTGGTACTAGTCGCTTGTGCAGGGTGGCACACCACTTATGAATGGTAATGCCCAAATTTTAAGGGGTAGCATCTCGGTTGCAAGTCATAGAGGGGACAACTTACAAGCAATAATGCACCATATGTAAGTGATAAAACAACCACTTGTATAGTGTAGCACACGAACCTTTTACAGTGGTAAGTGTATACTTGTAATTGATAGTGTACTATAGCGAAGTGCTTGTAAGTAACTATAAAAGAGGCACAAAATCTGTTATTTGTAGTGTATCATTTGTAAGTGGCCAAGTATCGCTTGTAACTAGTCACACACCTCTTGTTAGTGGTAGTGTAGCAATGACAGTCACTTGTAAGTTATAGTGTACCACTTATACCTAGATCTAATAAAATGAAAAATTGGTTCAAAGATAGAAAAGGATAGAGTACAAAATAAAATATAGGTTTAGAGACAAAAAAGAGCACACTACTTGTAGCTAGCTCCACTTAAATGAAAAACTGGTTCAAAGATAAAAAAGAGTGGTAAACAAACACAAGG